>NW_016107357.1:18411834-18465846 GCF_001604975.1 Cebus imitator | reverse complement strand
TTTTTTGAGACGGAGTTTAGCTCTTGTTGCCCAGGATGATGGAGTGCAATGGCAAAATCTTGGCTCACCGCAACCTCCACTTCCCAGGTTCAAGTGATTCTCATGCCTCAGCCTCCCAAGTAGCTGGGATTACAGGCATGTACTACCACGCCCAGCTAATTTGGTATTTTTAGTAGAGACCGGGTTTCTCCGTGTTGGTCAGCCTGGTCTCAAACTCCTGACCTCAGGTGATTCACCCTCCTCAGCCTCTCAAAGTGCTGGGATTACAGGCGTGAGCCACCATGCCTGGCCCGATGGTTGATGCTTTTATATCACCTTTAGGTGGCACAAAGAACAGGGGCTTGGATCATGGCAAAACAGATTATGAGCTAGAGAGAAAAGGAGGCCTGGCTGGCAAAGGTGGTCCTGTTAGGCAGATGAAACCTCACAGATAGCAGCCCTCAAAGAGAAAAATGCTGAAAGTATCTTTCTTTTTTAAAAAATGGTAAAGGTCACTCCTGTAATCCCAGCACTTTGGAAGGCCAAGGCGTGTGGATCACCCAAGTTCAGCAGTTTGAGACCAGCCTGGTCAACATGGTGAAACCCCGTCTCTACTTAAAATACAAAAAAATTAGCCGGGCGTTGTGGCCAGCACATGTAATCCCAGGTACTCAGAAGGCTGAGGCAGGAGAATCTCTTGAACTGGGGAGGTGGAGATTGCAGTGAGCTGATATTATGCCATTGCACTCCAGCCTGGGCAACAAGAGCAAAACTCTGCCTCAAAAAAAAAAAATGGTAAAGGTGTCCAACTCACAGTTAATCTTTCTTAGATTCAAACAAGAGAAGGACCTCAGAAAAGGCTTGGCAGTGTCAACACAGATTGCCTCTTGATAAATTAAAAGGAGTTAAATTTAAAGGAGTTTAATTGAGCAATGAACGATTTGCAAAATGGGCAGTCCCCAGAATCAGCAAATTCACAGATACTCCAGGGGTGCCTCATGGTCAGGACAAACTTATAGACAAAAAGGTAAAGTAATGTACAGGAGTTAGAAATGAGGTTCAGAAACAATGAGATTGGTTACAGCTCAGCGTTTGCCTTATTTGAAGGCAGTCTGAACATTCATGAGTCCATGAGTGGTTGAAGTATGGCCGCTGGGATTGGCCAACATTCAGCTATTGTTACAGGTGCATACTATAAAGCTGGGTTTTCATTTTGTCTGACTATTAAGCTAGGACACAGTTCATCTACAAGGACTCAAATATAGAAGTACGGAGGCCTTCTCAGATCATATTTAGTTTGCTTTAACACTCTATAAATGCAAAGCTCCCCCTATAAAAGATAGATTTTCAGCTCTTTTTGTATTTCCAGCTTTTTTGAATAATCATCATGAAATATGTCAAAGAAGTATATTTTGGGGTAAGATATTTTGGTTTCTTCCAAAACAAATTTATACATTGAGGTATAAAAGGAAAACACTGCTATACATCTTTTAGAAATTCAAAGAATTTAGTGCATATTAGGAACAACTTCATGCCAACAAATAGACACTATAGACAAAATGGAAAATCTATTAGAAATACACAAAGTACTAAAACTCACTCAAGAAGAAATCGAAAATGTGAATCAATTTATAACAGACACTGCATTAATAACTAAAAATATTCCCACAATGAAAAGCTCAGGCTCAGGTGACCTCACTAGTGAATTCCATCAAATAAAATAGAGACAATACAAATACTTCACAAATTCTTTCAGAAAACAGGGAGAAAAGAGCACTTCCAAACTCGATCTCTGACGCCAGGATTTCCTTGACAGCAAAGCCAAACAACAACATAACAAAGCACAGACAAATATCCCTCATAACTATGTGTTACAAATACTCTTAATAAAAGACTAGCACATCAAATCTAGTGACATGTAAAAAGGGTTATACACCATGACATAGTGGGATTTACGTCATAAACACAAAATGGTTTAATGTCTGCAAATCAATTAATGCAATACACAAAAACAAATATACAATACAAAAAAATGAAAGCAATGTTGATCTCACTAGATATGGTAAAAAGAAAATAAAATTTCAGGACCTTTTAAAATGTTTATGTCATGGGGAAACATTAAGCCCTGGAAACTGACACCAGGTAATAGGCTGTTTGTCTTCCCTGGTACATAGTTGTTGCTTTCTGATTTTGTGTTGAGATTTTACATATTAACTTGACTTCTTACTCTTTAGTCAAACATAGAGTATATGACATTGGAAATAGAGACCCTTTTGATCGTTACCTATTTACAATAGAATGTTAAGAAATCTCCTTAAAGGATAATCAATAGTAGCCAATCAAATCATGTATATTGCCCTTTGCATGGAAAATGTAATTCAGTTCAGAACCCCATTTTTGCCCGTATAAATTATCTTCATCTTCCTCCAGACTAGGAGCACTGTTTACCATTCTTTGGCATAGGTCTGCTCCCCAGATGGTCAGCCTCACACTTTGCACTTAAATAAATGCTTTTAACTGGCTCCTGTGCCTTTTGATTATTATAGGCTGGCAATACAGAAAACTAATTTTTAAAAACCCAATGAACATGAAGGTTAAAAGAAGTCAAAATGTATAAATACAATAGCAAAGACATTGGATTAGCGTCAGTGTTCAACAGTGGCAGACTGGAGAAAGGAAATAGGGTACAGTTATACCATGGAATACTACGCGGCCATAAAAAAGAACAAATTCATGTCCTTTGCAGCAGCTTCTGCTTCTAGGGAGGCACCTCAGGAAACACATAATCATAGTAGAAAGTGAAGGGGAAGCAGGCACATCTCACATGGCTGGAGCAAGAGATTGAGGGGAGGTGCTACACACACACTTTAAACCAACCAGATTTCATGAGAAGGTGTCATGAGAACAGCACCAGAGGGATAGTGCTAAACCACTCATGAAGAATTCACCCCAATGATCCAACATTGGAGGTTACAATTCAACATGAAATTTGATAGGGACACAGAAGGAAACCATATCACTGGAATATATAAATAACTCATACAACAAAGTAATAAGAAAATAGCCAAATTTTAAAATGGGCAAAACATGGTAAAAGAAATCAGCTGCAAAACTCTAATATTGTATCCTTTATTAAATAAAACGTCAAGGAGAGGCAAACTTATAGACAATGAAAGAGACGTCTGGGTGTTTAGGCCCGGAGATAGAGGAGGAAACTTAACTGCAATCGGGGAGCAAGAGAATTTGGAAGGATGATAAAATGTTCTAAAACTGCATTGTGATTATGGTTAAAAAAAACTTCATACACTTGTTAAAAATAGAAAAAGAATATTCCGATAGTTTATGAGACTGTAAGAAATAAATTGAGTTAGGTGCTAAATCAATCTAGACCTGGGGCAAGGACAACAAGGAACGTTTGGAAAAATGTTATTTTTCCCACCTTCTATAATGTTTTTCTGAACAAGTTCAGAATGTGACCCAGAAATTCTCAACTTTCTTCAATATACAAGTTTAGATTTATCAATGATGAATTCACCTAGAACTGCATCGATACAGTTATACTTATATAAATGAAAATGTGCTGTTTAGGGTGACCTTGAATAAAAAGTGCAAAATCAAAGAATTCATGGATTTTAAAAAATGATGTCTGTTTCTTTTCTGTATGGCAGTTTATAGATTTCTGATTAGAAATATCATAGGATATCAAGCTAATATCTAATTGGAAGTCAATCTTGCTCATAAACAAGTTATTACTTCTTGCATTTTATCCATCCGAGCTCTGCATTTCTGTGGCACAAGAACTCATCATTGGTTAAAACACACACATACACACAGGACAGCACACTCACATCAGTCTATTTCCTCACATTGGTAATAGTCCAGATATTTAATTTGTTTTATTCATTCTATGTACCAAATGCAAAGAAGCTACATTTACATCAAAATTGCAATTCAAACAGACATACCCAATGTAAAATGACCAATTTTTCTCAATTAGATTGTCAAAAAAAGGAACAGAGGTTAGTTTTTATTGTTAGTTAAATTCCAAAACAACCACTTATTTAAAACTAATCTTTGGCAGGCTTGATGGAGCATGCAGAAATAGCTTTGTGCATTGAAATAAAATTAGATGTTGCCTTCTTTTCACTCAGGTGAAAGAATTACGGAAATTTACATTGTGCCGAAATTAACATTTAAGACATCCATAGTAGATTTGTTTATATCCAGCTATAAAGCAAATCTATCCCTAAGAAAGACCGAAAAATAAATAACACAGGGCCGGGCGCGGTGGCTCAAGCCTATAATCCCAGCACTGTGGGAGGCCGAGGCGGGTGGATCACGAGGTCAAGAGATCGAGACCATCCTGGTCAACATGGTGAAACCCCGTCTCTACTAAAAATACAAAAAATTAGCTGGGCATGGTGGCGCATGCCTGTAATCCCCACGACTCAGGAGGCTGGGGCAGGAGAATTGCCTGAACCCGGGAGGCGAGGGTGCGGTGAGCCGAGATCGCGCCATTGCACTCCAGCCTGGGTAACAAGAGCGAAACTCCGTCTCAAAAAAATAAATAAATAAGATAAATAAATAAATAAAAACACTTTCCCAAATCATAGTTAATGATTTTTGACACTAAGTTGTCAAGCTATAAAACTGGATAATTATGAAAAATCACAATGATTATACAACAAATTGAAGTAAGAAATTATGATTAAATTTTTAAAAAATATAACAGGCCCACAACAGGAAGACAAGCATTGTCTTTTGTGCTTTAAGATAGGAAGAGATTGGAACTGAGTCCATAGAAAGACTGATATGAAGTTCAAGGAAATGGAATGTAAATATAATATTTTCTAATAAGTGAAAGTTTACAGAAGTTGGAGTTCCAGGGAAGACTTCTCCTGCAATTTGTTACGGCAAATTGGATCAGGAATTCTGGATGACTTACATGTCATTCCTACATCCTCAAATTTGGAAAATTGCCAAAAAAATCTATCATTTTTGTTTAATTTTTATATCCAATTACTGAATGAGCACCAAATAAAGTTATTTAATTTAGAGTCAAAATGTGTAAATGTTTATCCTATCTTCAAGCCAAACTTGTTCTCAGCTACATTCATAAGCATTAGAACTATTCATTCAGAGTACCTTCAAATGAGACAAGAAAGGTTATCATGCAATGATAAAAAATATCAATTTAGTAAGGGGATATAACAATTATAAATTTATATGCACCCAACATTAGAGAAATCAGATACATAAAGAAAATATTATATCTAACGGGAGAGATAGACCCCACTCTAATAATAGTTGAGGACTTCAACACTCTACTCTCAGCATTAGACAGATCATCTAGACAGAATATCAACAAAGAAACATTAGATTTCCAGGCAAGTATAGGCACAGAATTAATTTTTTTTTTTAAAAGAGGGACATTGGATTTCAATTTTACTTTAGACCAGATGGGCCTAGCAGACATTAACAGAACATTTTATCCAATAGTTAAAGAATACACATTGTTCTCATCAGAACATTGAACATTCTCCAGGATACACTACATGTTACGACAAAAAACAAGTCTCAACAAATTTAAAGGAATTGAAATCATACCAAGTATTCTTTCTGACCGCAATATAATAAAACTAGAAATCATTAACTACAGGAACTTTCAAAACTGTGCATATAGATGAAAATTAAGCAATATGCTTCTGAATGACCACTGGGTCAATGAGGAAATTAAGAAGAAAATTAAAAATATCTTGAAACAAATGAAAATAGAAACACAACATACCAAAATCTATGGAATACAGCAAAGTAGTATTAAGAGGAATGTTTATAGCAATAAATGCTTACATTAAGAGAGTTTTAAAAGTGGGTACAACCTAAATGTCCATCAGTTGATGAATGGATACACAAAATGTGGTATATCTATACAATGAAATATTATTTGGCAATAAATAGGAACGAAGTGTTGATACATGCAACCAAATGGAATGCTTAAATACTCAGCCCTTTTCTTCATTATTTCTGTATTAGGAGCAAGGCAAGATGATGCCCTGAACTTCAGGTTGCTTGTCTCTAAAATAAGCCACATAAAGAAAAAAATTAGGGAAGTAAACTGTGTATAACTATTGGTATAGTGCCCACCACATAAGTGCTAGTTCATTTCTTCTTTTCCCTTTGTGTAGTGAGCATTCATTCATTCAATGAATACGTTTGAGCTTTACAATATGTCAGCCACGTTCTAGGCGCCAGGTATTAAGGCTGATAGATAGCTCCTATCTCCTTATACCCACTGTAGTTGAAAACTAAATTAGGTGGGCGAATTAGCATGCTAAGCAATAGTGATTTGACCTACGGGTACCATAAGGGAGCCACGCAGGGCTGATAACATTCTGGAATTGATAAATAGATCTTTGGAGGAAAAAGTTTCCATTTTCATTTTATTTTCTAAGCTGAGGCTGCCAGTTAACATTTTAGCCACCTGGAGGCAGTTTCATCTGATTTGTGACAGTGTTACTCTTACAAGATTATCCAGAGATGGGTAGAGAGACAGAGAGAATTATTGATATAATTTGAGCTGATAGAACCTACCACAGCTGAAGTGTGATCATGACTGGACTTCCCATTTAGACAGTATATCCTGCCACTCAGATTTTTGCTTCAGGTAGTTTCATTGACTTAAACCAGTTGCAACAGAAACAGCTCTGATATACCACCTTTCTGAGCTCCCATAAAGGTAGTTTGTTCTCCGAAGCCCTTTGTCTATAGGAAGATTATGGCAATCAAAGGTATTCTACCCTTTGGAACAGATCTTTCAAGGGCAAATACAATTACTGAGTACCTTAAGACGTGGTGTTGTGTATCTAGAAGCTACTAAATACGGAATTGTTTTGAAACACCATTGAGGGTTTACAGTGGGCCAGGAGTCATATAGCAGGATCATATTCTCTACATTTAGAAACTTATGGCAAAATGTGAAAAAGAATAAATAATTTTGGGAGACCAGCAAGAATAAATGCTAAGAAGAAAGTTCCAGCACTGAGACTGAGACACTAACATCCTCTTTATGAAATATTTTTTCTGTAAAGTTTGACTGCATTCATGACAGCAACCCATGTAACAATCATCTGTTACATGGAATGAAGTACCAATGAAACAATTCACAGTTCAGAAAACATATAGACGTAGGCAGGTGAACACTTCATGATGACAGCATTGTTTTTTATAAGAAAAGTCTATCTAGAATTGTGAAAAGAAAACATTTCTAATTATTGACCCAAAACACACATCTTCAGAGACTTTACTTGCAAGAGCTATCAAATGTGCAATTTTATAAGATGTCTTTTTTTCTTTCTAAAGGTATTTATTCATTTGGTCTTCACATAAATAGTGCAAGTTCATTGTGGAAAAATTGTAAAAGATAGAGCCAAAATAATATATAGTCATCCAAACAAACTGTTAACCATTATTACTAACTTGGTGATAGTGCTTGTGGTGGGTATCTGTATGTATTTATATAAACTGATTCTGCTTTTATTATTTAGTAACAACAGATCATGAAGATTTTTAACATCTTTACATATATTTATATGTATGTATAAAAATCTTCATGATCTGTTGTTACTAAATAACATACTAGTTATTTAGTGTGTAGTTCACATACTTATATAAATAACTATGTAGTAGTGTAACCTACAATATCTATATCATATTCCAGCATACAAATGCTTTTATAATTTAACATGTCTTCAAATATTAGACTTTTAACTATTTTCCTAAAATTGACTATCAATGGGCCAAATGTAAATGAGATTTTTAAAGCTTTTTATATAGTTTGTCATATTGTCCTTCAAAAAACCTATAACATTTTACATTCCCACTCATCAACAAGCAGGAGAAATCTTGCTTGCTTGTAGTCCAGCATTATTCTTTTTAAAATTATTACAAGTAATTTTTTTTTTTTTTTGAGACGGAGTCTCACTCTGTCACCCAGGCTGGGGTACAGTGGTGCAATCTTGGCTCACTGCAACCTCTGCCTTCCAGGTTCAAGTGATTTTCCCGTGTCTCAGCCTCCCCACTAACTGGGATTACAGGTGCCCACTACCACACCTAGCTAATTTTTGTATTTTTAGTAGAGACAGGGTTTCACCACTTTGGCCAGGCTGGTCTCGAACTCCTGACCTCAGTGATCCATCCACCTTGACCTCCTAAAGTGCTGGGATTACAGGCATAAGCCACCACATGCAGCCAAAATTATTACAAGTAATCTCTGAATTGAAAATACTGAAACAAAATAAGCATGTACGTAAAAGTATAGAAGTACTGCAATATTAATTTTTCTGTAGAAACAGCATTGATTCTTTAGAAAATAATGAAAAATTAAGCCAAAGAGAAAAGCTATATTAAAAATATAATTTTATAGGAAGTTGTGTTCTTATAAACCATTTTTCCATGAGTAACATCAATTTTCCTTCAGGATTATGTCCAATAGATATGCTCTAAATGAATTATAATTGAAAACAAAATTGTTTACAAGGCCAAAGTTTCTCATGTGTACCATTAGAACTTCAACCAAACTAGGCCGGGCGCGGTGGCTCAAGCCTGTAATCCCAGCACTTTGGGAGGCCGAGGAGGGTGGATCACGAGGTCAAGAGATCGAGACCATCCTGGTCAACATGGTGAAACCCCGTCTCTACTAAAAATACAAAAAATTAGCTGGGCATGGTGGTGCGTGCCTGTAATCCCAGCTACTCAGGAGGCTGAGGCAGGAGAATTGCCTGAACCCAGGAGGCAGAGGTTGCGGTGAGCCGAGATCGCGCCATTGCACTCCAGCCTGGGTAACAAGAGTGAAAGTTGTCGTAGTTATTATTTTTTATTAGTTCATTGTTTAGATTTTCTGCTTCTTATAAGAGTAGTTTACACACCATAATGACAGTATTATAATAGTCTGTGCTTTTCTGTGTCCTTACTATGATCAGTGAGTTGGACCTTCAGATGATTTTTTTATTGCTTATCAACATCTTTTTTCCTTTCAGTTTGAAGAAATACCTTTAGCATTTTAAATTTTATTTGTCAAATATATTGTAGTATGTAAAAAAATATTAAAACTTCTATTTATAATCATTTTTTCTCATCCCTTTTAATTATTTTAGGTTTTAGAACTTACTTAATATCTAAGTGGAATAGCAGGTTAATCATTTCAAAATACATATATTAAGAGTGGACACTCTATATTTTTAATTAGTGGGGTAGATGCTCAAAAAAAAGTTTATAAAGCACTGGCCTAATTTATAGAGTTGGAGTTGCTTCTTTTCCTGTTGTATCTTTCCATCTAGTCTCTAGAAGCCTAAAAACTCTAGGTAGTCATAATTTTGAATTCATTAACTTAAGCAGGCTGAATAAAATAGATGGTACAGGGAAGATGATGCTGAGGACACAAACACTAATTGACACTTCAGCTTCTATTCGTTTAGCAGACTGAAATGCTGTGCTCTGAGGAATCTAATCACGTAGCTATATATAATGTTATGTACAGAAGAGACGGGAAAGGAGGTTCAGAAACCTGAGGACCTCTTCTGGAAGGCAACTTACGTTTGGTTCTTAAGAAGGAAGACCATTGGAATTCCTAAGGACAGAGATAAGCTCCCTTGAGGTGACTACTAAAGCAAAAGGGTCTCAGAGGGGAGGAATCATTGACCAGACTGAAACTGTGCTCATGCCTCAGTTGACTACACCAGCTATGGAAAGAAGGTGGATGCCACAGGGAGGGGCAATAATTCTTCAATTTTAGTAACATCGAATAAATTATTATTTGGCATAAAAGTCATTGTTAGGAGACAATTCTCCAAGAACAGCTTATATTTCTGTATAGTCCAGGTCCTCTGAGCAAAAGAACAGCCTTGGAAGCCGAAGACAGCGTCTCTCTCCATATTAGAGGACAGAGTTATTTCTTGGCCACTGTGATACAAACAGACATCTTTCTTTCAGACACATTCTAGAACAGTAAAGTTTCCTCACTCTGTGCACAGAGAGGATTTGCTTACATTCTGGAGCAAAGATGAGATCTTGAAAGAGAGAGAGAGAGAGAGGGAGAGAGAGAAGGTCATCAGCAGTCCCATTTAAGATCATAGTTCCTAAACTTCTACCTCCGCCCACTGTGTCTGCAGGTACCATCTGGTGTTCAATGAGTCATTCTGTGGGGACTGCAGCTCAGGGAACCAACACAAGATATTGCCCTGGCTGCTATTTTGCCATGAATAATAAACTCTGACTCAGCAACCTCATGTTTTTCATTAGTCAATGTGTGTAAAACTGGGTCAGGCTAACTGGTTAGATTTCTAGCAGGGTAAAATCTCAGACCCTTCACAGTCCTGACTTAACAGTCACAGGCAACACAGGGACTTCGTGAATTAATGAAGCTACCCCAAAAAGTCTTCTTTAAATTAGTCTTGGTTTAGCTGTGCAAAGGAAGGTTTCTTTTCATTAGTGATTATTGTTATCCTGTCTATTCAGGTAAAATAGTCCTAATGAATACACTTCTGAATAGTTTCTAGCTGTTCATTTCAATTCTGTAATATAAGGTGGTCTAAGTCCTGCATAGTCCTCTGTAATTCCATAATTCACTTATTTCACTAATCCAAAAATAACAGTATTTAAAAATTAACAATAAAATATATCGATATGCCTAGCAGTATGAAGGACTCTGGGGAGAATCAGTAGCCAAGAAGACAAAGAGGATGTTTCTCCTCTTGTTAAACCAAGTATGATGGGTGTTATGAAGAAAAGGAGGAGGAAAGAGGAAAAAGGATTTAAAAATGTTCCAAGCAGAGGCAAGAGCAAGTGTGAAGTGTCTGGGGAAGTGGAGTGGAGGAAGGAAGGCACTTCTGAGGCAGTGAAAGATATCCAACCCCACCTGGGTAAAGGGAACATGGAAATGAATACAGGTAACCTGCAGGGGAAGGGAAAGGACAGATCATGAATCCTTAAAAAAGCCATATTAGGGATTTAGATATTCTGATTCGAGGAACATAAAAAAAAAATTGTAGAATCCTAAGACGATAAGATACATAAAGAGATTTAAAGTTTTAATATTCTACCCTGTATCTTGAAGAATGATTTAGATGTTCACAAAACAAATGCAGAGAAAACCATTAAACAGCTCTCATGTGTGCCAGGGATAAGAAAAATACAACATATTTGAAAGAAGGGAAATTCAGAGCTAGGATAGACTGTCTGTGGTTCATGATTTGTAGAGTGGGAGACAGAATTAAATCAAAGATGATCCCAACTTTCAAACGCTGGAAGCATTTACTGATGTTCTTAAACATCATGCCCTCTTCCTAGGATCCACAGCCTTGCACGAGAATTCCCACCAGAGTATCTTGACACTGTCTTCCTGCATTTCTGAGATTAGCCACTGCCATGCCCCGTCTCTATGACTGGAAACCCAATAGTCTTATCTTTGACCCATCCTTGTTGATTGCTCGCTTGAGTTGAAATCTGTTATCAGCTCCTTTCAGTCTTCATGCTGTGTCCACAGGGTCTAATGACCCTGGCAGGGACCAAACAGGACCAGATGTGAGTGCCGTCCAAGGGGCGGGTTTGCTCCCAGCTCCCAATTCCTCTTCACAGTGGCTCTGTCTTGCTTTCTCTTCTAATTAAATGTTCTGCCAATTTTAAAGTAATGATGATTGTACCTTTTCTTCAAAAAAAAAAAATTAATCTCCCAGTGAATTGAGATAGTTCCATCTCAATTTATTCAAGAAATAAAATCATGTAAGAAAATAAATATACTCCTTATTTCCTTTCTTTTTTTAAATTCCTTTTTAAAAATCAATATATCTATATGCTTTAAGACCTTGACACAATCGGGTATAATTCCCTTTTCTGGGCCAACCCTAATTTGTTTCTTTTAAATTAAGCAACGAACAGGAAATTTTAAGTGCCAAAAGAAAAAGATCAGTCAAAAAGATTTTTCTACTGCCCCTTTATCCTCTATCTTAGGAAATGACTTTTTGAAATTCCAGATTGCACTACAAAGATTTTGGCTGTCTACTTGTCTTTTGTTTTGTTTTCGGAAATATATACATATCTGGAAACAAACTCCACTTTTGAAGCAGGTAGAAAGGGGTCTTGCCAACAACTGAGCAACTGCTTCAAGGGAGGAAGGTATTGAGACTCCTATGATCACTTCTCCTGAGACAAAAGTAATTAGCCATGGAAAGATCCTATGCCCAAATGCTTTACTTCCCTTGAAGGAGAGTGCTGCCTTCACGACATAAATATGTGGCATTGGCTGAATGGAAGGGTGGGAGACAGCAGGTGGTGAGTAGTTAAGAAGTTGATAGCAGAGGCTGGAACGATTATAATCCATGTTACACATTGTCAAATATTTAGCAGAAGTAACTTGGGAGGGAATTCATATGCTGTGGTTCCCACTTTTGGCTGTTTGGCTAAGTATTATGAGAAAAAGATAAGTTCAGGAAAGACTTAGGTAATACCTAAGCAGAAATGGAAGAGAGTAAGAGTCCAGAATTTTGATCTTTGAAAAACTGGAAAAGCTAACTGCTTCTGAATTTGAAACAGTAAGAGATGAGATTTTAAAAGACTTTCAGAGGTAAACGTCCAATAAAGCTTCTCGGTTGAATTAAATGACTCAAGCAAAGATTAGATGAAGGGTCTGAAACGTTCGTTCTAGCCTAATAGCCGTGGGGTAGCCACTGTTACATTTAGAAAAAGAAATAAGGAGGCAAGAAAACAGAAACTGAAAGGGAAAGAAGAGGTGGCTGGAGAAAGAGAAAGAAAAATAGAGGAAGAGGGGAAAGGAAGAGAAGAATGCATGGAAGGGAAGGAGAGGAGGAAGGAAGAAGAAAGGGAGGCCAGCTATTAGAGAGCCGGGTCTAGGAAACAACATTAGGTGTGGCTACTGATAGTGTAACTGACTAGAAGCAAATAGGTAAGAGGTTTTCCCAGGGAATTATATTTGAAAGAAAACTGCAACACGGTATCAAACAAACAAGTTAGACTATTCAAGGGTTAAAACAACTCCTACACTCCAACCTTCTACAAATGGGAAACAAGTGACAAAATTTATACAGTCCCTAAGGGGGATAGTCTGCAGTCATCCCTTCACATGTGTCCCAAGATGATGACAAACAAGAAACAAAAAAACTCACTCCACCCTCAGATGGCAGAGCTAAGAGACATAATACAACAAAACAAAAAACAAAGAAACAAAACAAAAGCAAAGAAAACCAGATAGTGCCTCCCAAGGAATTGAGCCAGTGTCCAATCAGAGCCATGCCCTCACTTAGAAGATCCGCCTCACAAAATCACAGGACTGCAGAGAGACTATGGACCAGTATCTCTTCGGAATGAGAGTTTTTATTTCAGTTATCCCACACCTGTTCCACTGTTGAGAGGATAGAAAAGGCAGAACTGTTGTCTTAATCATTTGCTTTCATATACCACACTTGAAGCAGCCAACTCTGTATCTGATGGACATAGACTTTGATCTGGATGAGATGATTAAGTGACAGTCTGGTTTGTTTCCCGTAAAGAGATGTTGATTGTGATATACGTGTGGAAAGAAGAATGAAAGAGCTATTTAATGATCGGAAGGGCAGATTTGGTGAACTTGGTTAAATGTTTATCAAACATATTTTCTCTTCTCCTTTTTCATGCACATACTACGTCTTCAGCTTTGCTTGCAAATAGGATGGCTATGTGATTAAATTCTAGGTAGTACATGTGAGCAGAAGAGACGTGTGCTCGTCCAAGTCTGTCCCATCAAAATCTTGTGATCTCCATCCTCTTCCTCTTCTGTGGCAACCATGGAGGAAGTGCCATAAAGAGAGAGGCACCACAAAACAAAAAACCCCATAAAACTGAATAGAGCAGAGCTCCCATACCAATTTCTGCTGGACTCAAATTTGAGAAAACAATAAACATTTGTTATTTTTCATTGTTAAACCTATGAGATTTGGTAGTTGTTTGTTACGGCATTTAGCCCACCAGTATTAATTTAGAAATTCATCAGAATTGTGTCAGTGTTCAGAATCCCAAATGACAAACAGGCATTTTGTATTTCCTTTGTTCTAATAGATGTACTAAATTTTCTGTAAAAGCCACAGATCTCAGTGTGAATTATTTAAGAACACTAGACATCAGTAACAACTTGCTAATGCTATTCATTTCCACCCCCAGGAAAGGAAGCGGAGATCACTTGTGTTATGAACATTGGAATCCTAAGTAGAAATTGAACAAAGTTTCTCCCAGAGCATAATATCTAATGAATGGATTACTCCATGGCTGATGGACATGTTCTTCTCATTCCCAGATTAGATAATGGAGTAGAAATTAAAAAACAGCCATTTTAATACCGCTCACTCAACACCCTTGTGCTAATCCTGGGCATATAGTTCATTTAGTGATGTGATCTGTTCCTGGCACAACTGAATAAGCCTTCTGATTAACAGAACGTTGATTACTCTGTGGTAAGTTTTCTACTTCAGACCTATTGAGTAGTTTCCTCCTTATGTGAAGTTCTACAAATAACTGATCACTTTTCCATAATAAAAGATATATTGGTATGTAAAAAGAATATTTTTATATCATTTATATTGCTACTTTACATTTATTTTAATAGAATTTTAAATAAACAGCATATTTTAAACAGCCAGGAAAAAAAATTCTTAAAGTCCCACTCTAAGACCTTCTGGCAGAAATGATAAGCAAAAATGAAACAATTTTATTTCCATAGAAAAGATCTGATTATTCCTATAGAAAGAGAAAACTGGAATAAACAAATGTCAAAGACAATGTTTGTTGGTTAAAATGACACATATATATAATGAATATATATAACAATTTAGCTAATAAAAGTTTATTTAATAATGAATATGCTAAGATTAAAACATAAACATCAGTCATATCTTATGGCATCTTAATATTTTATTGTTTGGTTTTGACATGTAGACAAAATAATTGGAAGACTGAATTTTCATGTGGACATTCTGATTCTAACATAGCATACCACTGGTTGGTTAACTGCCATCTTTCAATTGCTTAAGCAATATTCTGACTTAATAAAATCTTTCTTTATTTGGAATAAGTAACATTTATAGACATAATAAATTATTAATCATATCATAATTAATTTACACTAGAAAACCCAGATACTCAAAAAATATTTTAAACTCAGGCATATTTAAACTAGATTTAGAAGTTTTCAGTCTCAGAGATCTAGATAAGTTATTTTTCCAAGGACAAATACATTTTCAGAATGCTTCATATCAGCATAAGCTATTGAAGTTAGCTCATATTTCAATTTATACCTTGTACCTGGCCTCATTCCATTTTATAACGACTACACTATATGTTTTCATTATATTGACAATACTGTGATTTTTTGGAATGGTGCTTTAGTGATGATTCAGTGAAAATAATTATTCCATCTTTAGTAATTTACAGTTTAGTATTTCAAGTTGACATGTTAGCATATAATCCTGTAAGTATAATTAAGTCAATAGCTCTACGTTCAAAATTTTGTTAGAAAAAGCTGAACTGTTCAATTTTTAATATCTTTTAAACTCCTTTTTTATTTTTACATATTATGCCTTTACAATTAAAGTTTAAATAAAATTTCAGACTATGTTCTAAGGTATTCATTCACAAAATTTATATAATGTCTAAGGGCAAAAACTGGCACATGACTTCCTGAGGAAATTAATATAAGATATTCATTCACAAAATTTATTTAAATGTCTTTAAGGGCAAAGACTGGTACATTACTTCCTGAGAGAATTACATATGTTAACTGAGGGCAGATATTAGCCCTTGATATTAATGGAAATTATTCATGCTTATTGTGCATGTAATCTCATCATTTACAAGTCTTTTATTAGTGCATAAAAATAATAGTAATAAAAAAAACGAAAAGCCATGATTTTCAAGTTAATTTTTTTTTTTTTTTTTGAGACAGAGTCTTGCTGTGTTGCCCAGGCTGGAGCGCAGTGGCATGATCTCCACTCACTGCAGTCTCTGCCTCCTGGGTTCAAGTGATTCTCTTGCCTCAGCATCCTGCGTAGCTGGGACTACAGGCATGCACCACCACGCCTTGCTAATTTTTTGTATTTTTAGTAGAGATGGGTTTTCACTATGTTAGCCAGGATGGTCTTGATCTCCTGACCTTGTGATCTGCCTGACTCAGCCTCCCAAAGTGCTTGGATTATTAGCATGAGCCACCACACCCAGCAAGTTAAATATTATTATATAGTAGAATCTTTTATATACAGCCATAGATTTAAAAGTGATTATTATGTGGTTCCTCTTTTCCCTGTCATCTATCCCTTTGGTTTCCCTAATAAGTTATTTTTTACCCTAGTAGTTATTTTTGGACCTTCAAGTAATATCTTATTGTGCCTGTTGGTAGAAGAGAAATCTACAGTTGTAAAACAGAAAGGACAATCAGGATAATTTTGCTAAACTAATGTATTTTATTAATCTCTCAGTTGAAATTTAAAACTGTTTTATAGCTAAATCTTCTTGAGATTCCACTGAGATCTTCCGCAAGTAATTACAATACCTGTTTGCAAAGCAGGACTACAGAATGTCAAGAGTGGGATGCTTTAACAGTGTATTTTTGAAACATTTAGACAATGTTGAGGGAGAAAAAGTGTGCATTAAAGGTGGCGAATCCAGGGAAAGAGTAGATTTAGTAATTAATGTGAAACTCTAAGACCGATAACTCATTTTACTCATTTTCCCAAGATTTTGAGACTATGCATCACTGAATATCTTACGATCTGATTAGTAGTCTAAGATAACAACTCTGAAATTCCCATTCTTCCACGAAACAATGTGAGTTCCCTTCTCAAGATGTATCTCCCTAGTGGCACAAGCAGAGGACCGAGTAACATAGGCCATGAATGCAAAAGGCCAAGTGAGAGAATCCCGAGGGGTGATGTGCTGAATATTTCACTCTTCTCAATTGTAATTAGCCAGTGTGATGCTGAATTTTATGTGTCAGTTGGACTGGGTTAAGCAATGCCCAGATCGCTAGTTGAACATTCTTTCTGGGTGCAACTATGAGGGTGTTTCTGGATGGGATTAATATTTGAGTCAGTAGGCTAAGCACAGAAGATCTACCCTAATCAAAGTAGGCAGACATCATCCAATTTACTGGAACCCACATGAAACAATAAAAGGGGAGGAGGGCAAATTCTCTCCCTCTTCTTGAGCTGGGACATACCTCTTCTCTTGCTCTTGGCCAACGGAGCTCCTGGCTCTCAGGCCTGTGGACACCAGGACTTATACCATTGGTTTCCATGGTTCTCAGGCTTTCAGACTCAGACCGAATTACACCACCAGCTTTCCTGGTTCTCCAGTTTACAGAGGGCATATTGTGAGACCTCATGACCTCTGCAGTTGGGCAAGCCAATTCCCATAATGAATCTTTATATATCTATAAGTGTACTAGAACAATCTCACACTGGTATAAAGAAACACCTGAGACTGGGTAATCTATAAAGAAAAGGGGTTTAATTGGCTCCTGGTTCTGAAGGCTGTACAGGATGTTTGGCTAGGGATACTTCAGGAAGCTTACAATCAGGAAGCTTACAATTCGTGGAAAGTGAAGGGAAATCAGGCATATTTTTCTTGTTGTTGTTTGTTTTTTTGTGTTTTTTAAAACTGTACTTTAGGTTCTGGGGTACATGTGCAGATCATGCAAAATTGTTGCATAGGTACATGCATAGCAAGGTGGTTTGCTGTCTCCATCCCCCACTTACCTATATCTGGCATTTCTCCACATGTTATCCCTCCCCAACTTCCCAACCCCCACCGTCCCTCCCCTAGCCACCCCCAACAGACCCCAGTGTGTGATGCTCCCCTCCCTGTGTCCATGTGTTCTCATTGTTCAACACTCACCTATGAGTGAGAACATGTGGTATTTGGTTTGGTTTTTTGTTCTTGTGTCAGTTTGCTGAGAATTATGGTTTCCAGATTCATCCATGTCCCTAAAAAAACATGAACTCATTCTTTTTCATGGCTGTATAGTATTCCGTGGTGTATATATGTCACATTTTCTTTGTCCAGTCTATCATTGATGGGCATTTGGGTTGGTTCCAGGTCTTTGCTATTGTAAACAGTGGAAGCAGACACATTTTATTATGTGCCAGAGTAGGAGGAAGAGAGAGAAGGGGGTGGTGTCACGCACTCTTAAACAGCCAAATCTCATGAGCACTCGCTCCCTTGACAAGAGCAGTACCAAGGGGGAAATCTGCCCCCAGGATCCAGTCACCTCCCACCAGGTCTCACCTTCAACATCGGGGATTACAATTCAACATGAGACTTGGGCAGGGATGCGGACCCAAACCATGTCAATATGTATCCTATTGGTCATGTTTCACTGGAAAACCCTGCCTAGCACAGCCACTGGCATTCCATAGATGTCGCTAAGCTGAACATAGTAAGTATGTGGAAAACAGCCTTCATTATACAAACATACCATAATTTCTTTTTAAAGTACTATTTTACTAATAAAAAGAGAGGGTTATCCATAAGGGGTCACGTATGTAAATAACACCTAAAGTCACACTACCTCAAAGTGTCTAAATAAACAAAATAAATAACACAAGAGTTTTTGCCCCATTTCACTAAAATTGATGCTGTAAACAGATTACTCAAAATTTCAAAGCTGCTGAATCTCACAAATTGAAGCAATCCTCCCTGATAAATACTGGTTTGCTTTCTTTTATCATTTCTTTTCTCCAACAGGCAAAACAGGATGGTTTGTCTTTGTCCAAATGCTAAACTGTTCATGGACCAAGAACAGTTTTTTTAGTTTAAGCAACAATCATGACTACATTAGAGTCCCCGCTCTATTCCCTCCTTTTTCTCAGCACAGCTACTCGCTGGCCCCAAGAGAAATGGAAAATGGTGGGAGACACACTTGAGAGCATTTATTCAATTTTTTTTTTTTTTTTTTTTGAGACAGAGTCTTGCTCTGTCGGCAGACTGGAGCGCAGTGGCACGATCTTGGCTCGCTGCAATCTCCATCTCACAGGTTCAAGCAATTCTCCTGCCTCCTACCTAAGCCTGTGGAGTAGCTGGGACTACAGGCACGCACCACCATACCCAGCTAATTTTTATATTTTTAGTAGAGACGGAGTTTCACCATGTTGGTCTCCATCTCTTGCCCTCCTGATCTGCCCACCTTAGTCTCCCAAAGTGCTGGGATTAAAGGCGTGAGCCACCATGCCTGGCCTCAATTAACTCCAATTTTAATTTGAATGAGGAAAAAAAATGTCCTATGCAAAGATAGGACGTTTAAACCAGCCTCAAACCAATTCATCTTCAACTACACTGAATAGGTCTTTGTATCTACAAACTTGGGTAGTCTGAGATACTAAAGAGCCATTCAATGATGTTTAGGGTACCATTTAAATTAATATGGGTTTTTTTAAAAGGAAAATTTCTTTGTTTATACAGGCTGCTACCCTCTTTGGTCATTTTGTGAATTCTACAAGCCCCATCTGAAACAAGCAGTACCTGGGGCATCTGAACAGTGTTACCCCTGGAAGTCACGGCAGAAGTCATCAGGAACTCCCTGCTTGGTGATGTTAGAGAGAGTAATAGAAAATAATTGACTTAACTTTTTACGATATCACCTAAAACTAAGGAAATAAAGGTCCTGATACTTCATTGCATTACTGAGGATTCAAACTTTGGTGAGATGTTGGTATGTCTTTTCCTGAAACAAATTAACTTAAAATATTTGGCTTCAAACATCACCAACTCCAGTAGTTCTCCTTCTAAAAGCAAACCTAAAATGTGGCATGTTGGTTAAATGAAGACAGGTTGATACTGCTTATGAATTTTCCTGTGGAACCCCAATCTGTCAATTTTTGTCACCAGTGTCTGAAGTGAACTTTAAAATGAAAATATAGATTTATTTACTCTGATTCCCATCCACCTTTATGGATTTCTTTGCCAAAAAACTGCCTGAGAAGTTCTGTGTAACCCCTCCTGCTCAAAAAAATAAAAAAGCTCCCCAATTCTATACCTGTCCATCATAAAACTTCATTTTTTTTCTTTTTAAATAATGCTGGCCCATCTTTTCTCCTGCTCAAGGGGACCCATGGAATGATGTGGGCTTCGTTCATACTATGATAGAATTTTAAAGAGCAACAGAGAAGAGAGCAGCAACTTACACATCCACTGAATTGACAACATTCAATTATTTTGCCTTGGTTTTGAGAGAACATTGCAAAGAACGCAATTTTTCCAGGAAGGCAAATCATTTCTACCAATTCTACTAAATAACTCCTCTAGGATCCTCGTTAGCTGGGAAAGAATAAGACGTATAGAAATGGAACCCAAGAAAAATAAATCTTGAAACTTCAGGGGCTCACAAGAGTCCAGAGGAGAAATAAAGTACTACCTCAGAAACTGTGATCGCATCTAAACAACTTTCTTTTGAGTAGTGCATAAAGAAAACCTTGGCCTTTATCTGCAGCAGCATTTAGAACGGTGACTCAGTAACATTTAAAACAAAACTTTCAAAGCCAGCAGACAAATAGTCGCCAATTTTTAAATATTATCTCCTAGTATTTTTTAAACCAGTGGCTAAAAATGAAATTAGTGACATTGAAAGAATGAGACAGTAACTGTTGACGCCTAGCCTTTGGAAAAAAAGGTGAAATTAAATAACATGATCTCCTTCTGAATAATTTAATTCTGAACACAACAGTATCATTTCTTTAATTTCCTCTTAGGCCATTGTTCGGGCATGGATCTTGGCAGAATGGACAAGTAGATAAGAGGTGGGTAAGGATAAATTTAGAATTATTCCCATTTAATTTTAGTAAATGATTTTTTTCAAATCTCACAAAAGGATATTTAAATGGGCTGGAAACGCTTGATTTTTAAATGCTAAAAGGTATTACTTAAAGTCTCTATTATTCAATATATTTTACTTCATTTTACAATATTTCAGGTTCAATGTTAGTGAATTAATATCTCTGATAAAGTACAGTCATGAGGCGCATAATGACGTTTCGGTCAGCAATGGGCCACGCGTATGGCAGTGATCACATAAGATTATAACACCATGCTGGACGTGGTGGCTCACGCCTGTAATCCCAGCACTTTGGGAGGCTGAGGCAAGTGGATCACCTGAGGCTGGGAGTTCAAGGCCAGCCTGATCAACATGGGGAAACCCCATCTCCACTAAAAATACAAAATTAGCCAGGTGTGGTGATGCATTCCTGTAATCCCAGCTACTCAGGAGGCTGAGGTGACAGAATCGCTTGAACCTGGGAGGCAGAGGTTGCAGTGAGCTGAGACTGCGCCATTGCACTCTAGCCTGGGCAACAAGAATGAAACTCTGTCCCCCTTCAAAAAAAAAATTCTAATACCGTATTTGTACTATACCTTTTCTATGTAAGATACACAAATACTTACCATTGTGCGACAGTTGCCTATAGTATTCAGTACAGTCAAGTGCTGCACTGGTTTACAGCCTAGGAGCAATTGGGTGTACCACAGCACCTAGATGTACGGTAGTCTCCATGATTCACCTTTGTGTAAGTTCACTCTGAATGTTCCCAAAATAACAAAACTGCCTAATGATGGATTTCTCAGAACATATCCCTGTCATTAATCAATACATGAGTGTACATTCTATTTACAGAGTCAAAGGCAGGGTCACCTGATCTATATCCCCTTTAGACCTTTAGTCTCATTTGCATTCAGAATTGGGAAACTATTCTCTGTCTCTATGTTCTTTTCTTTTCTTTTTTTTTTTTTTGGGGGGGGGACGGAGTTTCACTCGTTACCCAGGCTGGAGTGCAATGGTGCCATCTCGGCTCACCGCAACCTCCACCTCCCGGGTTCAGGCAATTCTCCTGCCCCAGCCTCCTGAGTCGCTGGGATTACAGGCATGCGCCACCATGCCCAGCTAATTTTTTGTATTTTTAGTAGAGATGGGGTTTCACCATGTTGACCAGGATGGTCTCGATCTCTTGACCTCGTGATCCACTCGCCTCGGCCTCCCACAGTGCTGGGATTACAGGCTTGAGCCACCGCGCCCGGCCTCTATGTTCTTTTCTTAATCCTTCCTTCTTTATCCTCACGATTACCAGAAATGTGCCCCTATGCAGGGAAATGACCTAGACGAATTGTTTGGAGTCGTCAATCAGTGGAGGCACCCAAAGAGCCCAGCTACATGCCGAAGAACTTGAAACTCTTACCACTTTTTCCAGTGGGGAAGACTACATTTCCCTGTATGAGGTGGATTTATTTTCAGCTGTATTAATGTATTTACTCAAAAGAACTGCATTCTTACTTTACTCATTAAACGACTATTGAATCTTTACTGTGTGGTAAAAAAAAAAATAAGGCAGTGAAAAAATTAGATAGGATCCCACCATCCTGGAGCCAGATTTACCCACTAATCAAAGTGCTGCTTCCAATTCATCTCCTTCTCTGCATTTCTCCCCTCTAAGAGTCTCGTAACCCAGGCACTACTGAAACAATCAGCTTTCTAAGATGATTTTTTAAAAATTTGAACCAACTTTCTTAAATGATCTCCAGGCCCCATTCTAGCCTTTCTGAATTACAAGGAGTTATGTAAATAAATTTAATTACCATTCTCTTGAGTCCCTACATTCTGATTATGACCAGGGATAGTATTATTCCTCTAGCATCAGGAGTAGAAGGTAGTATCATCTTTAATGCCACTTGGCAATCACTTTGTTGCAAAGGGAAATCTCACTCCACAATTCCCTTAAGAAGCTTCCAATCTTTGTTTCATGAGAAATTATGATGAAGTATCTTTTAGAGTTTTTCAAGATGAACTTCAGTTTTCAAATTAACAATTTCCCTTAGAACACTGTGGCTTTGTTAAAATTTTAGGTTGGTTACTTTAAAATAGACCTACTCCTGTCAAAAATGCTCTAGTGAGAGGCGAGGAATAACATTGAAGTGAGAAAGAGTGCATTTTATAGTGACAGCTCCACAGTTCTTCAGTGTTGTAGGTGAAATAATTAAATTGAGACTCCAGCCTACTCTAATCTAGGCATATTTTTATATAACTCACTCACTAAATTATCCTAGTCCCAAAGGACATAATCCAGGGAAATAAATGCCACCCAAGCTACAGTCTGGATGGGAAAACAAAATTTGGTGCTGCATTGCTAATACATCAAAGATCTTACCTTGTTTTCTGTCTCTTCTATCAAGACAGAAATATTAGAAAATGGGTCTTATGAGATAAGTACATTAAAGAGGTAACATGAAAATTTAAAAGTTGGGCCAGGAGTCGGGGTGATGGGTATCAATGTATCAACGCCAGCTCTGCCGCTTAGTTTTTGACCTTGGATAATTTACTGACCTTTCTGGGCACAGAGCTCCTACTCTATAAATGTAGGTTAGTAATATCATCCTCATGGGATTGTAAAAAGGGTAAAAACGAGATAAAATACATAAAGTGCACAGCACAGTGCTTGGTACATGCTTAGCTCTCAATTGGCCTTTGTTCTTCCCTCTTCCCTCTCTGCTTCCCTCCCTTCCTTGCTAGAGAATCCCACATAAGGCAAAGGAGACCCAGAGTTTGGCTAGAAGTTGATCACTCCAGGAGGCTTCTGTCTGTCTATGAAATGGGACAAGTTCTGTAGACCGTGTGAATGCTGTTGCCCGTTTGGTGTGATCTGACAGTTGCTGAAACATCTGCTGTGAGCCAACGGGCACTTAGCATTGTGAGTAATGTTAGCTGTAGTAACCATGCAAGATTATGCTGTGGTTATCATACTATTAGTCTGTCATCACCGAATGCTTTAAACCTAGCCTGAGATTAAACCATTATTCCCGCCAGTGCTTAATTTCCTAATTTCCTCCTATTCGGCTCTCAGACACCGCCTCTCTCACTGCTTTCTCATGTTCCACACAGACCTTCCCTCATCTTCTTGACTTCAAAACCCTGAAACCTAGTTTCTGTAGCTGAATCTGTGTCTAAACTCAGGATGTATGCACCTCCTGGACTTTGTCTTCTCAGTATATTCCCATGACTTTCACATTTATTTCCCCAGCCTGCACCCCATCCATAAGCATCAGCTAGTGTATCCAACTGCCTACTGCCTAGATGGGCAAAATAAAACTCCTGGTTTTCTTCCCCCGTCTACTTCTTTGACTCAATGACTGGCACCGCCATTCATTCAGTTGCTTGGATCAAATATCTAAGAGCCAGCCATGATTTTGCTCAGTCTCCTCATTACTGCTGCCCACTCCCCACCCAACATCCAGTCCACCTAGAAGTTAAGAGAGCTCCTCACTCAAAATGTAGTGCAAATGTCACATCATCCAGTTCCCAGCTCAAACCATGCTCATCTCTATAATTATCTCCTAAATGGTCTCTCTGCTCCCACTGCAATCTCTCTGCAGTCTGCTCCACACCAAAGTAGACCAAGTGATCTTTTACAATATAAGTCATGTTACTCTCCTACTGAAAGTCCTCCACTGTTTTCCCATTACACTTCCACCTAAGCCTATACAGCTCTTCATTATTCTGGCTTCTGTCTTCCTCTCTTACGTCCTTTGCTGCTCACTCTCCGACGCTCCTTATCCTCCGGCCACACTGACCTTCTTGGGAACCCTTCAATGCCCCCTGCCCTCTCCCTGCCCATAGCACCTCCATATTTGCCAATCCTCCTGCCTGAAAGCAGTTCCTCAGGGCATTAGGGTATCTCATTCCCTTTCTTCTGACCATCTGAAGTTACTCTTGTACACACCATACGGTGACTCTCTTTCCTTTATCTGCTTGATTTTCTTCACCTTATGGCATCATCCAAAATGGTTTTGTGTATGTGACAGTTTTAGTGAATCCCACACTAGAAGGGAAATTCCTTATGACAGAAGTTTTATTTCTCATCTGCCTCCCTATCTCCTTCTTGGCATCAATCATGAGCTTCTGGGTTGGTGAATAGGTGGAGGTGCTGGGAGGGTGATGTGCCCAGAAACAGCATGGAAGCTCCTATACCTAGGTGTTCCCCACATCCTGTCCTGTGCATCTCTTCCATCTGGCTATGCTTAAGCTGTATTCTTTTATAAGAAAACAGTAATGTAATAAGGAAAGTGTTTCTCTGTGGTCTGTGAGCCATTCTTGGAACTGACTTAGGAGAGAGCTGTGAGGACTCTGATTAAAGCCAGTTGGTCCGAAGCACAGGTAACAACCTATACTTGGGATTAGCATCTGAAGGGGGGTGGGTGTGGTTTCTAATGGGACTTAACCCTTTTAGAGGCTAAAGCAACTCTGTCTTGGATGCAAATCTGCCATGCTGACTTCTGATTAACCCCAGTTCTGGAAATACCTGTACTATATCTATTTTCAGGTACTTACCATAAGTCCTGTCCTCAGGTCGAAATAACTTTGATGTTATTAAGTATTTACTTCATACTTACAGGAAATCCTGCCCTTAAGCAAATCTCCTGTGACATATAAGCCCTGGGTCTGTGGGTAACTGCATGGGGATCCACCATCTCACCCTGAGACACGGTTTCTGCTCATAAGTCCCTGTTAAATATTTCTTTCTGAAGAACTGAATTTGTCAGCCTCTTCTTTTGGCCTCTCAACTCTCTCCACTTTTGGTGCTAAGTGTGCATAGACCTGCTCACTGTGGAATAGCCCTTAACCTGTGGGATCCGACCTTACCATCTCCAGATATGCACTGTAGGAATTAATTGTAGGGCATGCTGTTGGTATCTACAGAAAACTGGGGCAATGCTTTGTGTGGGAAAAAATTCTGCTATCTGGTGTTAGAAGTGAAGTATTGAGAACAGTAGTAGAGAAGAAACTGCAGTTCTTTTTAAGTTCTTTCTCATTTTTAAGAAATTTTTATTTATTTATTTATTTTGAGACTGAGTCTCTTTCTGTTACCCAGGCTGGAGTGCAGTGGTGCGATCTTGGCTCAATGCAACCTCTTCCTCCCAGATTCGATCAATTCTCCTGCCTTAGCCTCCTGAGTTGCTGGGACTACAGGTGTGTACCACCATGCCTGGCTAATTTTTTTGTACTTTTAGTACAGATGGAGTTTTGCCATGTTGGCCAGGCTGGTCTTGAACTCCTAACCTCAAGTGATCTACCCACCTTGGCCTCCCAAAGCTTTGGTATTACAGGTGCGAGCCACTGGGCCTGGCTTAGAGTTCTCCTTTGAAGGAGACTATTTGGGTTTGAAATTCTAGTTTCCACGCATTTTTTTTGTCACCATGGGAAAACCAGTTGAATATCTGAGCCTCAATTTCCATATCTGTATAATGGAGGTAATAACACCTATCTTGTACTATAGCTATGAAGGTAAAATGAGTCATAATAAGGCTATACTAAGTTTAGATATTTACAACATTTAGAATAAGATACAGCACATAGTAAACACTTAATACACGTTAGCTATCACTACAGCTGTTTCTATCCTCCCACCTCAGCATCTGGAGGATCTGGGACTACAGGCATGCAATGCCATTTTTTTTTTTTTTTTTTTTTTGGTAGAGACAGAGTTTCACCATGTTGTCTAGGCTAGTGTTGACAACATGGTAAAACTCTGCCTCTACCAAAAAAAGCAAAAATTAACTGGGCACGGTGTTGCATGCCTGTAGTCCCAGCTACTCTGGAGGCTAAACTGGTAGGATTGCCTGAGTCTGGGGAGGCAGAGGCTCCAATGGGCCATGATCACGCCACTGCACTCCAGCTTGGGTGACAGAGCGAGACCCTCTCAAACAAAACAAAACAAAATGTTTTAAAACAAAGGAAAAGGCAGGCCGGGGGTGGTGGCTCACGCCTGTAATCCCAGCACTTTGGGAGGCTGAGGTGGGCAGATCACGAGGTTTAGAGATCGAGACCATCTTGGACAACATGGTGAAACCCTGTCTCTACTAAAAATACAAAAATTAGCTGGGCGTGGTGGCTCACGCCTGTAGTCTCAGCTACTTGGGACGCTGAGGCAGGAGAATTGCTTGAACCCGGGAGGGAGAGGTTGCAGTGAGCCGAGGTCACACCACTGCACTCCAGGCACGAGGCTAACTCCGGTTAACCTCTCTCATGAGCTATGATATCTACAACATGCACCTATAGTTTCATGCTCTGCCTCATCTGTTCCCCACACCAACCCTCACTTAAGGCTCACAACCAGCCCTCTGACCCTGATGCAATTAATACTTTCATTTTATATTTAAAGAAATGAGGCTTGGGGAGATTATGTTATTTGCCCAGGGTGATGGTTCTTCTAAGCGGCAAAAGTGGAATCAATCCCAGGTCCGTCTGTCATAACCCATATTACTTACGGTGGCCATTTTTCAAAGGTGTGCTCCAGAGCCCAACAGGGTTTCTGTGAGACTGGACTGTCAGCAAAGATAATTAGACCACAGAAAACGAAAGGAAAGTCAACAAACGTAAAGTCAACTGAAGCCTTCATGCTTTATTAGCTTGGGGAGAAAAAAACCCAACCAAAGCCTTGACATCTATCATCTTGCCAAACAGACTCACCTTCAGACCACACACTGCTATCAGGATATAAGACACAGTCCCTATTCTTGAGTAGATGACAATCTAGTTAATCAGATTAAACACTGAATTCATAAATGCAAATTGATATGTTGCAAGTCTTCCAGATCGTCACCAATGGGATGCATAATGCATGAGCAGCCTACCATAAAGTTCATCAAGCAAGACTCTTAGAGCAACTGACAGGCATGTGCTCTTCCAAAAATTAAATTGAACTGTCTGGGTCAGATGTTAAATGCTATAGTAGTTTGGGGGAGATAAGTGACATTATCTTAGAGCTAGGATTTGAACTGAGTCTTGAAAGAAGAAGATTTGGATAGATGAACAAGAGACTGACTGATGGTCCAGAAGAAAAGAACCCATGACTGCAGCCATAGGAGCAGGAAGAACTGTAATGTGTCTGAAACAGTAAGGAGAGAAAAGGGGTAAAAAAGACTATTTAAAAACATACATTATTGTCAATGTAATCAGTTTAAAGAGAAGGTTCATAAATAATCAGTTACTAGTTAACTGTAAAGTAGAGCTGTGTGGCTATTAGTATTTCCATTCAAAAAAATAAGGTGAGAGTTGAAGTAACATCCACACAGGTATGCATCAAATATTTGTGTTATACTATCATTAGAAACTGATTATTTTAGCCTCTTTCATTGTCACTACGTGACACGTTCCTGGAAGTACATAATATATAGAGCAGAATTAGACTCTTCAAATAAGGAAAAGGGTGAAATAAACATTACAGAGTTAAATGTAACTCCAGTACATCAAACAGAATAGCACCTAACACAACCAGGATGTTACCAGCGGGCTCTCTATCTTATTGGGTATCTATATCTATCTACATGTTTATCTCTCTATTTCTCTATCTGTATTTATAAACTATTTATCTTTAAGAATCATCTCTTAGTTTTTTTCTTACCATTTATTCCTCTCATCTAAAAAGTAAGCTTTGTGTAAAAAAATTCATAGACCAGAAAAAATTTGATATTAAATCTCTGCTGTCCATTTTCAGTATCTTTCCCCTCCACCTTCTTAAATTTTTAATTTGAGCTACATGCTAGTCTAGAATCTTTGAAGATTTATTTTTAAAAAATACTCTTCATAAGCCAATTAAGATGATGGAATTTTGAAAACATTCATCTCCCACTCATATAAACCCACACAATAGAAGAAAATGAAGTTTCATTACTTATATGGAAAGATTCTGACATAAGGTGGAAAGTTTACACAGATATACTTTTTTTTAACTTTCCTCAGTGTCAGAATATAAATGATCTATACATCATGGTTCATGCTGAAAGTTGAAATTCAGCTTAACGATTCACCATTTTCAGAGCAAGGCTCATATGTAGGCTCTGTTTTCGTTATGTATTTGTAATAGATTGAGGCTGGGACTGAGAAGCTGTTGATTATAAGAAAGAGATAAAGCTGGAATTTTATAATATTAATGGTGACACAGCAGTTATTGGTTTTTGGTGAATTATAATGTGTGAGACTCTGTGCTAGTGCTTTATACACATTATTTTATTTTCACAAGATCCCTGTGTGGTAGGATTGTATTTTTTTCTGACATTTTATGTCAGGGCAACAGGCTTAGAGAGGGTCAGCAACCTGCCTAAGATCCTACATAATATTAAGTGGTAAACCGTTACCTGGTGTAATGTCAACGTGACTTAGCTGAATTTCTATGCTGCCCTAACTCTGCTTATCTTTAAGAAATAGGACAGCTGCCGTAAGCAGTTCCCTTTGTAACCAGACCAACAGAGACTGGGTAGAAGCAAGACGGCTGATCCAACAACCTGAAAAGGGCCTTAGGCTTTGTCATGATTTCATTTTCATGCTAAATTACATTCCCACCAGCACCATGACAGTTGACAACTGCCATAATCATGACTGAAAGAAGTCATAAAAATACAAAAAGAAAGACGAGACCCTGGCTCTGAGAACTTCGCTCCCCATTTCCAGAAAAGACATGGACATTTCTCCTTTTGCTGTTAATGTCCAACTCCTTTGTTAGAGAAACCTTACATTGTAACCCTCTCACCCTCACTAGTTGAGAAGTTGATTTGTGAGCCATGGTGACACCAGACAGAAAGAATAGCACCTTAGGGGAAAAGTTGTCTCAGTCAGTAACAGAACAAGGAATCTACCATGAATGCCTCTAAAATGTAAAAATGTAAGATACACACACACTGTGTTTAAGGGCTGCACACCTTCTAATTGGTGGACCACCCCCAAACCTCTTGGCTATAATATCAATGGTTGCATAAAATACGTTAGCTTCCCTTTAAAAAGATATCATTGTTGTCAGAAAACGGAAACAGATGCTTGTTTCTAATACAAATTGAAGGGACTGAGCCATGCTTGAAAAAAGTAGAAGAATTTATGGAAGTGGGGTGGGTATGTAGTAGATTTAATAACTCTGAGAGCAAACAGAATAACCCATATGAACGTCCAGTCCACACCCAAGTTAAAGAACTACAGGCTTGAAGGGATGGAGTTCTAGAAAACAGAGGTGAAAAGGAAGCCCAAAAGCATGCAAGGGGTGGAAGGCAGGGTCAGGATTTCATGCCCTGAAGTTGCATCAAGTGTCACAGAGAACACGTAAGAGGCAAGGATACACGATGCATTCAGAAGCGAGATTTAAAATGATGAAGCAGCAAGGAAGTGATTGAAATCTGCAGCCCGCTGTTAAGCAGGGCTTGAGCTGATGAGCTTGGGCCTGCCTGCTTTTCCTCCAGGAAGCTGGTTCACTGATGTGGGACACCCGTGGAAGCAGTTGAGGGGAGTCATGTAGGTCAGGATAGTTGTGAGCCCCAAGAGCCACAGAGGAAACCAGAGCTTCCAATCCCAATTCTGCCTCTGACAGACCATGCCACATTGAATTCTCCATTTCCTCATCTGTAGAAATTGCCAGGATAATATTATATAATAATCGGGTTGTATGTGGATTAAATGGCATACTTCATGTAAATCACCTATTTCATGTAGTAGCATGTAAGTCTTTATGAAAAACTATTAATACAGAAATATTTGGAGTTCCTATCTGAGAAGGCCATCATAACTGTATGGTAATAGCTCTGGCTGATAATAGTTTATCTAAAGATATAATTTTATCTGAGCAAGAAGAAAAGGAGATTGAGAGTAAAGCAGGAAAGAGAAAAGGGGCCAGGCACAGCGGCTCATGCCTGTAATCTCAGCACTTTCGGAGGAGTGCGTGGGATGATGGCTTGAGGCCAGAAGTTCGAGACCAGCCTGGGCAACATAGTATGACCCTGTCTCTGCAAAAAAAAATGATAAAATATTGGCCAGGAGCAGTGGTTAACACCTGTATGTAGTCCTAGCTTTTTGTGAGGCTGAGGCAGGAGAGTCTCTTGAGCCCCAGACCTCAGAGCTGCAGTGAGCTATGGTTGCACCACTGCACACTAGCCTGGGCAATGGGGCAGAACACTGTTTCTTAAAAAAGAAAAATAAAAAAGGCTGCAATTAATACGACCGTATTTCTGTCTCTCAATACCGCTAAAATCTCTCTAACCCAGACTTTCTTGCAGAAGCATCCAAATGCTTGGCAGGAGAGCATTTATGCCTTTTCTTTTACAAGTTTCTCCTCATAGTGTTGGGCACTAAGGGCTCTTATTAAGTAAGTGTGTGGCCAGGTACAGTGGCTCACGCTGGTCATCCCAGCACTTTGGGAGGCCTAGGCAGGCCGATCGCCTGAGGTCGGGAGTTCAAGACTAGCCTAACATGGAGAAACCCTGTCTCTACTAAAAATACAAAAAAATTAGAATACCTGCCTGTATTCGCAGCTACTTGGGAGGCTGAGGCAGGAGAGTTGCTTGAACCCAGGAGGCAAAGGTTGCCATGGGCCAAGATCACGTCATTGCACTCCAGCCTGGCAACAGACTGACTGAGACTCCATCTCAAAAAATAAAGTACATGTGATTCACAGCCTGAAGATTTTGATCTTTACTTCCTTAAATCCCATAAATTAAGACAGCTATCTGTTTCTGACCATAGAAGTTTGCTATCTCTGTCTCTAATTCTCAGCCAAATAGGCGACTGAATAAGTACATTTTGATTTAAGTGAGACATGATATTGAACCAGGGCTTCTCACTACCAACCTGAAGTTCATGTACTGCAGTCAGGCCTGAAATTGCTAGCAAATACTGTGTATAGGTACTTACGTGCAGTTTTTTCGAGATCCTTAGATTTCAAGTCTCAAAAGGCTTTAGATAGAAGATTAAATACACTCTGCGAGCCTTAGAACATCCTTTAGATATTTTTAATCAAAAAATTATATATTATCTGTTATGCATATATATCTTATATAAATACATAGATATATATCTATGAAAAAAACATATGTTTGTCACTCAGGCTAAAGTGCAGTGGCATGATCACAGCTCACTGCAGCCTCAAACTCCTGGGCTCAAACGATCCTTCCACCTCAGCTTCCTGAGTAGTTGGGACAGGCACACAGCACCAGTGCCAGCTACTTTATAATTTTTTTATAGAGACAAGGTCTTGTTATATTGCCTAAGCTGGCCTCAAGTGGTCCTCCCGTCTTGGCCTCTGAAAGTATTGAAATATAGGCATAAGCTCCTGTACCCAGCCTCTATTAATCAATCTTTATACTGTTTCTTCTGCCCTCTGATTTGTGATATCTTACATTGCAGCAGCTTTATAACTCATGGTCCATTTTCCAAGGTTGTCCTAGACAATAGAATTGTCAAGGAGCAAATATTGCTCAATGCCAGCAAATAATCTTCATTCTAGAGTCTCATCATTTCATTTAAGAATGACTGATAAGCATTTCTGAAAAAGTAGATGTTCTAAAATTCACTCACACAGAAAACAGTACCAGTCATCACCTCTCAAAACATATAGGGCTTGTTTTAACCATAACCCTACCTTTTCGAAATATTACGATTCCTCCTTAATAGCCATAACGTCCCTAAACCTTCTGGTTAACAAAATTCAATAAGGTTCATGGACTCTTAATATTTTACTAGTGACGTTGCTAGTATGCTAAGATGAAAAAAGTAAGCTTTCCAACATCATGGGTGCAGAAAAGCCTCTCTCCACAAGTAAAACACTGGCACGGTGATTTCCAGTTGTGCATATTGCTCACAGCTTGGTAAGATGTCTAAGAACCTTTATAAAGGAGCTAAAGAAAGGAAACTCCATATATGATCTTTGCTTCCTACTTGAAGAATTGTGCCCTCAGAGGTCATATTCTGGAATTTCTAAAATTCCCAGAACTGATCAACCATTACTTGAATCTTCCTTCCAGATCAAGTCTCCCAAATTATGGGTGCTAGATATATCACTCGATTCATGTGTCTTCCGTGAGGATAAGTAGGAATACCTAGTTCTATACCATCCAATATGGTAGCCATTGGCTACCTGTGGCTACTGGGCACTTGAATGTGACTAGTTTGAATTGAGGTGTGCTGTGAGTCTAAAAATCATACCAGATTTGGAAGATTATAGGAAAATATGTAAAAATTTATTTAAAAGTTTTATGTTAATTACATGTTGGAATCATAATCTTTTGGATATACTGAGTTAAATAAAATACATTATTAAGATTAATTTCACCTGTTTCTTTTAGCCTTTGTTTATGGGACTAATAGCAAATTTAAAAATACATATGTGACTCAAGTCATATTTCTGTTAGATAGTACTGACTACATTATCGTAGATTCTACATATCAAAATGGCAAAGGTAGATACCTCAAGTTCTCTCTGTAAACTATGTCTCAACTTCAGCACAGGAAACTAAAAGCATGCTGGGATAAAAGGGAAATGCAAGATGCCAGCAGGAGTGCAGAATGGTAGAAAGCAAAACAAAAGAGGAATATAAACTAAACGAATAGACTGCAATAGAGGAAAAGTAAAATCCCATCCCAAGCCCCTAGCTACATATAATAAGTGCAACTACGTAAGTTCTAGAAGAAAACATGGATGAATTTTTTATATAACCTGAGAGTAATGTAAAGTTTTCTAATTATAACAAAAATACAAATTAAAAAGAAATGATTGATACCTTGATTATATAAACAGGTTTAAATACTTTGGCACAAAACAAAATCCCATGAGCACAAAAATCCCATGAGCACAGTTAAAAGACAAATGAAAAATTGGAATAAAGTGTTTGTAGCACATATGACCAACAAACGTCTAATATCCCTAAAATACAAATAAGAAACTGTGTAAAATGGTCCTCAGAAATATGAAAGAAACTATGTAAAATGGTCCTCAGAAATATGAAAAATGTTCAAATTATTTTATAGAATGAGAAATGGAAATTGAAACTACACAAAGTTATCATTCTTCACTAATAGGCAAAAACTCAACGTTGTAACAATATCCTCTGTCGTGAGAAGGTAGAGAACCAAGCACTTCCATGGGCTGCTGAATGGAGCTGTGGAAGAAATTTTCCTCTGTGGAGGGAGCCGGTCCGTACAGAACAAAGTTGCGTTCACATTCCGCCTTGGACACGTATTTATTTTGGTGCTCAAATTGTTCCTGACTTGGTCAGTTGGAACTCATTCCATCTTGCTCCGGTGTCTTTTTTGTCATGCTCTCATCACTTTTGGAGCACTTTCTTACTTTTTATCATTAGATATTCAGGTTACCTCCTATCTTTCTGTTTCAGGCCCAGAATTAGGCATTTGCCCAAGGAGACCTTGTTATTTCTCTAAGAATTTGCACTGAAAATATACCTTCAAAGTCACAAAATACATATGAAGAAGGTCATTCACTACGTAAGTATTTGTAATTTTAAAATACTGGAAACTACCCAAGTTAACAAACGTACGAGAAGAATTGTAAAACTATACAGCTGTAGAAAAAAAGAAAAGAAAAGAAATATCACCATTAAATGATGAGTGATTTCTACAATATCATTGAAGTGAAAAGAACAGAGGCACCTGTGAAGGGCTATAGATCCTGGACAAAGAGATGGTCATCTCAGCTGAAAGCTAACTGATATATCAAAGACCAGATCCACCTGCTTCTTCATGCTGTCACATTCATCACAACCTAACCTCGGGCCAGGGACACCTACAATCCCAGTGCTTTGGGAGGCTGAGGTAGGAGGATCACTTGAGGCCATGAGTTTGAGTACAGCCTGATCTCATAGCAAAATCCCATCTCTACAAAAATTTTAAAAAGCAGCCAGGCACCTGTAGTCCCAACTATTTGAGAGGCTGGGATGGGAGGATTACTTGAGCCAAGGAAGTTGAGGCTTCAGTGAGCCGTGAACACACCACTACATTCCAGCCTGGGTGACAAAGTGGGATCCTCACTCAAAAAAATAAAATAAACACAGAAAACAAAAACAATCCTTAACCTTAGCCATAGGAGGCTGAAGCAGTAGACTTGCTTGAGCCCAGGGGCTCAAGTCCAACCTGGGAAACAGAGAAACCCCCTCTCAAAGAAAGAAAGAAAGAAAGAAAGAAAACTGCCTAGCTCATACCTGACAAAATATAAAACATAAGTCCCCTGAAATTTAACTTAGAATCCAAATCTATTGAGATTAAAGTCAGTCATCTTGGCAGAATGGGGTCTTAAAATAAAAAAACTAAGTCGAATGTTAATAATTTGAATGTTAAAATAAAAATGTCGAAGAGAATTTCTGAGTTTGTTGGCCTGATAGAATGTATTATTTACATTTAACAAGTAGTATCTCCCTCTGAACTTGATTCTCTGAAAACATATTTGGATAGCTTGAATGATTTTACCCAGGATATGCACAGCATTAAAGAGTCTTTCCCTTCAAATGGGGGAACATGTCTGCTGAAAAAAAATAATGGAACATATCAAAACACACCCATCCTGAAAATAACCCAAAAGCTTAAGTTCACCTTTAACTTTAGCTAATTTGATGCATGCAAGAACTGAAAGAAAAATTCCGTGGCCAGCAAAGCCCCATTAGCTGGACCTCTCCTTTCCACAATCCAATAGCACCATATGCTGCCTCCTGTGATGGAATTTCTCTTTCTCTGCCTCTTAAAATGATCTGGAAGCCAAAAAATTTCCTATGAGATGATGTAAGACAACCCCTCTGCCTGGATCATGTAGTAATGACACCTTCCTATCCTCAGCTCTTCCGCCTCCTCTTCTCCTCACTCAGTGATGGCAATGCTTGACGGGTGCAAAGCAGTTATGCCTGTCTGCTTTCCTCCCTCCAGCAAAGTTCCTGGGGTGCCCTGAGAGGACACCCTGAGAGTGACTGACTGTCCTCTCTGAAGACAAGGGCTTCTCACCAGCCACAGTGGGCTTGCTGTCACACCCTGGGTTACAAAGTGCAAATCCTCTATTCTCTGAAAAGTTAATGCCTCCGAACTACCGCCCTGATCTTAATAAGTTTTAAAAAAGTGTTCTACAATTCAGTAAATTCTTTTTATATGTCATATCATTTTGTCCTCACAGTTTAGTGTCCTCATAAGAAAAAAAAAAATTGGTAAAAACTCAAGGCAGGTAACTAGTAAAGGGACACTCAAAGCTTAACCTTTGTGTACCCTGTCTGGTGTTCTTCCGCTGCAACGTAAATGTAAGCACGTGGTATGATGATTAATGTCATTTTTTTCTTTATTATTATTATTTGAAATGGAGTATCACTCTGTCACCAGGCTGGAGTGCAGTGGCAGTGGTGCAGTCTCGGCTCACCGCAACCTTCACCTCCCGGGTTCAAATGATTCTCCTGCCTCAGCTTCCCAAGTAGCTGGGACTATAGGTGCATGCCACCACGCCCGGCTAATTTTTTTTTTTTTTTTTAGTAGAGACAGGGTTTCACCATATTGGCCAGGATGGCCTTGATCTCTTGTCCTCATGATTGCCCGCTTCAGCATCCCAAAGTGCTAGATTACAGGTGTGAGCCACTGCCCCTGGCCCGTGATGGTTAATTTCGTATGCCAATTTTCATTGGCTATGGGGTGATTAGGTGTTTGGTGTTTAGATGCTATGTGATTAGATGCTAAATGTTTCTGTGAGACTGTTTTTGGATGAGATAAACATTTCCATCAACAGACCAAGTAAATCACATGTGGGTGGGCTTCATCCAAACAGGGAAGGCCTGCATAGAATGAAAAGGCTGACTCTCCTTCAGATAAGGGGGGACTCCACCTGCCTCAGTTATGGAGCATCATTTTTTTCCTGCCTTCCTACTTGAGCTGAGACATCAGCTTTTCCTGGGGCTCAAGCCTGCCTGCCTTTGGGCTAGAATTTACACTGTGAGCTCTCTTGCGTCTCAGGCCTTTGGATTTGAACTGGAAATGTACCATTGGTTTTCTTGATTTTCAGTTTACTGACTCACCCTACAGATCTTGGGACTTGTCAGCCTCCATAATCACATGAGGCTCTTCCTTATAATAAATCTCTTTCTCTGTATATGTGTGTGTATACATATATATACATATGTATACACACTCGTGCATACACACACACATATATATATATATATATATAAAATTGTGAGTATGCGTGTGTGTGTAATTGGTTTTGTTTCCCTGAAGATCCCTAATACACATGGGAACTTAGTTTGGAAAGCTGTAACCAAATAGGGTTCCCTTCTCTGAATGCTGTAGCTCCTTATCTCTGGCCTTCCCTATTTCTGAGCCTCATGGGGAATTGCTAGTCCACTGTCTCTAGCTGATAGAGGATGGCCACTGTGCCTTGTCAGAGTTTGCAAAGTCTAGGCTCTACCTAGAATCAACTGCTAACCTTATCTTCACGTAGGAAAGATTCCAACATGTTCCGGTTCGGCCTCTAATTTCTTGAATTGTGCATCTGTATTTGCCTACAAAATTTGCATCATCTTGTAAACGTATTTGTTTGTTTGGTTGTTTTCTGTTTTTTTTTTTTTTTTTTTCCTGAGAATCTCACTCTGTCACCCAGGCTGGATTGCAGTAGTGCAATCTTGCCTCACTGCAACCTCGCCTCCTGGGTCCAAGCCATTCTCCTGCCTCAGCCTCCCGAGTAGCTAGGATTACAGACATGCACTACCACACCCAGTTAATTTTTTGAATTTTTAGCAGAGACGGGGTTTCGCCATATTGGCCAAGCTTGCCATGAACTCCTGATCTCAGGTGATCCACCCACCTCGGTCTCCCAAAGTGCCGGGAGTACAGGTGTGAACCACTGTAATCTTGGCCATTGTTTGATCTTACATTTTAGTTTTTCCTTCATAACAGCAAACACCAAAACATCACATAGCGGTAAAAAAATACAGAGCTTGAGAAACCTAGTTTTATTATCAACTTCCCTCACTGACCAGCCATTTGAACTTGGTAAAGTGCTTCTAGTTGAGCTTCGATTTCTTCCCATGTGTAACAGTGTTAAGTAGTTCTCCTTTGCAGAATTGTTTTGAAAATTAAGTGGAAATAACTAAGATAAAAAGCCTGGCATACAAAAGAAACCAAATGAATATTGGTTTCTTTCTCCATAGTAGTTTTGAGCAAGTTTCAGGTAAGTTGCTTGCTTTGGAGACATTTAATAGCTATAACTATTTTTAAATTAAACTTTAACAGCACCTTGGGTTTGAAAATTGAAAAATAGGAAAGTCGACTAATAGCTTATCTTTTTCAGGGTTTTGTCATTATTTTGTCAGGATTACCATTACACTGCTCTTGTGTCTTAAAGGCAAATTAGAAAGAAGAACTTACAGTTTGTTTTTATCTTATGCCCTGCTTATCATTGAGTTCTTACGTTTATTGTTGTAACTTGATACAGATTTCAGTGGTAACCAAGTTTAAACAGTACTGTTTTTCATTTGCTTGGTGTATAAAACATTATACACTATACATCTCTCTGTATTGTTAAAGTTAAAATTAATTCTCATCATTTACTTCCACTTCTGAGACCTTGGCTAGAATCAGTGTGAAATATTCCTTTTTTATGAAGAGATTATACTTTATAGGAAAGAGATATAGAAAGAGTTTATAAAATTAAAAAAAAATGTGAGACAGGAATTGTAGTTGGGAGTTTTTGTGCTGCAGGGAAGTCACACTCAGGGGCACATAGCCATACCCACAAATACTAAAGGAGATTTTTTATTTCTCATTCCACGGGATATAACTATATTCATAAAAAATGTTCAGTAATGCTTTGTTAATTTAAATCAGTATTATTTGATCAATACACACAGTTATTCCCATTTTCCATTGCTTTTCCAATAAAATGTCCTAGGATCTCCATGCCACCACAGAGATGCATGTGGAGTGGTGAGACTGCTTCATTATTTCTAAAGCCTTGCCAGCTAGAAGCAAATGAGCTATTCTTAAATGGCCAACATTTGCTTCCGAGAGTATAAAGGTGAAAATTGGATTTCCAGGGCTAAGTATAGATACTTTCTGTTCTGGGAAGGATTGCTTGGCAGAGCTCTCCTGGGCATTGAGAAGTAAGTCAAGCGTGGAATCACTGTCCACAGGGGAGCCCCAGGCACTTGTGAATGAGTCCAAATGCCAATGTTGCAACTGACTAATGATGAAAATTATGTAAATATTTTTGAATAGATTTCTACAGAAAATATATTTCACGTCAAGGTACTTTTCCACCTATTTCTATTTATGAGGACCAGACAGAGAAAGGAAGGGAGGAATGAAAAGAGGAGTCATCTGGGTAGTAACAGATCCCAGCAACTTGGAGGCAGAGAAGGAGTAAGCAGCACAGCCTTTGGACTTTAGGGATGTCTGTGTTCAACAGAACGATTCCTTATAAATTATGTGATGGATCCTCTAATGCTATTCCTAATTCCATTCAGTCTGCCTTGACATGGCTGATGCGGAATAAAGAAAAAGGACCTCTGCCTGCAAACAGTAGAGACCAGGGTAAAGTGACTCGATCAAGAGTAGCTTACTCTTTCAGGTAAAAACAAGAATGACAGGCAGTAAGGCATTGTTAGCACAAATCTACCATGCTATCAGGGACAAAGGTTGCTTCTATCTTTCTGTTCTGCCATGCTTAGTCCTTAGCTTCCACCCTCAAGTTTGCCCCATAGTCACAAGATGGCTGCTGGCATTCCAGACATCAAGTGTGCATTCTAAGTAAGAAGAGGAAAAGCAATTAGCAAAAAGAGAAAGCCTCCCAAGACAGTTGATTGCCTCTTATATACTTCCCTGCCATCCCCACTCAGGGAATTCTACTTATATTTCATTGACTACCCTAGATACCAGGTGTGGGCTGGGAAAGCTAAGAAATATATGATTTTCCCTAATCAGTCTTCTGTTTAAAAGGAAGAAGGGAGGCTGGACATTGGGTGGGCAACAGTTTCTTCCTGGGTTGTGCACCTTCCTCCTAGCATGGAGGAATAAAGATAGAAACTCAAGATAGTCTCAGAGCTCATGGAGCAAATCAGATAAGGTATTTCCCATGAAGCCTGCAAGACCTCAGACTTCTCCAAGCCTATGAAGCTGAAAGCAGAAGGGACATTAGAAAGGGATGACCAGGGAAGCATCCCTTTTTCACAGCCTAGAGCAGCACAGGAGCTCCCAGTTTCCTATGTGAGTGAGGGCAGATTAGCTGCAAATTCTGAACGCCTCCTGCCCCCTGCCCACTATTTCCCTCACAGGACCAAGGTTACTGTCCTCAGTGATTTGGCAGCAGCTCTAGTCTTGAGCTACGTTTAATCTGTGGTTCAGAAAATGCCACATGGGAGCAGCTTCAGAAATTACTCACCACATGAGGTGAACCCACTCTCTGTCACATATTCAGGTGCTCAACAAATGTTAACTTCCTTCCCTTTTTAAAAATAACAAACTCCATTCTATCAGATTGGATACAGTTAATTGCAATCAATGTGTGTCTTCTCTTTGCCTCGAGTTAGCCTCTAAGATCCAATAAGAAGACATGCAAGCACAGGAGTATTTACAATAAAACATGCCCTTTAATCAGTATAGTTAAAAATGCTAAGTAAATACAAGGGAAGAGTGCCTGATCTGTCTTTAGAAGGTCAGGGAAGATCATAGTGGCCATTAATTTTTATTTTATCCTAAACTCCAGTATTCCTTTCACCTGTAACCATCTGAATCTATGATCTCACAACCCTCAATGCACACACATTTTAGTCTATAAATTCTAGAAATTTAGACCAAATTTTTTTTTTCTTTCTTCAGCTGAATAAGTTATCTCAGTTGGGTTGCATTACTTAAGAAAAAGGTTACAGAATAGGGCGCAGTGTAGCCTAGGTAGATCACGCCTGTAATCCCAGCACTCTGAGAGGCCGAGGCAGGCGGATGACGAGGTCAGGAGTTCGAGATCAGCCTGGCCAGCATGATGAAACCCTGTCCCTACTAACAATGTAAAAAATTAGCTGGGCATAGTGGTGCATGCTCGCAGTCCCAGCTACTTGGGAGGCTGAGGCAAGAGAATCGCTTGAACCTGGGAGGCAGAGGTTGCAGTGAGCCGAGATTGTGCCACTGCTCTCCAGCCTGGGCTACAGAGCAAGGCTCCATCCCCCCAGAAAAAAAAGGCAAAAAGGAAAAGAAAAAGGTTATTCTACACGTGGACACAGGGAGGGGATCAACATACACACCCTGGGGCCTGTCTTAGGACAAATACCTAATGCGGGCAGGGCTTAAAACCTAGATGACGGATTGATGGGTGCAGCAAACCATCATGCCACATGTATACCTATGTTACAAACCTGCACGTTCTGCACATGTATACTGGAACTTAAAATGAAAGAAAGAAAAAGTTGACTCTAAATGGGTCCTATGGCAGTGTCACCAGGCTCTGATTGCTGTCTTGCAGATAAGCTTTGGCCGCCAGGGTGGCTTTTACAAACACAACTCCAATAACGTTTTATGTTTATTTAGCTCTTTTGTAGGTTTCAACATCTCTGATCACAATCTATTCACACAAAAACCACATTAAGGTAGCAAGAAAAATACCTTTTACTCTATTTTACAGTTCCGCTAAATGCAGCAAATACAGGCTGATTAAGTAATCTAACCAAGGCCAAAATGTATTCAATTGCTAATATATTCTGATTATCAAGTATTTTAATAAAGTCAAAGAGTGACAGATGCATGGTAGCGATACAGTGTGGCAGTTAACAGCCAGTACTCGAGGGCCAGAACGCCTGGGCTGATGACTCGGTGCTATACCATTGACAACCTGTGTGACTTTGAGCAAGTCACTTAACCTCTTTGTGGTTCAGTTTCCACATCTGTGAAATAAGGATGAGAGTGATACCCTGGCTTGGCTGTGATGAATACATTTTGAACAATTCTGCCAATTCCATTTTGCCCGCCCTGAGCTATGTAGGCCATTCTGTGCCGAGAGCTTGTGGTCTGAGACACCTGGCATCTTGGTAACCAATTTTCTGAGAAACAGGGCCCAGCGGCCCATACATCCTGTACCTGCAACTGTGTACCTGCCTCCCCCACATCCTGAGTGAAAAACAACTTCAAATAGAACTTTGTTGTTAGGCTCCCCCCCGCTTCCCCTAACCTGCTCCTTCTGCTTCTGTAATAATCTGCTTACCGCCCCCGACCCTAAACTGACGTAAAAATGTTGACCGCACTTTGTTCTGGGCCGAGAGGATTGAGCGCTAGCTGACTCTCAGACGCCGGCCATGAAAGTGGACTCTCAGCAAACTCAGAGTGTGGCGCTTCTGTTTAAACTCGCTTGGGTATAACACTAGCAGTGCCTTCTCCACAGGGTCGTGTCACCAGGATTAAATAAAGGTGCGTCTGTACATTAGTGCCTGCCAGAATGTAAATGCTTGTCAACGGAAGGAGTCAAACTCTGTAAGATATTTTAAGAGATTAATTCTGAGCCAAATATGCGTGCCCACGACCCATGACATAGGCATCAGGAGGTCCTGACAACATGTGCCTAAGTGGTTGGGTGCAGCTTGGTTTTATATGTTTTAGAGAGTCATGAGATTTCATTCAAATACATTTAAGGGGCGGGACAACTCGAAGTGGAGACAGGCGGGGGGCTGCGGCTGTTGAGGGGCTTCCAGGTTATAGTTAGGTTTAAAAATTTGCTGGTTGACAATTGAGTTTCTCTAAAGCCCTGGAATCAATAGAAAGAAATGTATGGGAGGCCGAGCATGGTGACTCACGCCTGTAATCCTGGCACTTTGGGAGGCCGAGGCAGGCGGATGACAAGGTCAAGGGTTCAAGACCATCCTGGCCAACATGGTGAAATCCCATCTCTCCTAAAAATACAAAAATTAGCTGGGCATGGTGGCACATGTCTATAATCGCAGCTGCTTGGGAGGCTGAGGCAGGAGAATCGCTTAAACCCAGGAGGCAGAGGTTGCAGTGTGTTGAGGTTGCGCCACTGCACTCATGCCTGGCGACAGGGCAAGACTCTGTCTCAAAAAAAAGAAAGAAAGAAAGAAATTTCTAGGTTAAGATAAAGGATTGTAGAGCCCAAAGCTCTTTACAGAGGACACTTTCAGGTAGCAGAGAGACTAGGCTGTGAAACGTTTCTTACCAGACTTAAAGTCTGTGGTGATGTTGAAGACATGTCAGACCCCGACTTCCCCTCATGGCCTGAACCAGTCTTTCAGTGTAAATTTTAAGAGTGCCCTGTTTGAGGAGGAAGTCCATTCATATGGTTGGAATGTTTGGCCTCTAAGTCGAAGCCTGGCCATTTTAGCCTTGGTGACCGGCAAACACACCTCTGGATGGTCCCCAAGAGCCAGGAAGTCTGAAGTAACCACAAGTAACCACGTGACCACAGAAAGAAGTGAAACAACTTGTTCCTGCTTCAACTAATTGCTGCAACCTGCATCCACTGTTCCTGTTCAGCCTTGTAAAAATTTTCCCCCCACTGGACATTGGGTTTCTCAAGACCTCCACCCCTGTGACTGTGTAATCTACCACACCCTCCCTCTGACGGCGACCGATACTCCCCACCCTTATGATCATGCTTGGTTGTAATAAGTGACTCCTACCCTTGTGATCATGCATCCCGTGATGCCCTTCCCCTCCCCAAGATAGGTTACCAACCGCTCCCCTTGTGATCATGCATCCGGTGATGTCCTCTCCCTCCTCAAATAGATGACCACCTTCAGCTGACCATTTGCCCCAACCTGTATAACCAATCCCCTCTCCTACCCTCTTTCCCTAACTTCTTTCTGGGAATTGGCTGGCTTGCACCCAAGTGTGAAATAAACGGCCTTGTTGCCCACACAAAGCCTGCATGGTGAGTGACACACGTGACATGGGGGACCTTAGAATTTTACTTTTGTTTCACATACTATATATATATTTGCTGTTAATTATGAATTTGTATTGAGTATAACAAATTTTACTTATTTTACTTTTTCTTTTATCTCCCTCTACAAGAGTGCTAGAAAGTAGTTGGTTATCACTTATTGGCTTATTTTGTTGCCTAACACCCTTTATATTCTAAGAAATAGATTTTCCCAAGATACCTTAAAGACATAGAGACTTTATAGATAAAAACTCAGGGATGTAAGGAAGCAAGAAACCTTCCCATAAGTTGGATTACCTGGTATCCTGCAGAACAGGAAAACCATTGAGGACAGCAGAGGCCAGGGCCCTTCAAACTGTGCTCCCTACAGAAACAATTAGTTCCTCCATCCCGGTGGCCCATGGTTTCTATACACAGGCTCCCACTTCTAGCTAAAACTAGGACTACTTCAACTCGCTATTCTAAACTGCCACATTCTCTTGGATCTCACATCACAAATTCCAAGAACGCAGTGAAGATTTGGCTTATCGGTCACTATGCAGTATACAGCATTCTGCTGCCAAATTTCTCACACCAAGCATCCTCATGTTTCATTTTAGTATGGCTACTCCAGGACAGACCCAGGTCCCTAGGCCAAACAATGGTGGCCACAGCATCCAGATTATGTCACAAAGCATAGCATGTTTTGAGGAAAGAAATCCTCCTGCAGCTGTTTTTACGAGAGGAGAGCTGTGTAACTGGCAGACGCTTTAAGATATCACTGTTCCCACATACTGTTAGTAAACATTCTTCTTCTGTTTTGTTTTGCTTTTTACCTATTTGCAAATCTGTTTCAATGAAATGGCTCCTTAAGTCAAAATATAAACGACTCTAAGAATTGCCATTTGAAAGACCTTAACATGTCTTGAGATAAAGCAACGTGTTAACAAAGAGAAACTCCAGGTGTGGTTCTCTGAAGAACAATGCCAGGGGATTCATCTTCTTTTAGATCTCACTTCTGTGAAGGATCCTGGATTGCATTTGTTCAGTCTTTATGTCCAATCTTTAAAGGCATATAATAGATGTTACAGCATATCATTTTCTTTTTACAGACTGAAAAATATTCTCAAAAAAATTTCTTTCATGGAAAAAGAGGTCTTTTCTTTCTGGAGTGAAAGCCACTACTTGCACTGAGAGAGCCTTCTTAAATGTGTCTTAAAACAACATGAGGCAGGAAATATAGAAAAATTAATTTCCTTTTAGCTGCTCAACATTGGAACATTTTTAATATTCTGGGGCTATCAAAGATGCCCTTACTTTTACATTTAAATCTTGACCAATAAAAAAACAAAACAAAACAAAAAAACATTGCTGGTATTTAACAGATCCTGAGTGATTTTGTCAAAATATTAATCTACTTTGCTACCGATTTTAGGAACGTATTTTACAAAACATAATTCTTTCTTCCATCCTTAGAAGCCAAACCACAGAGATTAAAGGCTTACCACCCCATCCTAACCTTCAACAGAGACTAAAGGAACCTTTCTCCACTATGGGGGAACTACATCATGAGTTTGGAGAGATGGCCAAAACAAAATCCTCTTTTAAAATATTTAGACTTTTCATGGATGACCATTCTTGGCACACACACAAAAAAGAAGGAATCCAATTCCAAAATTCACATACACATTGAAGAGGGTTCACCTCTGTATTAGCCAAGACTTTTAGTTGCAAGTGTCAGAACCAAATCAACTAAAACACAGCTTAAGAAAATAAAATGAATTTAATGGAAGGAGATTGGGCTATCTCATAGAACCAAAGGAATGCTTGAGCATCTAAACAGGATAGACAGATGTCTCATGATGGCTGAAAGTAGAGTCTGACAGGCCACCAGGACACTGCATTTATCTTCATTTACCTACATTTACTGTCTCTGCTTTTCTTGGCTTCTAGCTTTCTTCTCTCCCTCGCCAGGGAGGAAAACATGGCCCCAAACAAAGCTTTCCACCTCCACCGCGGCTACCACCACACACCCCTTTCCTACTCCCATACAAAGACTCCTGGTTCAGTTGCCCACCCTCGGCCAATGAGCTATAGGCAAAATCAGGGCATCCATCTATTTCTAGGCCAAGCCACCATGCTTAGGGAATTAAAGCATGTCGAAACGTGGTAATCCCCAAAGCACTGGATGGAGATGTTTCCTAGAATACATGAGGTGTTCAGAAGATGCAAGCTGTGTACTGAGAAGACAAAACAGGTTTCTGCTCCAATGTCAAAAATAAAAGACCTCAAAGCTCATGGTGAAAGCAATTTGACTCTTGGTGCTGACAATTAACTGTGGGGATTAGGAGAAACAATTTGTTCTCTCTCCATGGTGCTACCATAAGCATTTCTTCTTTGCATTGCCAAGAATGAACAAAAAGACGCTCACCAAAAAAACAAATGTGGAAAATAAATGTTTAATAATATCAAATTAAATTGTGGATTTTCCTCGAAGCCAATAAGAATATTACACCAAAAGCCGATAAACACTAACATATTACCGTCATTTAAAAACATCGAACAACTGTTCAAATTCATACACAGCCCTTGGTCATCTCCCATATGTCTGGTATCCTCACCAACTTAACCAGTTACTTAAACATCGGAAACCTCAATTTACCAGTAGAGTTCGTGGGTATATAAGGATTTTAACCTCTGTTTATTTCTCCCAGATTCACAATCTCTACCTGCTCCTTTGTGGTAAGAACTAGGAAAATCAGAAAGTGTTTCTCAATGGTTTTTGTTCTTTGTAAAATACCAGATGGCCCATTTTAGGCTCTTCTCAAAAAACAAAAGATAAGCATTCTCATCTTTACAATAAACACAGCATAACATTGGAAGGGAAATTGATTACCAATTTTTAAAAAGTGAGACACTCAGAGGCCATAGAGACCAATAGTTGGTAAGTCTAAATAAATAAAAATTTATCTCTTGAATCTCAAATAGGTTTACTCTAACTTGGTTTTCATATATTGTTGCATTATTTTGTTTTGTTTTGCTTTTTTTTGAAAAAAGGTATAGAGGAAAGAGAACAAAATCTTTTTTTTTTTTTCATACTAAACTATACTTAAAATAAAATGTACCTCTTTATTTTTAAGTACGTGGCTTAGTGGTGTTAAACAGTTCACACTATCATGCAGCCATCATCACCATCTATCTCAGAAAGGAAAAGAAGTCTCACATTTAGTAAAATCTTATCCTTTCCCAAAAGACCATTTTCCAATATTGTCATTATTGGGAGGAAATAATGGGTTTCTCCTCAAACATTTTAAGGCCAGTTCCAGAGAGAGTCCTTCTCCTACCCTTCCCCAAATTACTACTTGGCACTAGACATAAAAAAGAAATTCTGATCAGATCATTATCCTGCCCCATCTTTATGTTGGACATCACATTGCCTACCTTTTGAAAGCTCCAAATACCTTGAGAAATACATGCATTCTCTCCCTTCAGGTTTCCACCAATACATGACAGTTAATTACAGTTTTATGTTGGCTCTGACAGGCGGCACTGTTGAGCAGGTTCCCACACAAAGTCTTGATGGGAAAAGAAATGGAGCAAAGGCATCAATTACAAGGATAGATGATGCCCTCTTCATGCAGTAAGGAATTCACTTCTGAATCCTAAATGGCACTCCATGCAGATCGTGAGGAATAGCAAAGAGATAATCGATCCATCTTTCCTCTGCATTTTAAAACATACATAATTGTTTCTTGGTTGACTGGATTTAGCAATCTCTCCTGTCAAGTAAATGTCCGAGCTGTCTTTTAGAAATTAAACCAAAGAAATTAACATCCCTCAAAGCTTTTACTGTAATGCATTTCACACTCAGTAGCCCACAGATTTAACCTGCTCGGGTGATAACAATGTCTTAGCCAACAGTGGTTTACTAGAAATAATGTATTATAATCATTGTCATGCCAGTATACAAAAAGGTATATTGTGTAAACTCATTTCGGTTTTCCCCTACATTGTAATGAGGAAATGTCATGATAATCTTTATAAAAATATTATCCTCTTTGCCATCCTGACCTCTAGTTCCTGACAAAACAAAATAACATTCAAAGTCACAGAAATAATTACAAAGATTAAATAGCTGGGAAAAATGACAGGAGGAAGGATAATAATTTTTTTCTATGCTTTTGTTTTCTGGCTGGAGGCTTGAGTCTTTTTCTTAAGCCAAAATGTTGCCTCCAACTAAAGCAAGTGTGTACCCAAATGCTGATTATTATCAGCATTTTAACATTCTAGCATCATCCCAATTGCTTTTGTTACTTTCACAAACAGGCAGCTGAAGCTATTACAGCCTTGGATTTCAACAAGGTGAACTTGCAGAAACAATAGGAAATAATTTGCATGATTGTGCATGGATTTCCCCAGGAACATAGCACCCACCAAAGAGAAGTATTCAGAAAAAAAAATACCATTTTTGTTTAAACCTTGGGAGTTTTCTTTTTTATCATCACAAAGATGCATTTTTAGGATTATTCGCCCATCCTAAGTCTCATGCATTTACAGAATACTGGAGTTAGAATGTTATGCAGGTCAGCTTTAGAAAATGGAGACCCAGAGATGAAGAATGACCTAACTAGGTTACATCCAGCAAGAAGGAGAACAGCAGAACTCACATATGAGTTATTTCCAAAGCATCATTCCTCCATGTCACCATGTCATCATGTAGAGCCCCAGATTTGCAGTGTATCTCCTTGACTCCCAGCATTCAGGTTGGGTCAATGGTAATTAAGCTAGTGAGACCCACTTGGAGGTGAGTTAAAATCAGCCAGACTTGCTGACTGTGCCCCATCATTCTGACTAAATTACAAAGCAAAGTGGGATGAAAGAGAGGCTTGAAGGGTGGAGCTAATGGTGAAAGTGAGCCCAGGAACAGGTTTATGGCAGCTGGGGAATCTCAGATCCAGGATCTTGGGTATCCTAATCTGGGTTCAAAGGTTAGTTCTTTCATAAATAAGCATTGCTTAATTTCACTGGCTCTCAATCATTCATATTCATATATGGAAATATATATGAATGTTATATGAATATATATATATATATATATATATGAGTTGAAGTTTATATGAATATATACATATGAATATATATATTTGGCCTGGCTTGGTACTGAACATTTTCATTTGTTGCCCTGGGATTCTTCAAACATTATAGACATGGAAGAGAAGCTCTAGAACTGCACGAATGTGAAGCTCAGAAGTTGGGGGTAACCCCTCCCATAGGCAACCTTCAATGTCTGGGAATTAGGAGCCAAGCAGGACGAGTGCTCCTCCTCTCATCCCTGGCAGACAAGTCTGAGAGGTATTCTGAGGTTTCAAGGAGTCCTGGTAGAATTTGTTTTCCACTGCCTGCAAATTCAGCAAGAGCCCTCACATGGGTTTTTCCTCTTTGCTTCTCTCACTGTTCCCTGTTCCTCACTCCTACACTTTGGGCTTCTCTCTTTCCCACATAAACCACCTACACACAAGCTCTTTTCTTGGACCAAGTTTTTAGGGCAACGCAAACTGAGACAACCTTTTCCTAGCTGTGTGATCCTGAAAAAATTACTCATATGCTTGCACATTCAATTTCCTCCATTGAAAGTGTAATAGTACATTCACAGGATTTTTTTTTTTTTTTTTTTGAGAGTCTCACTCTGTCACCCAGGCTGGAGTGCAGTGGTGTGATCTCGGCTCACTTCAATCTCCACCTCCTGGGTTCAAGCAATTCTCCTGTCTCAGCCTCCCGAGTACCACCACGCCCAGCTAATTTTCTATTTTTAGTGAAGATGGGTTTTCTCCATGTTAGTCAGGCTGGTCTCAAGCTCCTGACCTCAGGTGATCTGCTCGCCTCAGCCTCCCAAAGTGCTGTGATTGCAGGCATAAGCCACCATGCTTGGCCATTTGCAGGACTTCTGTAAGGACCCAGGAAGGCTCTGTGCACAAAAGGACCTAACCCTGCCTGGACCAGCTATTCCTGTGGTGGCCCCATCTTGATTATGCCACTGTTCCATTTGCTTAGGGCAAATACCTCCAAGTCATCCTTCAGCTGTCTCCTAACATGCTGCACATCCAATTTTGCAGCAAATCTGCAGGGTCTTAACCTTCAAAATATGTCCCAACATCACCTCTTCTCACCATCCTCATGGCTACCACCCCCAGTCTAAGATCATATCATCCCTCTCCCTACATTGTTGTTAATAGCTCCAAAGTGGTCTCCCTGGCCCTGTCCTTGTTTCCCTAAATATTTTTGCTTCAAAACAGCAGCTATTTTTGAGCATAAGCCAAGCAGTTAACTCCTCTGCCCTGAAGCCTCCTCTGAGAGTTTTCCATCCCTTTCAGAGTGCCAGACCAAGTCTTCCCTATGGCTTACAAGGTGTGGTAGTTCAGTCAGGGTGGTAGCAAAAATATTAAGGGAAAAAAATTAGGGCTAGTTATAGGAAATAGTCACAAAACCCCCGTGCAGGGCCAGGCAGTTTACATAGCTTCAGATGAGAGAATGGGCAGAAAGTGGCTAGCTCTTTTATCTTAGGCTTGAAGCATAGAGCAGTTAACAGGGGAATGCAAAGGAGTTTATCTAAATGTCTTGCTGTCCTAAGACCAAACTTTGCCCATCCGCATTTGACCATCTCCTACTGGGAGGTTGGAGGTCGGCAGAAGTTTATTATCCACAAATAGTATTTGCTCTAGGCATCAGAACCTGGCCTTTAATCTTTACCCTCTAGTGTTGTTGACTCAAACCCTTTGTCATATAAGGTGTGCTGAATAAAGGCCAGGAAGCACAGGGAGTTGGGCCAGCAGCTGTTAACTCCTTCAGGTGAGTGGCCACGGATACCCCTATCCCGCTCTTTCACTGTATTCTGTGTTTGAGTAAATTTATTCATCTGTTGTACCTCTGGGATCTGCAGGGCGGACCCCGGCAACAAGGTACCACAAGACCTGACTTCTCATCACCTCTCCAACATTCACCTCTGTCTTCCTGCTCCATCCTGTCCTTCCATGTGGCTTCATCTCTGTACTTCATTTTTGCTCCTACCTCAGCCTGTATGGACTATTCTCTCTGCATAAAACGTTCATCCACTGCAGATCCACACAGCAGCTCACTCCCTTATGTCACTTAATTCTCTGCCCAAATATGACACATGACAAAAATTTTTATTCTGATCACATTTTATAAAAGAACACATACTCTGATCTACCAAACTCATTGACTCCTTACCCTCCATTTGTTAAAATAAAATTGTACCAGGCAAGATAAGCAAACAGAGGTTTATTTTATTCCAGTATTACTGACGACGTAGGGAAGACAGCACAGGCCAGCTCTGGGTGAAATTAAGGGTTAGAAAATTGTTAAAATCTGGGATGAGGGAACTTAGGCCACATCTGCTTTTGCTAATTTGCTTTACCCTAAGGAAAAGTAAATTTTCTCATGCCATTGTGACAGAAGGTAGTTTTACAACTTGGGGCAAGGTGCCCCACCAAGGTGAGGCTCTTGCCTTCCCAGAGAGGCTGGTAGACACGGATGCTGTCTTCCTTGCCAATCAGATTTCAAAAAGATGGTTCCCAGGTCTTGGAAAAAGATAGTCCTGGGTTGCAAAACTGGCAGAAGTCATTTTTAATATCTCAAAAAGGCAGATAAGGGATTTACAAATTAAATACACTTTCAAGAAAAGGGAGATCAGGGAACAAGAGTCAGGAAGAAGCCTGTGTAAAGCTGAATTAAACTCAGAGCAGCATCAGGGTTGACTTGGGCACATTAGCACCACTGTACACATCATATCTCTCCCTGCCTATTTTCCCTCTCTTCTCACTAAAAATTCAAGTTCCAAGAGAGGGGCTGTGTTCTGATTTGTTTTCTGCTCTACCACACCACCTATACTGCATATAGGATTTTCTCTATAGTGCACAGAACATTTCAGAATATTTCAAATTTTAGTTTTAGAATTAAGTCATTTTCTTTTGCATTATTTTCAGTGGTCTCAATGATAGCACTTTTTTTCAGTTTTTTTTTTTTGCCCCTCAGTTATTTTCAGATGATGTTTTTTGGGAGAAATTTAAAGTGTCTTTCCTAGTCATGACTCAGAGCCATTTATTGAGAGAGAGAGAGAGTGGGGGGGTGAAAATGTGTGTATGTACTGTATATGTATATGTGTATATATACATATATATATATACACACACACATAATTCAATATGTACATCTTATGCACAAAATATAGTAAACATATTTTGCATATATACATTCATATATATTGGATTATTTTTATCCCTAAGTACATTCAACAGGGTCTCAATACAATTTATAGACCAAGTTTTAAACTTACTCATATTTATTCAATACCTTTTTTACCCTTTTCCCTTCCTAGGTTGGCTTTTCACTACCTGGAAGGCACTAAAGAAACAATTTTCAAAATGTTTTAAAGGTACCGGGTTGGGGACAGGAGAGTCTGCCACTAAAGTCCAAACTAGATCAGAGTGGTGGGACTCTGGTAGGCTTTGCAGAGATAATAAAGTGCAGATTTCTAGTATGTAGATAAGGTTACATACTAGAAACCATTTACTATGCCTTTGTAACAAATGCATGCCCATTTTTTTTTTTTTTGACAGTATCTGGCTCTGTCACCCAGGCTGGAATGCAGTGATGCCATCTCTGCAACCTCCGCCTCCCAGGTTCAAGTAACTCTCCTGCCTCAGCCTCCTAAGTAGTTGGGATTATAGGCACGCAAAACCACACTTGTGAATGCCCATATTTAAGAGATAGTTGGCCTGGCACAGTGGTTCACGTCTGTAATCCCAACACTTTGGGACGCCAGGGCCAGTGGATCACCTGAGGTAAGGAGTTAGAGACCAGCCTGGGCAACATGGTGAAACCTTGTCTCTACTAAAAATAAAAAAGTTAGCCAGGCATGTTGGCAGGCACCTGTAACCCCAGCTACTCAGGAGGCTGAGGCAGGAGAATCACTTGAACCCAGGAGACAGAGATTGCAGTGAGCCAAGATCACACCACTGTACTCCAGCCTGGGAAACAGAGTGAGACTCCATCTCAAAAAAAAAAAAAAAAAAAAAAAGGTTTAGTTTACTACTTTCTGAAGTGTATTGATAGTTTCCCTTTATTTTATGTAAAATGTACTCATGATACATACTTGTCCCATCCAGGCAGTGCTGGCCACCAAAGCATGCAGCCACCCACTGCAGAGAAGACAGCACAGCAAGCCATCCCCTTACCCCACGGTGAAGGTGGTGCCAGTGACACAGATCCACCCATAGGGACATCTTGAGCATCAAACAGAAAAGATATAAGAAGCAGAAGCTGATAAAGGACCACCTGAAGAAAGTGAGGCCTAAACAAATCCATCTGCATTTCCATCCTAGTTTTAGAAATGTCATATATGTATCTAATTGCTAATACAACTGACTCAGAAAGTAAGGTCTTCATTTCCAAAATGAAGGAAAATTACTTCCATTATCTTGCTGACATTACATGGGATGATGGTTGAAAACATCATAGATAATTCCCAAGGAGTTTGCTTACCAAGAGGCATTTGAAATAAGCAACACAGAGATGGGCCCCACACAGACAAGTTGCCTGGGGCTGGATCTTAACTTTACTGGATTTTATTATGACATCTTTAATAACCTAGAGCTTGCCCACACACTGACTAAAATAACTTTTAACGAGGCCATCATAGAACGTGATACACTGAATGAAAACTTACAAAGACAGCACCCTCATCATTCAGAGCTTAGAGACAACCAAACTTTAAGGAAGTCAGACCGCAAAGGAGAGGAATGTGCCGTAGCAGAGGGAGAGGAAAGTAAATGCATGTTGGGGCATCCTTCTTCTCCTCAAGGAACCCTTTAAACATCTCTATTCCTTGTTTCACTGGGATTTCCTATGGAAAAGAAACCCATTCATGTGGATGGAATCAGCTGTTGACAGTCTTTTTCTCATTGCAGCTATGGGAGACTCCATGCCTTGATTTGTGCTTGTTTCAGTCTTCCTGGTTTATAGCGACTACTGTAGAAAATTATGAATAACCTCATTTTATATAAACATAAGTAACTTCCAAACACTTACATAGAAGACTAAAAATGCATCTGGTATTTAGGGAATCTGAACTAATTCTACAAGTGACTGTGTTTGGTAATACTTCAAATATATGGAAATCTAGTTCATTATAATTAGAGTGTTCTAAATGATTTATGAATTTCTACATTTCCTCCCTTATTCTTTTTCAGGGATTTCCTTTCAGTAAGCAACTCTTCCATAATCTTTTTTTTTTTTTTTTTTTTTG
>NW_016107357.1:18401908-18410613 GCF_001604975.1 Cebus imitator | reverse complement strand
TTCCACCCACCTCTGTTCACAAAAGTGTGCTTTACCAAGTCGGTGTGAATTATAGATAACTTATGAAAAAAAAACGTTTCTTTTTTTTTTTTTTTTTTTTTTTGGAGACAGAGTTTCGCTCTGGTTGCCCAGGCTGGAGTGCAATGGCAGGATCTCAGCTCACCACAACCTCTGTCTCCCAGGTCCAAGGGATTCTCCTGCCTCAACCTCCCAAGTAGCTGGGATTATAGGCATGTGCCACCACGCCTGGCTAATTTTGTATTTTTGGTAGAGATGGGGTTTCACCATGTTGGTCAGGCTGGTCTTAAACTCCTGACCTCAGGTGATCCGCCCCCCTTGGCCTCTCAAAGTGCTGGGATTACAGGCATGAGCCCACTGTGCCCGGCCTCCATAATCTTAATGTATTCCCTTGTAGCAGGAATTTAGAAGTATTAGACTGAATGGGAAAGCCTTTGACATTTCTAGGCCGAAGATCACAAATTGAAAGTCCTCCTGTATAATATGTATTATGGAGATCATGGATATTTGTGACAGCAGAGGTTTCTACTTTACTCTTTATTTGCTGTTTAAGTTAACTTACTTCCTGCTTTTGAAGTTCTCATATCCACTTTACTATGTAAAAGCAGTAACACGTTGCTGCCAGAATACAAGCATTGCTTTTGGGAGACTAAAGTGCATGTCATTTTCTAATAGACTAGAAAGGGGAAGTTAATTACAGCACACAGGCCCAAGTCTAAAACTTGAGTATTTTTCTATGCATATTTGTGTGCAGGCGGGAGGATGTCCAGTTTGTCCAGTGATGGCCACTGAGAGAGGTGGGCCACCACTGAGTGCTGCTAAACATTGTTTGTAGTTTAAAAAACGCCTTGAGTGAATGCTATGGCCTATGTAACAGCAGAGTAACATAAAAGAGAATTGCATACTAGACACCATTTACTATGTGTTTGCAACAATTCATGCCCATATTTTAGGGAATAGTTGAATTTACTACTTTCTGAAGTTTATTGATAGTTTAATTTTATTTTATGTAAAATGTAGTCGTGATAACCTTGTTTCTGCATGATGATACACTTGGCTTGTGATGCCTTGAAATGTATAAAGTCAGACGATGTTTTCTTCCAGTAAATGTTTTATCATGGATCAGCCTCAGGCCTATCTTTCCCTCAGATATAAATGACATCTAGTTCAGTGTTATATGGAATAAAGTGGGCATTTTAAAACTTGAAAAAAGCCAGGAACGGTGGCTCATGCCTGTAACCCTAACACTTTGTGAGACCAAGGTGGGTGGATCATAGTGAAACCCCGTCTCTACTAAAAATACAAAAAATTAGCTGGGTGTGGTGGCACACACCTGTAGTCCCAGCTACTTGAGAGGCTGAGGCAGAAGAATCGCTTGAACTCAGGAGGCGGAGGTTGCAGTGAGCCGAGGTTGTATCACTGCACTCCAGCCTGGTGACAGAGTGAGGCTCCGCCTAAAAAAAAAAAAAAAAAAAAAAAAAAAAACCCCAAAAAACTGGGTTAGACAAAATTAACAGGTTTCTCTACTGCACATCTTTTAAGAGCCTTTATATGCTAATATCTTAGGCGCATTGCAAATTCCCAAAGTAGCATATAGTGTATAGCTTTTCCCCACACACTCCCTTTTTAGAAACAAGTTCTCATAGGACATACTCTGTGATGCACTTGAGAAACGTTACTGGAGTGTCATAATGGTACATAGCTCACTACTTATTTATAAAAATGAAAAATGCCAGGTTTTAGCTAGATCAGCTTTTCCATTGCCCTGTCTAGAAAAAAACTTTATCAAGCTTTGGTTGTATATTTCTAAGCTCTTGCATTCTATATGAAAAATGAGTGTGTTGCATGTTATCTTGAGTGTGAGAACTTTTCATAAAATTTCTAATGTCTATATCAATTTATCACGATAAGTATTTCAGATATTTCTCTTCAAAAAATAAATGATTTTTGTCAACATGCTTGATTATACTAACTTTCTATCATATATTTCCCATATTTTCCAATTCGGAAGATAAATCACTGGCCTATTATTTTACAGATTCCCTCTTATTTCCCTTGTCAAGGGCCCAATGGTGGCTTCTGACTTGCCACCAAATCTGATTTCTAACTGCATTCCTCAAGGTCCTCCCTAGTCCAGCCCTACTCTATGGCAAATACAAACATATTTCTAACCACTTCTCAACACACTGAGAACTCTGCCGTCCAGCTCACCTCTTGCCTATCTGAAAAGTAGCCGTGCTTCTTTCCATCCACCTGCTTCACTCACGATTCAGCTGGGAATCAGAGCTGCCATGCGTGTTTTGGGAATAGCAGATTTATTATAGGAATTAAATATTACATAAAGGTGAAAGGAGCTGGGGAACTTAACACCTGGGAGTGAGACTTGACAAATAAGAGTAGTTCTCACTAATCAATCCATCAGAAGCATAATGATTAGGCTTCCAGGGGATCCCAAGAGTGTTACAGACTGATGGATGTGACTCTTCAAAATTCATACGTTAGCACCCTAACGTCCAATTTGGTGAAGTTCAGAGGTGGGGTCTTTGGGAGGTAATTATGTCATGAGGGTAGAGCCTTCATGATAGGATTAGTGCCGGTTATAAGAAGATAAAAGGCCATGTAAGGATTCAGCAAGAAAACAACCATTTACAAGCCAGGAAGCAAGCCCTCACTAGGAACCAAATCAGTTGGCACCTTGACCTTGGACTTCCCAGCCTCCAAGACTATGGGAAACAAATGTCTGTTGTTTAAACCACCCAGCATATGCTATTTTATGGTAGCAGCCTGAGCAGACTAAAGACATAAGCATGTCCAGCTGCCAAAATGGGACAGGGAAGGGGAGCTCATTGAGAGGTCTAGAAATTGCCACCTCTGTGTGGCCAGTGTTTGGGCTTACTGACATCTGTCTGTGTGGTGGGTAGCCCAGGGTTGCTGTTGGTCAGTAGGGTCATAGTTGGAAAGCCAGCTGGGCACGGAGTGAAGTGTTGGGAGACGCTGTCCCTGAGGAATCTGCCTACGTTCACTTTCTGAGATGAGTGGCTGCTTCTTCCCTGCCTTCTGCCTCTCTAATCCAGATATATTTAGGGAAGGGGATTCAAGGAAAAGCAGTTTTTAGCCTTAGCCAAGGTGACCCAGCACAATCCTGCACAACCTGCTCCTTATCAATGTGGCATCCACAAAAACCTGCTTTATCCATGTTTATCTTCCAACAGACATTAGTAAAATCATCCCTCCACCCAATATGATGCAACTACCCTTCATACGATCAAATACATGCTAATGCCCCGCAAAAGAAGATAACAAAACATGCACTTTGTTCATCCCTGGTTAATGTTTACTGCTCTTATCACTCCCTCTTTGTTATCCTGTACCTTAAATACTCAAATATAAGGTTATCCATTATGAATACATCACATATTGGATAAAAGGAAAATGGAGGATTGGGAGAAAAAGAATTGGTTAATACTTATACAAGTATATTCATATTAAAGAAGGAAAAATATAAATGCTTTAGGCCTTTTTGAAAAAACTGGTAATGTTTTAAAATTAGATGAATATTTATGTAGTTGCCACATTTTCTCCTACCCATTCCATATTCCTTTTATATTCAGCAGGAATGTTGTGGCTTCCGGCCAGATGGGATGACCCAAACCTTCACTCTTGAGGACTTGTATCCTTTGTTGGCATGGTTACTCATAAGGTTTGGCTGTGTCCCCACCCAAATCTCATGTTGAATTGTAGCTCTTGTAATTCCCATGTGTTGTGGGAGGGACCCAGTGGGAGATAACTGAATCATGGGGGTGGTTTTTCCCATCCTGTTTTCATGGTAGTGAATAAGTGTCATGATACCTGATGGTTTTATAAGGGGAAAGCCCTTTTGCTTGGCCCTCATTCTTTCTTGCCTGCTGCCATATAAGACGTGCCTTTCATCTTCTGCCATGATTGTGAAGCCTTCCTAGCCACGTGGAACTGTGAGTCCATTAAACTTCTTTTTCTGTATAAATCACCCATTCTCGGGTATGTCTTTACAGGCAGCATGAAAACAGACTAATACAGTTACCATGAGACAACAGGGTTCTCTGGGTCCCCCTGATGATCTTCAACATTTGAGAGACTCCTCCCTGTTACGCCCCTAGAACCCCTTGAGTTTGCCCTCCACAGTGAGAATCAGGCAACTCAGCTGATTTGATCATCCCCTTTGCATTTGTAAATTTAGCAGGAAGATCATTCTAGTCCCCCATCCAGAGGTGTCTGAAATTTACTGACTTATTTTCTATTAATAAACTGACTGGGTTCCATTTTTTGATTATGTATCTTTGATAAATGCAACGTTTTTGAAAGTCATTATATAAAAGTGACATCGGCTCACATATGCTTACTGCAGCACAATTCACAATTGCAAAGATATGGAATCAACCTAAGTGCCCATCAACCAGTGAGTGGATGAAAAAATACAGTACATATGCACCACAGAATATTACTAGACCATAGAAAAAGCAAGATCATATCATTTGCCATAACTTATACAGAACTGGAGGTCATCTTCCTAAGCAACATAACTCAGAAATGGAAAATCAAATACTGCATGTTCTCACGTATAAGTGGGAGCTAGGCTGTGGGTACACAAAGGCATACGGCATGGTATAATGGACATTAGGGACTCTGCAAGGGGGAAGGGGACTGTGGGGGAGGAATGAAAAATTATCTGTCGGGTAAAATGTACACTATTTGAGTGACAGGTACACTTAAAGCCCAGATTTCACCACTACAAAATTAATCTATATAATCAAAACCACTTGTACCCCTAAAGCTATTGAAATAAAATTTATTTTTAAAGTTAAGGTTTTCCATATAGAACTGTAATACCAATTATAACATACTGTTTTCTATGGGTAACCCGGGTTATCTAAGTTATATATATTTGTTTTCTTCTACTATATATATATTTTTTTCTTCTATTTTAATTCTTTAGGGTCATCTCACTCTTTATCTCCTAGAAAGGTACTTTCATTAACAAATACTTTTAAGAAGTCTTTAAAAAGTCACTGGAATTCTCTGTGCTTATGAAATACAACACATTCAAAATGCAAAATTCTAGGAAGAAAACCTGATACAAATATTTCAACCTTGATTAATTCTGAATTATTCATCCAGGATATACATTTTGTTCCCTGGAAGATTTTGCCTGTGTCTTAGCGGCCTAAGCTGATGGGACTTACTTACTAAATGAAAATTAATTTGATGGCATATTATGGCTGGCAAAACAAAAATAAATAAACGCTGGATTTGCATTCTAGATCATAAGTATAAATTTTTAAATTATCTTCTCCACGGATTTCAGGCTTTAAAAGATGATTGAAAAACCTGCCAGTATATTAATATATATTCCAGAGATTTCACTGTCTATTTCAACTTTCTTTTGTAATAAGAACAGGCCAAAGACATAACTACATAGATAAAGGAAAATTTGCCATTAAATAATTGTTTAGAAGTTTCACTCATCCGAAGATTCTCTAGGTCAAGTGCTATGTCTTACTAGTCTCTGTGTTTCTATTGTTTAAAACAGTACCTAACACAAAGTCCTAACTCTATTAGCAGTAGTATCATTGTTATGACTGTGTTATTATTCTTTTCCAGAACCAGAGTCAGCATGGCAGTGTTGGTAACATCTAGTCATCTCAAAAGTTTATTTTCCATCATCGGGAATTTCCTTTATTATTATTTTAGTTCCAGTTCCCCCACGGGAGACAGAGTCCATGGAGAATAAGGTGTAGTGGCTCTAATAGGGCAGCACTCAGGATCAACCAGGGAGAAGGAGATTGGCATCAGAGAAAGCTGAGCTGGGACGCAGGGCTTCACGAAGGCTTCACAACAGCTTCAGCAGACCATCTGGAAAGGCCCCTCAAAGTTGTTCTTCCCTTAGGCGTGAAGATACGGACCTCATAGAACAGGCTTTAGGATGCAAGCTGCTTAGGGCGGGGGCCTCCCTCAAGGAGGCAGCCCCCTTTAGTCAAGGCAACGCCTAGAGCAGGACTCCAGAGAGGGACTCCCAGCTAGCCAGTCGCAAGGGAACAAGCACCTTTATCCTGAAGGGAGAAAAGGGCAGGGTACTAGATCCTTCCATACATTTTCTATCCATATGCTTCAAATAATTTCCTCAACTGTATTTTATTTTGCATAGTCAGAGCTTGCAAGCATACAGTTTTGCATGGGGCTTTTTGGGTTGTTGTTTTGTTTTCTTAGAGACAGATTCAACCAGGCTGGAGTGCAGTGGCACAATCGTAGCTCACTGCAGCCTCAACCTCTTAGGCACAATTGATCCTCCTGCCTCAGCCTCCCAAAGGGCTAGGATAACAGGCATGAGTCAACATGGCCAGCTCTGTGTTTTAAGTTTTTCTAAATAAGCCAAAGTCTGTTTTCTGTTGCTTGAATTCTGAGCTGTCCATAGGCATATTCTCTAATAGGGTAAGTATACTCCTTAAACATTATAAATTGTAAATATTAAAGTTTTTAGCAAATTGGAAAATGTGGCATCACCTGTAGAACATTACTGGCAAATAACAGCACACGCTTCTCCTAAAGAAATAGCTCAGCCTTAGACTCACGTGTCCCTTTAATATATTTCCCTTTCCTTTTCAGGAATGGTTGAAAGAGGATTGCTTGTAATTCACTTTATGGGAAGGAGGACAGACAGGCAAGGGCAAGGAAGTGAAGACAATGAATAGTTATGGCCTTCTTATTAACTGTTCAGTAAACTGTAAAATTCTGTGGAGCATGTTCAGCATCTTCCAATTCCTCTTGTTCTACAGTGAAGGAATCCATCAATATGTTATTATAAAACTTCCTCCCTTTTTCTTCCTATCTTCTCTCCTTTCTTCTCTTTTTCTTTCTCCCTTGTACTTTTGACTTAAGATATTAAAGTTGGAAAAAATAGATATTCCTCAATTTTTTGCAGATAGTTATCATTTTTTCTTGCCATACTTATTGTTAATTTTTTACTCACTTATTTATTTTTAACTCACTTGCATCTCCAAAACCCTCCCAGACAGAGGTAAATGCCTATTACATTCAATATGTACGACTGAATTTGAAAATCCATTTGCACATGGAGTGTGTGTTTGATTTGTGCAAATTTTACTGTACATCTTGCTATGGTTTAAATGTGTCTTCCAAAGTTTATGTGTTGGAAACTTAATCCCTGATGTAACAGTGTTGGGGAATGGGCCAATAAGTAATTAGGTCATGAGCACACAGCCCTCATGAACGGATTAATGTCCTCACAGGAATGGGTTAGTTATCACTAGACTAGGTTGCTAAAAAGCAAGTTCAGGTACCCCTTGCTCTTTTGCTCTCACCCACTCTTGCCCTTCCGCCTTATGCCATGGAATGACGCAGCATGAAGGACTACACCAGATACAGGTGCTATGCTCTTGGACTTCACAGCTTCCAGAACCATAAGCCAAATAAACTTTAACTGTTTATAAATTACCTAGGCCATGATATTCTGTTATAGCAACATAAAATGGATGAAGACAAATCTCATTCTCTTTCTTCTATTTATTTTTCACTCAGTACTATTTTCTGAAAACCAACCTTCCCTCCTTGCTACCACACGTAATTCTGCAACTTGTACATTTTTGTTGTTGTTGTTGATATGTGCAAGCAGGGGATATATATGTAGGAATGTACTTAACATATCACAGCGCATTTGCTCCTAGCTGAACCATTCTTTGCCACCTCCAGTGTATAATAGGATATTCAATTATCAGATGGGTCATAAGTTACAATTGCAGTTAAGACTTTAGTGCCCAGAATACACATACACACCAGGCAAGAAATAGTTTCAAAAATGATGATCTCACTGTACAAAGCCTGATATTTTAGGAAAAAGCTAGATTTAATTCTTTTGGAAAAAAACAACCTTTGGCTTTGGCTAAAAGTGGAGAATTTTTACACTTAACAGTAAATTTAATTTTTTAGACATGATTTTCCTTTTGCTATTATCTGAATGAGACTCCAAAATTCATGTGTTGGAAACATCATTACCAATGTAACAGTGTTGGGAGCTGAGGCCTTTTAGGGGGTGTTTTAGTCATGGGAGTTCTGCCTCCACTCACGGAGAAATGTCGTCATAGAAGGACTTGCAGGAATGGAGTCTCCCTATTCTTCCATGTGAGAACACGGAATACCTCCCCTCTGGAGCACAGAGCAACAAGTCCCAGTTTGGGAACCGGGTGCCAAATCTGCCAGTACCTTGGTCTTGGACTTTCCAGCTTCCAAAACTATGAGAAATCAATGTCTGCTCTTTATAAATCACCCAGTTTCAAGTATTCTGTTATAGTAGCACAAAACACACTAACACACCTGTATTTCTTTTACATGTTTGAACAAACAGGAAATCCCCTTTTCTAGAAGGAGAAAACTTTCAATATCCCCCAGATACTTAACAAAAAGCCTTCTGTGTTCTTTCATTGCCAATATTTTCTCTCTATCTACTGTGTTGCCACTGTGGCTTGTGCAGTATTTTCTTTTGTTTTTTGCTCTGGTCTAAAGAATGGTCCCCCCAAAATTCACATGTTGAAGACTACACAATGTCTGTTGAGCTCAGGGGTTCACTGTTACCCCGAGTTATGATTGCACCACTGCAGTCCAGCCTAAGCTGCAGAGGGATACAATGTCTCTCAAAA
>NW_016107357.1:18398035-18401553 GCF_001604975.1 Cebus imitator | reverse complement strand
AGAGAGAAAAGAAAGAAAAGAAAGGCCCCAGAGAGCTCATTTGCCACTTCTGCCAGTGAAGACGCAGCAAGGTGGTACCAGGAAACAGATACCTAGTTATTTGGCACCTTGATCTTGGACCCTCCCACCTCCAGAACTATGTGAAATAAATTTCTGTTGTGTGTAAGCCATCCAGTTGATGGTGGTTTTTTATAGCAGTCCAAATTGACAAATATAGTTTTAAATCACTTCTTCCTCATCTCCACATCACGTTCACTCCTGGAAACACTAGACATCTGGTTCTGGGTAGGCACATTCATAAACATCTTCTTCCTCTTGAAAAAAGCTGCAGAAGCATTTATTCCTTCAGCATAAGCTGTTGTTTTATCCTGTGCTCCTGCTACGCCTGCTATCACTGATTGCATTGGGTTGAATGCATGAGCTGAGTATTTTGAGCTCAGTAATATTTTCCCTGTCTACCAAAATGACAGGCTTAGATTAGAAGAATGCCAAGAAATGTAACTCAAAACTTTTATAATTTTATACATTTTAAGGTAATTAATACCTTTATTAAGTCATGAGTTCTATTGCAATAGTATAATATTGCTGAACTATATTGAGTAACACTACTTAATCCCTTTTGTATAGGAGAATTACAATGAGCACTTAAAATTCTTGTAAGTTTGCTTTGTAGTATGAGCCTCATAGCTCTATTTGGAATCAATATGAGTCATATACTTTGTAGAAACATAATACTTTTTATGAAAGACATATTATTGTATAAACAACTACTGAGCATTGGTTTCTAACAAATGGTAAATCAATGCATGTAACAACTGGTACTTTTTCCTCATTGTTAGAAAGAAAATTCCACTATGAATTAGAGAAAAATATCCATTATAGTTAATGCATTTTAACAAATTAAAAGTGCAATTTTTTTTCTTAAATGATTTCCTTTTACATATAAAGACAGAACAAGTTTATCACATTGAATAAGTGTAATGAAACATTCCAGGGAATAGATGAATAAATTTCTCATTGCACAAACAGTTACATCGGGGAGAAACAGTCTCCCAAAGTTATTTTGATTCATGCTAAAGAGCAGAAATGAAGATACGTAAAGCCAATAAATTGTGAGAAAACAATGGGAAGTGACTTGGTTAAGATCGACCTTCAGGAAAACCATGAACAACTGGATATTTTCTCCCTGTGTGCTGTAAGGCTGGAATAAAGTGTTCATGATGATTTGACTACACAGACATATTCAGTTTATACTGCCAATATCATAACCAAGAAAGTAGGACAGAGGCGCGCTGGTTTCCATAGAATCTAGAACCCTGCAGAGTTGTGAGACGACTCAAAAAAAAACCATTTATTTAAAGCCTACTAGGTTGCAAGCATATCATTCCTTCAGCAAAGATATTGAGAGAGTGCCACACAGATTACTTTATGCTAAATGCTTTGAGGAAATAAAGAACAAGGCACCTTTTGTTTTCTTGGAGTATTTTAAATTATTTAGTAAGAGGAGATAAGTAGAGGAAAGGTTTGGTGAAAAAAACCTTAAACATTACAAGAAGAAAATATATCAACTATATAAGCCAACCTAGATACTCAGTTGACCCTTGAACAATGCAAAGGTTGAGGGCTGATTCCTTCACAACCTGCATTTTCGTAAGATAAAATCTGCACATCACTCTTGACTCCCCGAAAACTTAACTACTAAGAGCCTATTGTTGGCCTGAAAACCTGCAGATAACATAAATCATCCATTAACACATACTTTGTATGTTATATGTATTATATTCTGTATTACCACAATGAAGTAAGCTAGAGAAAGGAAAACGTTACTAAGAAAATCATAAGGAAGAGAAAATATATCTACTATTTATTAAGTGGAAGAGGATCATCATAGAGCTCTTCATTTTGGTCATCTTTACATTGAGTATGCTGAGGAGAAGGAGAAGGAAGAGTAGGGGTTGGTCTTACTGTCTCAGGGTTGTCAGAGGCAGAAGAAAATCCACATATGGACCCATGAAGTTCCAACATGTGTTGTTCAACTGTCAACTGTATACTTAGAGACATCACAATTCTAATTACCCAACATATACAAACATTCCTATGTCTGCGTGCGTCTCCAGAACCTTTTAAATACATTAGAAATTTGTCTTAAACAAAGGCAAACAGTAACACTGAACATAGAGCACTCAGCATACAAACATCGTTGCATTGACAGGTGGGTTATACACATAGTAGAGACCTACTTCCTTCCTTTTCTGACCGAATTTTCCCTTTCATAATTTTCCAGTTCATTTCCTTTTACCTTTAATCTTTCTTACATGATTTTAAGGATAGTTCTTAGCCAGGAGTGGGAAGGAGCAAAGACTTTTTCATAACGTCCCAGTAAAAGTACCTGTTGAACAAGGCATCCATGCCGCCCCCAAGGGGAAGGACAGGGGACACTTACACCAACTCTATAAGAGCAGAAATCAGCTGTGCACGATACCTCATGCCTGTAAACCCGCCATTTTGGGATGCCAAGGAGGGAGGATGCCTTGAGCCCAGGAGTTCAAGACCAGCCTGGGCAACACAGGGGTACCCCGTCTCTACAAAAATTTTTTTAAATTGTCTGGGAACATAGTGGCATATACTTGCTGTCTCAGCTACTTGGGAGGCAGAGGTGGGAGGATAACTTGAGCCCGGGAGTTCAACGCTGCAGCGAGCTGTGATCATGTCACTGCACTCCAGCCTAGGTGGCAGAATGAGATCATTTCTCAAAAAAGAAACAAAGGCAGAAATCATGGGTGTATCTTTGTGATACAGTGTATCCAGGCCTCCAGTCTCATAATAGAAGGACCTCTTTGAAATGATGTGTTATTATATGCACCAATTTCTACTATGGAGTTACTGAAATTACTATAGCTACTAAATGAAACATTAGGAGTTCAAACTCATATTTGGATAATTAAAAGTTAAAATACTGACTAGTTTTTCTATTTTTTCTTTATTCCAATATGACAGTACCCCTAATACTAAAATTAGACCCCATTTTGCAAATCCCAGGAAATAATCAGAAGACTTCACAGAAAAGAAAATAGTACATGAATGTGACTTTTGTAAAGATTAAGTGAATTTCACTAATAATCTAATGTTTCTCAATGTCAGAGATATTGAATTTCATATTATCAAAATAACAGCATTATCAGAAATGTTACAATATTTAAAAAAATTTCCTAGGAAATACTAACTCATGAACAATTTCTTGTTAATATAGAATAATATTAAATAGACACTAGATGACATTGTGAGATTTCTCCATTTTACAAATATATCAGTCAAAGTCATACACATAATGATAAGTTTTAGGATGGAGACACAAATAATTCAATGAACAATCTTAATATTTTAAATTTCCAAAAAAAATATGTTATTTTTAAAAGTATATAGGAATCAGGCCGGGCGCGGTGGCTCAAGCCTGTAATCCCAGCACTTTGGGAGGCCGAGGCGGGTGGATCACGAGGTCAAGAGATCGAGACCATCCT
>NW_016107357.1:18389244-18397842 GCF_001604975.1 Cebus imitator | reverse complement strand
AAAAAAAAAAAAAAAAAAAAGTATATAGGAATCTATTGTCTTCTTATCTCTAAAAGGCAGCAAAAGAAACAGTTGTTTAGGAAATTGTGTGGTTTTGGTTCATTATTATTTTTTCCATTGGAATAGGAATTTATCTTTCAAATTGTTTTCACAACAAGCTTCCTGAGTAAAGGAGTCATGTGTGTCTTACTGTTTTGAAACTCATAAGCAGTGACTCATGAGGACATTATACGGTATTAGAGAGTTTTGTTTTTATCTTTGATTTTATGGGCATCTGTTTATTTGCTTAGCATATCCAGAGATTACAGCCTCTGTTCTTATATTGGTTCTGTAATTTTCCACGTACAGAATTCGTATGGCCAGGAACCTGGAAAGTACATGTATCTCAGATGAGCCTTACTCGAATCTCATGTGTCCTTTAAGGAGCAACATGTTACATGAGAACATGGAAGAGAGGAACCGCATTTGCCTGGAAGGTGGGGAAGTGAAGCTGCCTCCAAGGCTGATATGCCCTATCTCAGTCTATCCTATCACCTATGTTTAAATAGCTCTTGGAACACACTGACCAAAAAAACCCAAAAAACAGACAAACAAACAAAAAAACCCCAAAACTCCAAATGCATTGTCCTTAGGATTCGCTAAGTACTCATTGTATTGGCTTCCTAGGGCTGTCGTAATAAAATACCACAAACTAGGTGACTTATAAAAACAGAATGTATTGACACATTGTTCTGGATGCTGAAAGTTTGAAGCCAATACTTAAGCAGGGCCACACTTCCTCTAAAACCTGTAGAAGAGAATCTTTCCCGCCGCTTCTAGCCAGTGGGGTTTGTGGCACTCTGGATGTATCCTTGTAGATGCAACTCCTCGGTCTCCAGCTCTCAACACATCAGTCATTGTAAGGACATCAGTCACTGGATTAAGAAACTGCCCTACTCTAGCATAACCTTATCTTAACCAATTACATCTGCAATAATCTCTATCCAAATAAGATCATATTCTGAAGCACTAGAGATTAGAACTTCCAGCTGGGCGCATTTGTTCATGCCTGTAATCCCAGTACTTTCATGAGTTTTTTAGGTTGCATTGTGTCCCTCCATGTATTAGTCTGTTCTTCATGCTGCTAATAAAGTCATACCTGAGAATGGGTAATTTTTAAAGGAACGAGGTTTAATGGACTCACAGTTCCACATGGCTGGGGAGGACTCACAATCATGGTAGAAGACGGAGGCTGAGGCTGGTAGGTCATGAGGTCAGGAGATACAGACCATCCTGGCTAACACAGTAAAATGCTGTCTCTATTAAAAACACAAAAAAATTAGCTAGGTGTGGTGGCGCATGCCTGTAGTCCCAGCAACTCAGGAGGCCGAGGCAGGAGAACTGTTTGAACCCAGGAGGTGGAGGTTGCAGTGGGCCGAGATTGCACCACCACACTCCAGCCTGGTGACAGAGCCAGACTCCATCTCAAAAATTAAAAATAAATAAAAATAAAATAAAATAAAATAGAATTTCCATATACTGTATCTTTTGGAGTGATATGGTTTGGCTGTGTCCTCACCCACATCTCACCTTAAAGTGTATCAATTCCCATGTGTCAAAATCAGGGTCAGGTGGAGATAACTGAATCATGAAGGTGGTTCCTTGACACTGTTCTTGTGGTAGTGAATACATCTTACATGATCTGATGGTTTTATAAATGGGAGTTCTCTTGCTCTCTTGCCTGCCACCATGTAAGATGTCACATTGCTCTTCCTTTGTCTTCTGCCATGATTGTGAGTCCTCCCCAGCCATGTGGAACTGTGAACCCATTCAACCTCCTTCCTTTATAAATTACCCAGTCTCAGGTATATCTTTATTAGCAGCATGAAGAACAGACTTGTACATGGAGGGACACAATGCAACCTAAAAACTCATAAAACGCATTGCCTCTTCTTCCTTGTATAGCCATACTAGATTTTCCAGCCTCCTTTGCAGACAGGGGCAGCCATAGAAGCCATTCTAATTAATGGAAAGAGGGCAGAAATTATTTACAACACTTCTTGTCCAGACATAAAACTCACATGGAATTCTGCAAGTTTACTTTTCTATGTCACCTGTATTCAAAAGTACAGGTTTTGATTTTTCTATCACAGTATACAATCCAGTGGTAATCATCCAGGGCTGTGAGGGCAGCTATTTGTATCTTTTTGCTTCACTCTTGTTATCATTAGCTGCGATCTTCCAGAGCACCTCATGTTACCAAGATGTCTTTTGAAATGGTAATCAACACATCCACATTACACACAGGAATAAGAAGGATGGGGGAAGGATAAAACACCATTGGTAGCTGACTATTTCCTTTGAGGACCTGTCCTGACAGCCCAGACCAATGATTTCTGCTTACATCTCTCTGGCTACCCCTATCTACTAGGAAATCCAGAAATAATGTCCAACACTAGCGTTCTGGCTGCTGAGTAAGAAGATGAGAATGTCTGTTAAACAGACAACTACGAGTCTCTTCCATAGAGAAAAAAAGTAGCCAGGACTCAAAGCCCTTTTGACTCAGCCCCCCAGTCTTAACAAACAGAGCAAAAGATAAACACACACAGAATCCTATGTTTCTTTCACTCAGTGGTTGTCACCTGGGGCAGTTTTGCCTTCTAGGGCACATGCGGCAATGTCTTGGGGCATGACTCTGACAGGGATACTACTGTTATCTAGCAGTATCCCTACTATTTCCTTTGAAGACTTGTTCTGGCAGCCCAGACCACTGATTTCTGCTTATATCTCATTGGCTACCCATATGTACAAGAGAACCTGGGAATGACCTCCAACACTAGAGTTCTGCCTGCTGAATAAGAAGATATGAACATCATCTGCTTACTAACAACAGAAGCCATGGGGATGAAAACACCATCGACTTACATCAGAAGCTATGGGTATAGTCCAGGAATGCTGCAAAACATTCCACCAATCACAGCACAGCTCCCACAACAATACATTTTTTGACCCAAAATGTCAGTGTGCTAAGGTGAATCCATTCTGCAAACATGGCTCAGCATCTGACATAATCTTAGCAGATCCTCTTCTCCTGAGAAGGAAGAGGGGGAGCAAGGAGGGCAATAGGCAGAGTTATAGAAATGTGTGCATCTCCTACAGTCAGATCCATATCAAGACACACACAAGAGCTTAGTCTATGACCAACCAGGGCAAAGGCTGCCCCACTAGGAAGGAGCTGTAGAGTCAGTCCTCCCTGACCACCGCGTGGTTCCTCCTCAGTACTGTCGTTCCAAATCTGCAGCCTCCTGACAGTGGTGAGATGGGAACTCAGTACTGGTCTACAAAATGTCTTACATAGGTTAGGAAGGGATACGTATTAAGTTAATTTGAAGGCTACATTATCAACTAGGTTGAAAATTCCGTCCATATTCTATTTCTATCTTAAAGTGTACCTAGCACTTTTGCCCAACCAAAGATGACTCTAAACACAAGAAAATCTAAGGACTATATGGTTACCCCACATTAGTAAAATATAAACCCCTGACATTAAATTCCAACACATAGAATAAAAATTCCAAAAATGGAAGCTCCATTTTCTTTTTTAAAAAGTGAGAAAAAAAATCCTAACTAAAATATTTTATCTACTGAGGATGTTAAATTCCCAAATAAATTAAAGTTCCAAAGTTTTCTCTGTGCAATTTTGTTACATTTTTTTCATTCCAGCCACAACATCCATACTTGGACGCCTAGGTGGTTTGCTTTCTTTCTTTATCACCCTCAGCAGCCCACACCATCTTCTGCTGGAACTGATGTAGCTCTTTCAGAATCTAATTCCAAATTTCTCATGTGTCCTATATTCTGAAAACTTCAACAACTAAAGGACATCTAAGGTTATCAAGTACCAGTTCCACTTTCATAGCCTTTACAAAGCCTGGCAATTCCACTGGTAGCCTCCCCAACCATTAATAACTCTTTCCTTCCCGTGGGCAAGCCTCTGAATGTGTTCCAATAGCTAACCTTCTCTATGAAACCGAATGATTTAGAAGACATGAATCCAAAACCCAGTCATGTTTCTCCCACTGTGTATTATCATGTCTCTATGTCTGCCTGATTCTGAGGTGGCTGACTTGTAACTATGAGGGGATCTAACCACGATATTGGTGATGGCTGTGCCAGTAGAGGTTCATTCAGAGAAGTAAAACTTAAATGAGTGATATAGAATAGATAATTTATTATAGGAATTAGACGTTTCCCAATTCTAGGAGAAGCAGGGGAAATAAATATCCAGAAAGGAATTACAAGGGAATCACAGAGAAGTAATTAACTAGAGATCATAAAAGGGAGCTGGTGAAGAGATCCATGGACAGCTATTGCTTCCGCATCCGGTGGTGGGTATGAAGTCACTGCAGGCAATCATTTAGAAGGAAAAGCTGGAAGTGAAGTGAGAAAGAGCAAAGGCAATACTGGAATCCACGAAAACAAACTGGAATCTGCATCTGTCTCTCATAGCATCCAAATTTGGTTTTGTGCATGACCTATGGAAGTTCGGGCCCTTCACCAGAGAGATGCACACACATCTGTCCCAACATTCTGTGAAGTTGAGGGAGGAGATATCATGAGTGTTGGAGAAGCTGTGTGCTGCTCCATGCCAATAATGTGAGCTGGCAGATCAAGACAATGTGCACTGACAAAAGCAGCAGCTTCTCAGTATAGTGCTGCTCCATCTCTCACGTCCAAATATCATGCAAATTTATCTTGAGGTCAACCCTAATCCAGAGCTACAGAGGGAAGGAAACTCTCAGAAACACTTCCAACTTAACTAAGGCATTCACAGTACACAATCCACCATGGTAGTAGAATAGAAAGAAGAAAACAACTTGGGCTTTTGTTTACATCACTGAGCACTGCACAAACCAACACTGAGACCTCTTCTCTCTCCAGATTTCTTATTTATCATAAAATATATCTTTCTTATTGAAGAAGCTATTTTGAGTTGTGGTCTTCTGTTACTTCTAACCAAAATCATCCTAAGAAGTAAACCAATATACTTCATAACCTAAGGACACATTGCTGCAGATACAAAGCATAATGGAAATGTAGTGTTATCTGGAAGAATAAGAAAAAATAAAGAAATAAAAGAGAAATTACTCTTATATAACAATTCACCATATTCCAATCAATGTTTTAATGTTTGGTCTACACCCTATGAATTTAGCGTCAAATGGAAGAAAGCTCCCAACAAGAAGTGAATCATGTATGCTTTCTATATTGTTAGAAGAACATCCGTTTGCAATCTGAGAGATCTAAATCGAGGTCCCTGTATCAACCAAGATGGACTCTAAGGTTAGGAAAACAAAAGTTACCTACTGGTCAAGGGCCCAGGGCTCTTGCTGGCATGTCAACTCCCTAAATTCCTACAGCTACCAAAAAACCATAGTCACACTGAACTCCCTAAAAATAGGACCTATCAGGCAAAATGTTATACCCTTCCACTGATTTATGACCCAGGCTGCTACAACTCAGATTGGACAGGTGATCTGGCTTACAAACATTTTTTCCTGATAAACAACCACACACTGAAAGCCAGTTTTCAGCCAGTTTATGGATACTGTGCACAAGCTGTATTTGCATCCTATAGTTTACCTTTTCATATATAAAACCAAATTGCACTTCACTTTAATGCTAAAACCCTGCCCCAAAATGAACAGGGGATGTATGTTACATGTATGTTCATTCATTGTGCATGCACTGAGCTTCCCTCATAAATATGTACAGTCATTCCCCCAAACCTGCGGAATATGTATGACTCTATTGTGTAATACAGGCCCCATGAGGCATAAAAGCTAATTCCTCCTTTCCGTCTTTGGAGACAGAGCACCTTTCATTCACACCAGAGACTGTCTTTCCCTTACTTGCAAACTGATGTCACCAATAAAACTCTTCTTTCAATTCAGCTATTCTGGCGGTCCTTTGGAATGACACACCTATGCATGGTTCCTCCTTTACCAGAGGATGGTATTTAAAGAATTCCTTCCTTCTGAAACACAATAATATAAATGTTAAATGGAAGAACCTGAAATCGCCAGATTGCTCGCATGTTTATAAAGGGGAAGAGCCTTCACTTTTATTTCATTTTGACTCCCTGAATTCCTAGCACTATAAAGCCAGATGGTGCAGAGGTCTACTCAGAAGTGCTATTGTGAGAAGAGTACTCCAAACTCTCAGGCAAAGTCTATGACTTAGTATTTCTTACAGTCTAGCCCTTTACTCTGTGGTTACATTCCAACCAGAATGATAACTATATTAATTCACTCTCACACTGCTATAAATAACTACCTGAGACTGGGTAATTTATAAAGAAAAGAGGTTTAATTGACTCATGTTTTCATAGTCTGTACAGGAAGCATGGCTAGGGAGGCCTCAGGAAACTTACAATCATGATGGAAGGTGAGGGGGAAGCAGGGACATCTTCACATGTCTGGCAGGAGAGAGAGAGGGAGAAGGGGCAAGCACTACACACTTCTAAACAACCAGACCTTGCGAGCACTCACTATCACCAGAACAGCAAGGGGGAAGTCCACTTCCACGATCCAATCACCTACCACTAGGAGCCTGCTCCAGCAGTGAGGATCACAATTTGACATGAGATTTCAGCAGCAACACAGAGCCAAACCACACTGCCAAGCGAGGCATTTTTGTCCTGCTGCCCCAGCCTCCCGCCCTGGTTTCAAAATAGTTCATTGGCACTAGTAAAGGTAAATATTCACACCCCTTTTCTTGTGAGCATATGTATGCTGCTGTGAAATATGAATTGGATCACTCTTGTTGCACTTGACTAAAAGAGTACCCTGAATACAAAACGTTCTTCCAAGAACGTAATTCTCTGCAAGCCTGACCGCTGAAACTGCTTCTTGTAACCGAAAACTAGTTTTATCTATCACTTCCAGGATAACTTGTAACAACTCTAGGAGTAAGTTTTCCACTGTCATTGCTCCCAGTTGAAGTTTGCAAGCTCACCAAACCTTTACTAGTACCAGTGAATTATTTCGAAGAGCAATACCTAACATTTACATTTTTCATAAAACCTTTAATCCTCTCTTTTGTTCTTCAGTCATAAAGACACCCCAAATCGCAATTATTTTTCCCCAAATAAAACATTAAAATTAGAGTCATCATTACATTTTGGTTTTGACACTGCATCATTAGGAAAATTTCTCCTTAGCCCTCATGCTTGATGCAGCTGTCAACAGATAGCTGAACTGAACTGAACTGCCGCAGCTGATGCTTCAGAACCCATTCCCTTCGAGGGCAAAATGAGGGCTAATGTGTCATTTTTGTGCTCCTTGCCTTGTCTTCCTTCGTATTTTAATTTTCCCAGTCTTGGGTATTTTTTGCTGTTTTAATGGCAACAGAAACATGCATTTCTACCATTTGTTCTCTATTCATGGAAAATTATACAGTATTCAGTTTACCTCTATTCTTCTCCCCCTTTCAGATACAACATAGGTCCTCCTCCAAAAGAAATGTAGTCTGTTTCTCTTAGTGGCATGCCATCCTCCTCTTTCTGTTTCTCACTCTCCTCAATTGTCTGCAAGAGAAAAACACCCTTTTTTTTTCCTGAGACTGTGTTTCCTACCAAAGCCTTTTCCTTATGTCAAATTCTGAAGCCTTTTCAGATTCTTACAGCAAATTTTCCCTCTGCCTAGGAGCGAATTTAATTTCAAGAGCAAAGTTGAGGTAGCCACAGAGCTTTTTAATCTCACTGGCCTTTAATTTAATAATAATTTTATTGAGACTTTTCCAAGTTGAAATACATCCGTTAGAATGAAGCCCCCTATTTTTTGTTATCTATGCATGGAAAAAATATTTTATACCACTGTTAAAAAACCTGATGTATGATTTCAAAGCATAATTATAATCTGTTCCAAATTCCAAATATGGGATGGGAGAGAAGGAATATAGCATAGCAGGGAATGCCCTAGTCTTGGAAGCAGCTCACAACAAAGTAAAGAGATGCTTACTTTGGCATGATCAATCATAATATCATCATTGTCTTAAGATCCTGTATATACCCACTTCCTAAGTTTTAAAAGAGCCTTCCCTATCCCTAAGGAAACCATATGACTTTTCCATGTTAGATTCTTACCAACACAGTAACTATAACCACAGTCAAATATTTCTAGAATACCTTCCCTGAGTATAAGGGAGAAAAAATGTGTTCTTAGCCAATACCATATTCCTGATAATTTATGGCAGTTTTAGACAACTTGCCTGGGTGCCCAAAATAATTCTTTACTACTTATACCTGTTTTGTTCACATTTAATGCGACTAGAGATCAAAACAGAGGAGGAGGCCTCTTCCAATCAGTCTGAAACATCAATTGCCACCAGTTGGTAATTTTCTGCCAAAGTTCTAGAGCCTCATAATGTGATATTGTGCTGGCCTAGAGCCAGAACCAGAGCAAAACTATTTTATAAAATACAAAACTGTTTTTAGATAAGTTGAAATGGCTGCCCCATTCTCCTCACAATAACTACTGTCCTTGGCCTCTGTAAATAGATCTGTTAGTTTGTTCTTCAAAACTATGTAAAGCTGCTTACCTTTTCTTATCAGTAACT
>NW_016107357.1:18373019-18388629 GCF_001604975.1 Cebus imitator | reverse complement strand
CCACCATTCCCAGCTAATTTTTTGTATTTTTAGTAGAGACGGGGTTTCACCATGTTGACCAGGATGGTCTCGATCTCTTGACCTCGTGATCCACCCGCCTCGGCCTCCCACAGTGCGAGCCTCATAATATATTAAACATTGGAATGGGATGACACTAAATAAGACATTGCAGGCATCTGTCTCTTTCATCCCACTACCACTCCAAATTGAAAGGTATTAAAGTTTTAGGTGAGGTTGGTAGATTGACCTGGAAATCCCCCCATCCATGGATGCCTGAACCATGTAAATAATTACGACTCTTCCTTTAATTTACCTTAGAGATAATTCTATCTGTGAGCCTCCATGTCTTTATTAGCTGTAGTCAGACGGAGGTCTTAGAATTGTTTCTGGCTCTGGGGAAGTTCTTCTCCATCCCCTTGACGCTTGACACTTGTAGCCTCTCATTTTACTTGTTTATTTATTTTGCCTTGGAATTATCAGGACTAATCAAATAATGCCATTTTTCTCTGCTGATATTTATTGCCACAGAAAGGATCAACTTCTGGAATGAGGGAGTGAAGGTCTCAGTGGTAGACTAGTCTCTTGCAAAACAATGAAAATGCTGGGAAAACAACTAAAGTTAACCATTTTTGAAATCTGAAAATTAAATAAAGCCACAGAACATACTGAAAAGACATATGCAAGAAAAAATACTGGACCTGGGCAAGACAGCGGGATCTTCTGACATTTTAATGTGTGGCTATTTCCATCACTCCTTTCCCAGATCAGTGGCCTGCTAGCCAGATAAAATACAAGCAATCTCATAGCTAACAGAGAAGACTCACCCTGTTTGGTACCCCATTAAGAGCAGCATTTCTACATCATAGTCAAAGTTTTGTCTCAACGTCCAGCTACTCACAAAATCGTTATTCCTGGGGTGTTGAGGCTATTTGACTTAACTCAGCATCCAGCTCAGCTGAAATTCTAAAGCACGCCCTCCAGGGCGTTACCAAAACAATGGCAGTTTACCTGCAACCTTGTAGCTGCCTTAAGCTGTGAAGTCAGTTGGTGCAAACAAAAGCCTGGGCATGATTTAAAAGGAGCTCCTGGAAATCAAGGTGCGTATAGGGAAGTTTTAAAAACTTCAACATATTCCTGGTGATCTCAAAGGATATTTGCATGTGCAAGGTTGTCTAATATGTCCAGAAAAGACCTGGGAAAGGAAGAGCCTGTCATCACCCCTGCCTGAGCATGGGGTCTTTAGAAGACAAACCGAGGGCTAAAATTGTCTTTAAAACTTGCCGAAATGTGCTTGGAGGTGGAGCAAGATGGTGGACTAGAAGGCTCCACCAGTCGTTCCTTCCACAAGGACACCAATTTACAGTCTACACATAAAAAAAAAAAAAAAAGAACAACACCTTCATAAGTATCAAAAATTAGGTGAGTGTAAGGGTGGCCGAGAGAAAGGAGAATAGACCCAAAGTCAGGCAAGCAGGTTTTATTAACCTGCCTGGCTGCTCGTAACCATCAGAGGAGGCAGCCCCGAGCTTACAAAATGAAGGGCTTATATGGGGTGAGAGGGGCATAAGGGAGTTTCAGGACTGAGGTCATCTATCCGCTGGTAACAGGCACAGAGATAGTTTGTCAACTCATAACAGACCTACAATACATCATCCTGTGACTTCTGTGGCAGCAGTTTTTTAAAAAAATAGAGAAACCAGGATTTTTTACAGATATGTATCAAACAGGAATTCACAAGTATGGATAACAAACATTTGTTTTTCCTGTCCTCCCTGGAGCTGGGATAGGCTGTAATCAGCCTTTGCTTAATTGTAGCTTGTCTGGCAGCCTTGATGTGGAACCTAGGTAGGGGTCAAGAACGCAGGTGCAGAGCAAGCAGAGTAGCGGGGAGGGGTCCGCTTAGGCAGAGGGGGTTTTCTGAGGCAGCTTGTCTCTAACAGTGAGCACTCACAGTACCTGGTTTCAACGTCCTATTGCTGAAATAGGCACTGAAGAGACAGAAAACACAGTCCTGAATCGCCGATGACACTCCTCCCGGATCCCTAGCCGTGGCAGCGTGTTGCTGAGAGCATTTCTGGGTGCTGGGGGAGGGAGAATATAGCAACTGCGAGGTATTGAAATCAGTGCTGTCTTGTTAGAGCAGAAAGGAAAATCGGACCAAACTCAGCTGAATCCACCCACGAAGGGAGCATGTAAATCAGCCCGATCCAGAGCAGAATCACCTGACAGCAGACAGACCATGAGCTCCCACAACCTCACCACTGAAGGCTACAGTGTTCTGTGTCTCCAAGTGAACCTGAAAGGCAGTCTAGGCCATAAAAATGGTAACTCCTAGTGAGGAAGGGGAACCGTAATCCTCTTAAGCTTCTAAGACCCCTTCCCCCTAGACTTCTACATTGCATTTCAGTAGGAGAAGTAAAGGCTGGCAGACTGGGTGCCACTCTCACACTCCTATAGATCACAGGCATGGTATGGAGGAATCTTTCCAGAAGGCATTGTTTTTGCTTAAACATGATCAAACCCCCACCTAGTCACGAACCCCATGCCTGCTTCATGGATCAAGACCCTTTCACATGTAATTTCTAGAACTGTAAGGCTTTAAAAGGACAAGGATTTTCTTTGTGGAGGAGCTCGATTGTTAAGGTATTTTCACCTGCGGCAGCTCCCAGCTGAATAAATCAGCACTTCCTTCCCTGTTCGGTGTTCGTAAGGTTTATTTGCGGCCGCTCCTGCTTCATTTTGGTTCCCTGACCGAGAAGCGAGCTTTGGTTGCAGATGGCCAGGACAGCCTCCCAGGTGGTTTTGCCCGCCCTGCAGAGCACCCCTGCGGGGGACTCCAGCTCACCTGGGTGACGCGAGTCCTGAGAGCGCTCCCAGGTAGGCATTGGCCCTGGTGGAACGCCTCGCCAGAGCAAGAGCAGGGTAGGCCCCCGCAGAGTGGATCCACCCAGTGGCTGAACACGGAGAAGGAACGGGTACCTGAAGTGTCCAGATGACAGAAACACGGTAGGACCACTCCTGGGAAACTTGCCCACCTCCTTTAGGTGGAAGCCTGGCCTGATCACCCACGTGTGCCGGATTTGGCACTCTTGAGCTCGGCTCGCTCTCTCTCTCTCTGTAACTAACCTTGGAAATCTGGCTTTTGGTTTCAATTTGGGTGGTGGGAGGTGTATCACTGTGTGAGTGATTGGAGGGGTCCAGCTGGACTCACCAGTCGTGAAATGCGAAAGTGGCCTGTCCGTTAGAGAGGGCCATAAGCTCCGAGTATATTGTGGGGCCGCCTGGCATTAGGGCCGATCTGCATATGGCTAGAAGGAGGTGCCCTCGCAATCTAGGTATTGTGGGGGGATTAATGAACTCTCCAATGCCAAGCGGTGTCTGAAACACTCCTGAGGGGGAGATGGTCCTACCCGCCTTAAGTGAAGCTGAATGTGTCTCACAGTACAGAGGGCGGGAAAAACTGAATGTGGAGTAAAACACTCTTTACTGCCTGTGAGTACTGTTTTCTGTGCAAAACATGGGTCACACTCATAGCAAGGCTATGCAGAAAAATTTCAAGAAGGGATTTAGTGGGGATTATGGAGTGACTGTGACACCAGGAAAGCTGAGGACCTTATGTGAGGTAGACTGGCCAGCATGTGGGGTGGACTGGCCCTCAGAGGGAAGCCTAGACAGGTCTCTTATCTCTAAAGCATGGCATAAGGCCACGTGCAAGCCAGGACACCCTGATCAATTTCCGTACATAGGCAGGGCTGCAGCTAGTTCTAAACCCTGGAGTGGCTAAGAGGACAGGCAGTAACTGTACTGATGGCAAAGAGACAGGCAGCTAGGGAAAAACCCCACTCCACCTGCCGAGGGATGCAGACTCCTAAGGTCCTGACAGATGCAACTGCGGAAAAGCTTTTGTTGATGATACCCCCTCCCTCTCCTCAGGAGGAAGGAGTCCTTGCCCCTGGGCCTGAAACCTCAGCACCCCGCCAGAACTGCACACCCGTAAACCACCCAGGTTAGACAAGAAAGAACGCGGAGGGACTTCTCCCATAACTGGCCACCTCCCGGGAGGAACTCCCCCTCCAACAGCCCATCTGCAACCCAAGGCAGGGCTGCAGATGCCTTTAAGAGAACAGAGGTATATGGGAGTGAATGAGGATGGCCACATCTTATCAACCGGAATTTCAGAAAAGCAGGCTTTTTGCTTACCATGGACCTGTTCGGTGGGAGGCCATGAGATTATACATCAATTCTTGCACTTGCTGGACTGTCTCCTACCCCTCCTGGGGAGAGACTTGCTAAGCAAACTAAGAGCTACTGTCACCTTCGGTAATAAGGGCTCCCTGCAGCTAAACTGCCTCGGGCAGTGATTATCATGACTCTCGCAGTCCCTCGGGAGGAGTGGAGACTTCCTGACTGAACCAGGATGAGAACTAACCCCTGCTCTAGCCAAATGGTGGCCTAAGGTCTGGGCAGAGGACAACCTGCTAGGTCTGGCAATCAACCAGGCCCCTGTGCTCATTGACATCAAGTCCAGGGCTCAGCCAGTTAGGCAAAAGCAATGTCCAGTTCCCTGAGAAGCCCTAGAAGGCATTCAGGTCCACCTAAAACACTTAAAGGCCTATGGAATTATAGTTCCTTGCCAGTCTCCATGGAACACACCCCTCTTGCCTGTTCCTAAATCAGGGACCAAAGATTACAGGCCAGTGCAGGACTTGCATTTGGTTAATCAGGCCATGTGACTTTACATCCAACTGTACCCAACCCATAGAGGCTGTTGAGATTTTGCCGGTGGAGGATAGTTGGTTCACCTGCTTGGACTTAAAGGATGCTTTCTTTAGCATTAGACTGGCCTTGAAGAGCCAGAAACTATTAGCTTTTCAATGGGAAAATCCAGACACAGGTGTGACCACCTAGTACACCTGCACTTGGCTATCCCAGCGGTTCAAGAACTCTCCTGCCATCTTTCGGGAGGCACTAGCCCTTGACACCCAGGAGTTTCCTGCTAAGGACTTAGGCTGCATGTTGCTCCAATATGCTAATGACCTTTTATTGGGACATCCCATGGCAGTTGGGTGCGCTGAAAGAACAGATGACTTACTTCAGCACCTGGAGGACTGTGGATATAAAGTGTCTGAAAAGAAAACCCAGATTTGCCAACAGCAAGTGCAATATCTGGGGTTCACCATCTGGCAGGGAGAGCGCAGCCTAGGAGCAGAGAGGAAACGAGTCATTTGCAACCTGCCAGGACCCGAATTTAGAAGGCAGGAGAGAGAGTTCCTGGGAGCCTTAGGTTTCTGTAGATTGTGAATTGCAAACTTTGCAGTACTGGCCAAAGCCCTATATGAAGTTACTAAGGGGGGAGACAAGGAACCCTTTGAATGGGGATCTCAGCAGCAGCAGGTCTTTCAGGAACTGAAAGATAAACTTATGTCAGCTCCGGCTTTGGGGGTTACCTGATTTAACAAAGCCCTTCACGTTGCATGTGTCAGAGAAAAAAATAGCAGTTGGAGTTCTAACACTAACAGTGGGACCTTGGCCCAGGCCTGTAGCTTATCTCTTCAAGCAGCTGGATGGAGTTTCCAAGGGATGACCCCCATGTTTGTTTATTAAGCAATACCCCACAAGCACAGGCAACCAAAGCAAAACGTTTCACATCAAGTTAAAAACCTTCTGCACAAAAAAAGGTGCAATGAACAAAGTGAGGAAACAACCCACAGAATGGGAGAATATATTTGCAAACTACCTATCTGAAAAGGATTAATAACCAGAATATATAAGGAGCTCAAACAACTCTAGAGAAAGACATCTAATTATCCAATCAAAACTGGACATAAATAGCTCTTATTATTTTGAGATACATTCCGTCGATACCTAGTTTATTGAGAGTTTTTAGCATAAAGGGCTGTTGAATTTTGTTGAAGGCCTTCTCTGCGTCTATTGAAATAATCATGTGGTTTTCGTCTTTGGTTCTGTTTATGTAATGGATTACATTTATAGATTTGCGTATGTTGAACCAGCCTTGCATCCCAGGGATGAAGCCGACTTGACCATGATGGATAAGCTTTTTGATATGCTATTGCAATCGGTTTGCCAGTATTTTATTGGGGATTTTTGCATAAATTTTCATCATGGATATTGGCCTGAAATTTTCTTTTTTAGTTGTGTGTCTGCCAGGTTTTGGTATCAGGATGACGCTGGTCTCATAAAATGAGTGAGGGAGGATTCCATTATTTCCTATTGTTTGGAATACTTTCAGAAGTTATGGCACCACTCCTCTTTGTACCTCCGGTAGAATTCGGCTGTGAACCCATCTGGTCCTGGACTTTTTTGATTTGTAGGCTATTAATTGCTGCCTCAATTTCAGACCTTGTTATTGGTCTATTCAGGGATTCAACTTCTTCCTGGTTTAGTCTTGGGACGGTGTAAGTGTCCTGGAATTTATCCATTTCTTCTAGATTTATAGGTTTATTTGCATAGAGATGTTTATAGTGTTCTCTGATGGTAGTTTGCATTTCTGTGGGATTGGTGGTGATATCCCCTTTATCATTTTTTATTGCATCTATTTCATCTCTCTTTTCTTCTTTGTTAGTCTGGCAATCGATCTATCTATTTTGTTAATCTTTTTAAAACCCAGCTCTTGGATTCATTGATTTTTTTTGAAGGGTTTTTTGTGTCTCTGCCTCCTTCAGTTCTGCTCATGTTCTCACTCATAGTGGGTGTTGAACAATGAGAATACATGGACACAGAGAGGGGAACATCACACACTGAGGCCTGTCAGGGGGTGGGGGCATAGGGGAGGGATAGCATTAAGAGAAATACCTAATGTAGATGATGGGGTGATGGATGCAGCAAACCACCATGGCACATGTATACCTGTGTAATAAACCTACATGCTCCACACATGTACCCTAGAACTTAAAGTATAATTAAAATAATGAAAGAAAAAAACAAAAGGAAAACTATTAAAAAAGGATGAAAGTTTTGAATAGACATTTCTCAAATGAAGACATACAAATGGCAAACAGGCATATGAAAATGTGTTCAATATCATTGATCATCAGAGAAATGCAAATCAAAACTACAATGAGATATCATCTCACCTCCCTCAATTAAAATGGCTTATATCCAGAAGATAGGCAATAATGAATGCTGGAGAGGATGTGGAGAACAGATGACCATTGCATGCTGTCAGTGGGAATGTTAATTAATTCAGCCACTATGGAGAGCAGCTTAGAGATTCCTCAAAATATAAAGAATAAAAATAGAGCTACCATTTGATTGAGCAATCCCTCTACTGGGTATGTACTCAAAAGAAGGGAAATCAGTATATCAGAGACGTATCTGCATGCTCATGTTTATTGCAGCATTGTTCACAATAGCAAAGATTGGGAAGCAACCTAAGTGTCCATCAGCACATGGATGGGTAAAGAAAATGTGGTACATATTCACAATGGAGTACTTACTATTCAGCCAAAAAAAAAAATGAGATCTAGTCATTTGTAACAATATGGATGTAACAGATCATTATGATAAGTAAAATAAGCTTGGCACAGAAAGACAAACATTGCATGTTCTCACTTATTTGTGGGATCTGAAAGTCAAAACAACTGAACTCATTGACATGGAGAGTAAAGAATGGTTATCAGAGACTGGGATGTGTAGAGGGGAGCTGGGGGAGAGAGGTAAGGATGGTTAATGGGTTCAAAAAGTTAGAATGAATAAGACCCCCTATTTTATACCACAACAGGTTGACTATGGTCCGTAATAACTGTACATTTGAAATAAACAGTATAATTGGATTGTTTATAACTCAAAGGATAAATGCTTGAGGGGATGAATACCCGAGTCTCCATGATGTGATTATTTCACATTGAATGCCTGTATCAAAATATCTCATGTACCCAATAAATGTATACACTTGCCAAGTTCTCTGTATATATCAAGAATTCAAGGCCAGAGGCTAATGAAGCACTGGTGAAGGGTCTCTTGAAAACCCTGCAGGAACTGAGTATCTGAATTCTCTCCTCCCTGATGAAGTTGATAAAAATAGTATGGAGAGCATTAAGTTTTCTACACATAAATTTCTAGCTGGCAATGAAATGACATTAGCTGACCTGCTGCCCAAACTGCATATTGTCAACGTGGTGGCCCAAAAATATCACAACTTTGATATTCCAAAAAGAATGGCTGGCATATGGAGCTACCTAACTAATGCATGAAGACAGGGATGATTTTACCAATACCTGTCCCCGTGTTAAGAAGCTTGAAATAGCCCATAGTGATATGTCCGAAAAACTCGTCGAGTAAAGCCACATTTATGATAGAGATAGCTTTATGTCTTCTCCTAATATGCTGTCCCTAACAGACTCCTCCTTTTTCTACAGAGTAGAAATTCTATTTTGCATGAACATGTAGTTATTCAAGATTAGGGTCAAAGATAGACAAGCATGGTTTAGTAGTTATCTTAAAGTTTATATTCTTAAGCCATATTACTTTAAAATCCTTTTACCCTGTCTATTCCCCATACCCATGTCACCCTCTTCTCAATTCTGGAGACACCACATCACAAACTTTTCACTTTAGAGGCAATCTGCCATCTCTTGGGAGCCCTCAGTGTTGTGCCCATTAATAGACAAGCAGAACTTTTCAGCTGCAATGTTTAATATTAAAATAGTTGCCATGACTTAATCCGGCAGCCCCAAACTTTGCGTAATGCATGGTTTAAAAAATTATGTAATTTTTAGAATTTTGTACAATTTAGTAAAAGTATATAAAAGGATTGCTACTGTATCAAAAATACTGTTTCCATTTAGTTTATCCTGGATATGTACTAAAGAATATTACCACCAGAGAAGAAAGCCTTCTACAAAGCTATTACAGACTTCACTATTTTGCTTTGTAGATAAATTTTTACTTTTGCCTAAAAGCATTTATTCTTTATACTAACTGTAACATTTGACATAATGTAGATGCTAAAAGTTTGGAGGAGGGAGACCCCCCTCAAGCATTTTATCCTTATAAGAGAAATTGATGCGTACCTGTACCTTATGCTCTCTTTAAATGTGTTTGTAACACGTATTTTGCCCTGTGCCGTTCATTTGGAACATTATTTCTTTCTTCCTTTAGTTTACATAGTTCATTTTTAGGTAATCATAGAGTTTGCTATTTGTAGACCTCTTAAGCAATACTACATAAACTAATATTCAGTTGATTTAGCTATAGCAGTAAAATGATTAGTGTTGTAAAAGTTAACATTTACAGAAATTAACATAAGCGATGACTGGTGGGTTTGCCAAAATATCAAGTAAATTTTTGTTTCTAAAACATATTTAATGCAGACACAGATTACCAACAGAGTACCAACTCTCTCGCCCCATTTACCTTGTGTCTCAATAAGATTGTTCATTCTTTTTGGACTAAATTATAGTTATGGCAAGTGTGTATTTACTGCAGTTTTGCCTGATCTCACTTGCGCTTCCTTGAGTGAAATTTGCCTATACCCATGTTGAGGAATAGCACTCTGCATCGTTTTGTTTTGTTTTGGTTTTGAGGGCTTTTTGTTTTGTTTTAAAATTGAAGTCCTAAATAAGAAAGTATTTATCCTCTAACAAGGAAGGATGAAGTTAAAATAAAACTTTGCTATGTATTTATTGTCTATATTTTTAAAAATCAAATTTTCTAAGTACTACTCCAAAGACTGCGTTGTGACTACGATACATTCTTACTAACTTTTGATACCTTGCTATAGGAAGTGCTATTTCTCATAGGCTGGTTTTTGACATTTTAAGTGTATTACTTTGAGATTACAATGTTTCCTCCCTTTGACATGCTAACACTTAGTAAGCACTGGCTTTGTGGAAGCAGCTTTTTATAAACTTCATTTTTTGAATCATCAGTAATTAGCTTAATATAGAAAGATACAAAAAGCTTAGTACTGTATCCATTTGGCTCAAGGAGATTCCTTTGCCTTATCTTTCTTAAAACTCCTTGGAGGCCGAGGCAGACAGATCACAAAGTCAACAGCTCGAGACCATCTTGGCCAACATGGTGAAACCCCGTCTCTACTAAAAATACGAAAATTACCTGAGCACAGTGAAATGCACCTGTAGTCCCAGATACTCGGGAGGCTGAGGCAGGAGAATCACTTGAATCCCGGAGGTGGAGGTTGCAGTGAGCCAAGATCGCATGGCTGCACTCCAGCCTGGTGATAGATAAAGACTCCGTCTCAAAAAAACAAAATCAAACAAAACAAGCTTTCCTTATTGCTGATCAAAGTTTGAGCACCCATTTTTTGTAATAAAATATTGGATGATGATTTATCTGGTTCAAAGAAGAAGCACTATACAATTATCTATTGAGAAAGTAGCTTTAGTGATGGAGACTGTCCCATCTGTACAGCACATAGTCAGACATCATTGCTATCCACCTACTCTCAAAATACTGGCGACTTGACATTCATTCCATTCGTATTGAATCTTGCTTTATAGCTGAACATACAAAAAAGATTCAAGAGGTTTGTTCTTTCCAGCGAATGGTGGACCATGTGGTGCAGAGTAGAGGGCTGACAGAGGAAAGAGCTTCATTCTTCAAAATAGAGTGATAAAAAAACACATTCTGAAATGTATTTTTGTATTGGGTGCATATATATTTGGGATCTTTAGCTCTTCTTGTTACATTGATCCTTTTATATAATATCCTTCTTTGCTTCGTTTGATCTTTGTTGCTTTGAAGTCTATTTTATCAGCAAAAATTGCAACTCCTACTTTCTATTTATTTATTTTTGCTCTCCATTTGGTTGGTAAATTTTTCTCCATCCCTTTGTTTTGAGTCTTTGCGTATCCTTGCATGTAAGATGGATCTGGATGTAGCATACCAATGGGTCTTGGCTTTTTTTGCCTGTCTGTGTCTTTGGATTGGGGGATTTAGTCGATTTAAATTTAGAATTAATATGAAATTGAAAGTATTTTCATTTTTATTTATTCTCTTCATTGTTTTTTATTTATCCAGTGATTACATTTGGCCATGTATCTAGATGTTCAAGGAAGGCAGGTCTATTATGATTATGATGAAGGTAGAATTATTTTTTCTCTGTAGAAAGACAGATATTTATCAGGGAAGTTAGTCAAATACAATGAAGATTGGCAATGGACAAATACTAGTAAAAGGCATAATCCTACAACATGCTTTTACCCTAGTATATGTTTGTTGAAAAATCATAGCTTAAAATCTTAAAATACCAACATTTGGGGCATAAAAGTTTTTATGGTAGGCAGTTCATGTAGTGTATGAATTAACACAGAGGAAAATATCTGATTTTATTTTTACAATTAACAAATCATTTCCCTTCATTTAAACACCTTGTTCTGTTTTACTTCAATGAGGAGATTGGAGTCTGAATGGAAAATCTCATTGTTTTCCAAGGGATTCTGATAAATTTTTGTATTCAACAGTTGAAAAGTGCTCTACTGTTTCAGTTAATAAAACTTCCTTTTTTTGTTGTAGATGTGAATTTTCTATACAGTTCGATTGTCTTCTTGTACTAGGACTGTTAACTTTTGTGATTAAGCTGAAATGAAATTTTATTTCTTGGTAATTCTGGCCTTCAAAATTTATCTTTAAGCCTTGAGTAATCTATATAGATTAACCAAGTTAAGAGATTTCTGACATTTATTCTTACACTAAGTGAATCAACCCTAGGATTTAGGCATGTTCATTTTACTTGTGTTTTGTTTTTAATCTCTCCAGAGTTACATGTAGATAGCTTTTATTTCTGTGCACTTAAAAATCCCATTTAGAAATGTGTATCAAAACATTTTGATACACATTTCATCGTTTATTGATTTACCAATTTCTTACATCAATTTGAATTAAGCATTAAATTCAAAAAGAAGGGAGCGTTCATTGTTGATATATATGGCCTTTTAGAAACTCCATCTTTTATAAAGAATCAAGGTTTGGACAACACAAATTATACATATATATAATAATAATTATTATTTTTTTGAGACAAAGTCTCAGTCTGTCACCCAGGCTGGAGTGCAGTGGCACAATCTCAGCTCACTGCAACCTCTGCCTCCCGGGTTCAAGGAATTCTCCTGCCTCAGCCTCCCAAGTGTCTGGGACTACAGGTGCCTCCCACCACTCCCGGTTAATTTTTTGAATTTTTAGTAGAGATGCAGTTTCACTGTATTAACCAAGATGGTCTCTATCTCCTGACCTCGTGATTCGTCCACCTTGGCCTCCCACAGTGCTGGGATTACAGGCATGGTCCACCATGCCTGGCCACAAATTATATTTTTATCATGGAAAAAATATCAACGCCTCAAGCCATAATATTGTACAGAGTTGGAGTATTTTCTTTAGAATTTCTTGTAGATGCAAAGGAAAACTTATTATAGAATACATGTATTTTATTTTCTCTTTGGAACATCAACATCAATATATTGTTAGCAGCTATTGTATTAAAAAATATATTTTCCCTATCTAAAAAATCCCCCGAAATATATATGAGTGAATTTGTACACTGCAGTGTTCTTTATAATTGCAAAACATTGAAGGAGTGTTGTTTTAATTACAGAAAGAATCTAAATGCTCATATATAGGAGAGTGATTGAATAAACCTCCATTTAATGTAGCATTACACCTATAAAAAAGAATAAGGAAGATCTCTATGAACAGATACCAAGTGAAGAAAGTGCACAATATTATTGTAGGCTACCTTCATGTAAGAAAAGGGTAGAAGAATATATATATATGTATCTGTTCATTTCTGTAAAGAAATGCAAGAACTATAAACCAGAAACTGAATAGTACCTATGGAGGGTAGGTGTTAAGGGGATGGGGAAAAAGGAATAAACAGGAAGGGTTAGTGACAATTCTTGGAATACAGCTTGTTTCATAGCTCTGATTCTTAAAACTTCTGTAAGGTTTCACATATTATAAAATATCCCAAAACATGTAAACAGTTAAAATCAGCCAGGATGGAGAAGGCTCAACATAGAATACCGCAGTAACAAATGAACCTAAATGAATGAATATCTTAAAAGTGCTGAAGAAGTTGAGAAAGAAACGAATTAACCAAACAAAGTATCTTTGGAAAACAATGTTTTAATTGGACATTATAAGGCTAAAGACAAAGAACTCCATACAAAAAACCTTGTAATCTAATTAGTAACTTTGTTTCTCACGGGATTATGGTTTAGCAATTCTCAAGCCATTTTATATTTAGGCAGGGATTGAACAAATAAGTAAATAATTAGAGCCAAATTTCTCATTGTTTGGGAACGTATTCCTTGCAAATAAAGAGTGAGGGAAGACTGGAATGAAATGTGTAGTGTGGGGGTGGAATCAGAGTTACCAATTTGAAGAGAAGCAGGATATTTTCATAGTGTCAAAGTATCTCCTCCAAAATATTTATTAATTACAAAGATAAAAGAGAAGTTTCGCAATTAAGAAATAACAGTCACTACCTTACCCAAGTGATTAAGGTTGATATCACCAGCAGTAAGACACATGAACACCCTGTGCCCTTGATATGATGTACTAAAAACAGCACAGCCTTTCTGTGACATACCTGGCAACAATGCCTTACGGCAATTGAATCACGAGAAAACATTAGACAAAGCTAAGTTGAAGGGCACTCTACAAAGCAGCTGACCAGCACTCTGCAAAAGTGTCAAGGTTATGAAAGACAAGGAAAGGCTGAGAAACTGTCATATATTGGAGGAGACTCAGGACGAATTACAATTAAATGCTATTTGAGAACCTGTATTGGATACCAGAATAGAAAAAGGACATTCGTGGAAAAGTTGGTGACATTTAAATAAGGTCTATAGTGTGTTTACACTACTGTGCCAATGTTAATTTCCTGATTTTGATTATTGTGATGTGATGACAAAAGGTACTATGAAGGGTAGTTTAAAACTCATTTTCTTAGATGTCTGTCGGCTGGTTAATAAATCAGTTTTAAAAGCTAGTCACCACTTTTATGCACTGATTGACTTGTGGACTCTGGAGATTTTGAGATCTAGCTCAGAGTCTTGGAAATTTCCTAAAATTCTATGGATGCAAAAGTGGGGAAGCATGTAGCAGCCACAGAGAGGAGAAATGTGAGAACGGCCAGCCAGTATTATCTGCAAATTGCATCTGTAATTTAAAGGCACTAAGACAACACACTTCATCCAAATTAATTAGCTGCACTACTGGAACCTGCAAGTCCATCTATTAACGCTTTTTTATTTTTAAGTTAGTCACTAGTTACATGAGCTAGACATAAAGTCTTTAGTTCTTTATTAAAATGAGGGAGGAGATAACACATGAAGTCATCATCAGCTGTTAACTCCTCAGTGTGTGTTTATTCATGAAGCTCTTTAATGTGAAGTCCACATCCCTAGGTCAGAATCCTGCAGGAATAGGACTCAAGACAGTCATGCTTTAGAGAGTGAAGGATACAGGCACTCTGCTCAAACATCAGCTTACTTGGATGGCAGCTCACTCCACCTGGACCAGGTGGCTCTCAAGTGCTACATTCAGCCTCCTGGGATTTATATGCTATAGCATTTAAGCACCGTCACCCTCTGTCTCTCTGGCTCCCTGGTGGCAGAATTTTTCGTCCATTTTTTAAATTTTATTTTTAGAACCAAGGGTGATGCCTAATAGTTCCAAGATAGACAATATTACCTTGTTAAATGATCAAGGTAAACATTTCATAGTCCTTAATCTTTCTAGGATAAAACATCAAGCAAATTTCATGTAGAATATATTTTAGTAGCTATTAATATTGTGAAATTTTCTTTGTTTTAAACATATTCACACTCATTATGATGAATGTATTTTAAGCATATGTATGTGGGACATCTTTACATATAATTCATTTTCTAGTAAACATTAAAACCTATTATTAATAACATTGATTTATATGTATATATTGATTCATATCCTAAATATATTTATATTTTATACACATTTGCATGCTATAAAATATAAATATATTTTTCTGTAACTTAATAGGTATCTTTGCCAATTCAGAAAACAAATTTTTGTTCCAGAACTGCCCTGACTTAGGCATCTGTTTCCTTTAGGTGCCTGATTGAGAAAGTTCTCAGAGGGTAGAGGATACTTGAGCTGGGTAGAGACCCATTTGACAATTTTGTGCGGAGGTCAATATGGGAGGTAAATTGTCTGCTTTGGTTAGAAGGTGCCTGGCTTATTCACTGAGCCTTGATTACAACAAAAGACAGAGTCACACAGATGGAATTTTTGGAAAGTAAGCGAAAAGGGAAAATACTCAGTCTAAACTTCCAGCTACTGCCCAAGAGAGCATTAGGAAATATAAACAAGAAGACCTTCATATAGGAAGAGCTTTACACCAAGTTCTTTTAAAAATGGATTTCTGGGCATGGTGGCTCACTCCTGTAATCCTAGCACTTTGGGAGGCTGAGGCGGGTGGATCACCTGAGGTCAGGAGATCAAAACCAGCTTGGCCAACATTGAAAAACCTCGTCTCTACTAAAAATACAAAGATTAGCCAGGCATCGTGGCGGGCGCCTGTAATCCCAGCTACTTGGGAGTCTGAGGCAGGAGAATTTCTTGAACCAGGGAGACAGAGGTTGCAGTG
>NW_016107357.1:18320803-18372872 GCF_001604975.1 Cebus imitator | reverse complement strand
TATTATCAAATATTCAGATACAAAATGATTAAATTGGTTAAATTTGCAAATCCCTCTCTTTCTAGTCACAGTTAGCTGTAAGACCATAAAAATTTGAATATCTCATGTGTTGGCTTTTAGCACAGAAATATGAAACTGAGTATACAGTGACCTTCTCAGTCGCCAGCCTATTGTTCAGTGACACTTCTCTGAACTGTGTTAGACATGAAAGAGGTTGCAAAGAACACTGCATAGCCTCATCCATGCTCATGGTGAGAAAGAAGCTGACTGTAAAGCAGCAAAGAATACAAACCCACATGAGAGTTAAATTCCATCACACTTGGGCAGTTATCACCTATGTTCATCCATGCACTTTATTTACCAGGGCAGAAGCAATGAAGGGCTGAAAAACAGATGCTCAAATGTTCAAGTCTAAGCTTTATGCCAACCTCATCTAAAAAAAATTCTCCTTCTCAAAAAGTTTGCAGAACTATCTAATCCAGTTCCCTTTATAATCAACCCCCTTTAATTTCTACCATCCCTTTATCTTTCCACATAATTATTTTATCTATGAATATTTGATGACAGTTTGCAAGAAATCCATTTTCAAAAGCTCTTTTCAGAATATGCCTCTGAGTTTAATAATCTTAATGGGGTAAGCCTATTTTTAAGCTGAATAGCTCAAAGCCTTGTTATCAATTCAAGTATGCTTATTTATTTATTTGGAATCACATTTCAGCAAGAAGAGTCGCTTAGAGGCCTTTCCTCATTTTTCTGAGCTGTAATTGCGACATTTCCAATGCTGAAAACTAAAATCAAGTTTAAATCATTTTGGAAGTGTAACTTTTTCCCTAGCATAATTTTTAAATTCATATCTTTATAAAATGTAACCACAAATGCTACATCTTTATAGGGATAAAGTAATTGTTAGCTGTAGCATTGCTATTACGTTTGAAAGAGCTTACGTCTATAAATGAAGATAGCTTATAGGATGTAAATTGTTCTTTTAAAAATGCAGCGATTTTTAGGATGTAGTTAGCTGTATATAGCCAACTAAATTCCATACAGTGGCTCTTTTTGTGCCTTTGTACGATAGACTATAATCTTCTGAGACAAAGTCAAGGGGCAGGGAAGGGTTAGAGGATGAGGGCGTGGAGGGTGATTGGTAGAGGATATTAAGGGGAGGTAAGGTCTGAAATCAAAAGACAGTAAGACCTGAACAGTGAGTTGTAGGTGCTCTCAGATACCTGTGGAAAACATACACATGAATCCCTGTGGTATGAGGTAAACTCCATATACAGAACAGGATACCCAATGCATGTGAGATGTTGCATATTCTTTTCATAATCAAACTTGCCTTTTCTTCTTCTTTTCACTTATGTCTGTTGTAAAGACTCAGAGTCGGCGCAGACTCTGCCTTGCTTCTCACTTCAGATCCCACATCCTCATCTCCCGTTGTTACAACTGGGCTTCTTTACACAACCGCCCATTTTACGGCCCATGCCCTATGCCGGTTCTATATATTTATTCCTCTGCGCTACGCGTGGATTTTTATCACACATACAACTTTACAAATAGGTTAAAAAGCATCCCCCTCCAAAAAAATTTACAAGAAATGAAAGAGGATAAAGTGGAAAACAATAAGTAGCATCATAAGAAGTCATCTTGAAGAAATAAATGGCAGTTGAAAAGAAATGAGCAAAGGATATACTGGCTCTTGATGTATGGGATGCTCCCAGCAAGGGTCAGGAGTTCCATCACACAGGATCACATGCTTTTTTTTTTACAGTTCCAGTCCTATTACTTAACTTTATAATAGAGAATATTAAAGTCATCATAAATCTCTCAGTGCTACTTGGATCGAGGTTAAGATATAAGAATTCATTTACAGGCAATACTTGGAATATTTAATTATAGCCATGTCTCAGAATGTAAATATTTAGACCTTGTTATACAAATAATGTCAGAACCATATTGTAAGTAGAATACCTTTTCTTCTTTTCTACTCCATAACTATTGGGAGTATCTACCGTAGTTACTGGGAGACCCAAGTTTCCACTGCAACAACTAGAAAAAAACAAATGAGGTGGTAATAGTCATCTTTTTAGAGGTATCAGAGATCTGTAGAAGTTAGAAGTATCAGTTTTTAGAGGTATAAGAAATCTGCAGAAGTCACAAAAGGGCTAGATCAACTAAAATTTCTGTAAGCAGAAACTCTCTTGAATGTGAGCTGTATGCACCCGCCAGAAAACCACAGCCCCTAAGAGATAGATGTATTAAGAGCTTTGTTACAGAAATTATCTTACGTAATTGTGTGATGGGCTAAGCAAGTCTGAAATTTATAGGGAAGGTTGTCAGAAGGGAACTCACAAGAACTTCAAATAGAACTCCCTGGGTTGAAGCTAAAGCTGTTGTGTGTAGAATTGTTTGTTCTCCTGGGAAAGGCCCGGTTCTGCTTGTAAGACTTTTGGATGATTATGTTAGGTCCACTCGGATTATCCAGAATTATCTTCCTATTCAAAGTCAACTGACTCGGTACTTTAATTACATCTGCAAAATTTTATCACAACACCTAGGAGTATTGACTAAAAGACCAGAGACTGTAGCCTAGTCAAGTTGATACATTAAACACATACCTACACGCACGCACACACACAATCTGTCCCTTGTTAACTTTACACTCTGCTAATAATGCATGTGAATCATCATTCTACCCACCCTGCAATCACTTTTTACAATCACGGAACTGAAGGATAAGAAGATTCTCCCAGATGCCCTCAAAGGGTGGGTGACTTTAAGTAATTGGCAATACCTGGAGCCTGTTCAGAATCTGCTATTTCCTTAGATCAAGGAGCACAGTCTTGATTTTGCCCATAGTAGAGGCCATTAAAGTTTTAAGTATTTATGCTTTATAATACTATAGGTATTTGTGATATAGTTCGTGCCCATCTCTTCATTTTGAAGATTTCCCTTAAGATACAGGAAATAGATGTAGACAATTTGTCTACCTCACTTAGTTTCACATACATATATTGGATAAATATCCTTTAACTAAAGAGGTTTCTTTTTCTCTTTAAAGATGAGATGGAGTATTTTTCCTAGAGAAAATGTACCTGGTGTTCTTTACCAACAATTACATGTTTTTGGACCATCCCCTGTTTTCTATTAAAACTGCTCCAGTACTAAGTTCATATTTTAAAATATCTGTATAACCCAAAGCCAGATCTCTCAGAAAATGTCTTTCAAAGTTATCAAATGAAGTTGAATCTGAGGGGAACAGAGCTTCCATCGTGTATTTCCTTCGGATATGCATTTATTTAATATTCTGATGTTCCTTTTGCCAGTGCAGAGGCAGCCCACAAGATCATTTTGGGCTGAATAATTCAGGCTGCCTGTTACCGATCAATGCTTTCTCCTGAGATCTGCACACCTGGATGTGAGCCGTGCAGACCGCTAAGTCAGAGGCACTGTCTCAGCCATTGGCAAAGGCAATGACTCAGCTGTGCAACAATCATGAGCTGGGTTTAATGAACACTGAAGCAGAAAATTTACCATCTGGCTGGCCACGTGCATGCAGTGTCAAGCAAAACTCCGTCAGCAGCACTCAGTGCAGCTGAACTATAGCAAACATGGTCCCATGCAAAGCGGGCACTGTATCATCTACGTCAACCCCTCTGCTTAGCCCTGCAGTCTCTACAGCTCCATTGAACAATAACTCCACGGAGCAGCACCAGTAAAGGCCAGTCTCAATCTCACAGGCCCTCAGAAGCCTTTCACACAGAGGTTGTACCCCCATGTTAAAAGATTTAGCAGGTGTGCATCCAATTTCCTAGTCTGAGAGGAATTCCCTTCCCTGAGAGGTCATCTACCCTCACAGGAAACTCTGGGTTTTGGTACTCTCCCAAGTGCATGCTCAAGAAGGGGATCACCTAGAATTGTAGGCACTTGATTTACTAAATCCAGATGACAAAGACATCTTTCTTCCTTACCGCTGGGAAGCTAACTTTTTAAAGGCACAGGACCTACTCTCCTGTTCTGATGCTAAGACTAGCCAGATGTGGCATTAAGTTTGGAGGCTGCCTTTGCCCTCATTCAAACAACACACTCTGAACCATCTGCTTCCAGAGAAAGACAGCTTTTCAAGTGACCAGGGGTACCCTAACATAGTTGGGATCCCTTCAGTGGAGCTGTTTAGCAGCCAGGAGCCTGAAGATCAGGCCAGATTATAGTATTTGTAAACCGTCAGACTTCCCTGGTCTACCTTCTATCTAAAATCAGCAGGCCAGAAGGAGCTGAGGAAGTATAAAGCATGCCAAAGTGGCACTATGCAGCTATGCCACTTATTCTAAAGTGGCATAGGTGGCATAGCTGGTAGTGATGGTCTATCCAAGGTGAGCAGACCCTGCCACTTGAAATACCCAAGGGCAGTTTCAATGCACATCACAGCTAGGGGGATCCATAGGAAAGGAGCAGCTTGCATGGAGAGCCACCACTGTCCCCTGGTCAAAGACCCCATCCCCACTTGTCTAAAGTCTCAGTCCACTGCATTTCCTCCCGTGCCAAGTCTCCAACTTCCCCTCAAAGTTCAGAACTATCACCAGATCAACTTGTTGCTGGAGAGCTCAAGAGGCTCTCTGGATGCTGGTGGGACCCCAGGAGAGTCTCTGCATGCCAGTGAGACCCCAGCACCAGCTTGTTTCCAGGTTCTTGACACCATTACGAAAATGAATTCAGAGATACCAGAGTGAGATAAAGGGCAGGAAGCTTTTATTGTAAAGTGAAATTACACACTTAAGAGAGGCGTGCAGGCATGCTTGTGAGAACAAGTCATGCACACAAAGCTTGGATTTCTAATTTTATGAGTGTTTCTTTAACTGAGGGGTAGAATATCATTAGATGTTCTGGAAAAGCAGATATTTTAGAGATGCACCTCCACTCTACCACCTCCTTTCTCCCCTATTTGGGTTTTCCTGGAATAGTCCTGGACATGTCACCCTGATCAAGATTTTGGCCATTTTCTCACCCTTATGTCGGATTTTCTGTTATTCTGTGGTTGACTTGCCTAGTTTGTTTTAGCTGTTGTTTGAGTTTTTCCATTTGTCTGTAACTACCCAGTGCTATTTCTATCTCATGCCGACATAAATGGGGACATTCCCTTTCCTGAAAGGTCCATAAATTTCCCTCCTGCCCCAACAGTTCCACCCTTTCATGCCCTAGCATATGCCCAGAAATATCTTCTAAGGCCACACCTAAGCCATAGGCATCTATTGATTCTGCTCAGTGAGTGGGAAGAGGAGGTGTCTCTCATCATTATTTCATTTGTTCCACAATCCCCATCTAAAAACCACATTGTCATTCTGGCCATTCTGGCCAATGCTGCCTACTGCACCAAAGTAACAAACAAAAGTTCAGCCAGGTTCTCAGATTATCAAGGCTGACACATCAGACCCAGTGAAGGTCATTTTCATCAAGGATAAATGATGCTATGAATTCACTTTGCCCCCCTGGTGCTTTCCTTGTTCTTCTTGGAGGTGTATCCAAAAGTTGGTGTTTTCAGCAGTTTGCGTAGAATGGGAAATCTTCCAGGTGAGAGAAGCCTGGAATTGTGGCCTCAGTGACTCTACACTATTTTAAATTTTTAGGAGAGATGAGTGAGACAGTGACCTCATTTTATTTTATTACCCTAAAATAATTAAGAATTATTTTATTACGCTAAAACAAAATTTATATTTGTACTATAGTTATAAAAACCTCCTAGGTGAAGCAGAGTGGCTCACACTGTAATTCAAGTGCTTTGGGAGGCTGAGGCAGGAGGGATCTCAAGGACAGAAGTTTGAGACAAGGCTGGGGAACATAGCAAGACCATATCTCTATTAAAAAAATTGAAAAAATTAGCTGGGCATGGTTGTGCATGCCTGTAGTCCCAGCTATTTGGGAGGATGAGGTGGGAGGATCGCTGGAGCCCAGGAGTTCAAGGCAAGAATGAGCTTTGTTTGTACCAATGCACTCCAGCCTGAGCAACAAGAGCAAGATACTGTCTCTAAAAATAAAATTAATGTTTTTTTCTTAAACTTCCTTACTTCTGTATTTTATTTCTTGCTGTGTCATTGGTTTACCTAAGGATTTGATGTATCAGGATGGGTTAGGATTTGCCTTGGTAGATGACTCTTTTTTTGTTATTTTTCTACACTTACAAATCTTTTTACATGCTTTTTAATAAAACAGATCATATAATGGGGAAAAGTAAGTTATTATTTAAATTTTGTGCTTGAGGGACACAGGGACAATAAAATTACTTTTCAGAGTGACAAAATGTTCAACATCCTGAAAGATAGATTAGTGTCACAGGTGTATGCATTTGCCACAACTCATCAAATGGTACACTTACAATCTGTGAATTTCCAACTGGAATGTACTTAATACAACAAAACTGTGCACTTAGAAAAGGTTTAAATGGCAATTTGTACATTATGTATTTTTAACCATAGTAAAAAATAGATCTGTGCATTTCACCATATGAAAATATATCTTAAAAAAAGATATTTTAAAATCCCATCCTTGTGTTAAATTGACTATCTGCAGAACTAAGTGATTGTATATTATACACACTATCTTCAATCCATGCTGTCTGAACTCTGCCTGTGATATGGAATTTTTATCCTTTCCAGATGTATTCTTTTCCTGTTCCATTCATTCAGGCACCCTACTAGCTGCCCGGCACTGCTTTCAGAGGAGAGTACCTTCAGGGAACCACTTCTGATGCTTCTTTCACCACTTCTTCTAAGGATTGTATAGCTGCCCCAGAAGTCCAGGCAGCAGTCTCTTTGTACAGCCATGCTTAAGTGATGGAATGAGGACCCCACACCATGCTCAGTAATGACTGTGGCCTCGGAGGAGGAAGTGTGGAGCAGTTTAGCTGACAGGTGTGAGATAACTTGACAATGAGTTACTGAAAATCCTCCTCTCATAAAGGCTACCACAGCAAGGCCGTAACTGGTAAAGCCTATGTGGTTTTTCATTTCTCACCTCAAGAAAAAAATATCGATCTTTTTGTAGAAAAAAAAAAACGTGTACAGTGAATACAGAAATGTCTTTGTCAGATGAGCTTGCTTTCAACAGGAGTTCACAGCAGAGATAAGGCAACAAGTTAACAGTCTCAGAGTAAAAGAACAAAGGGAGGTCTACCGAGGGAAAAAAATTGATATGATTTGGCTGTGTCCCCACCTAATTCTCATCTTGAATTGCTATTCCCACGTGACTTGGGAGGAACGTGGTGGGCAGCAACTGAATCACGGGGATGGGTCTTTCCCGTGCTGTTCTCGTGATAGTGAATAAGTCTCGCAAGATCTGGTGGTTTAAAAAGAGGAGTTTCCCTGCACAAGCTCTCTCTCTCTGCCTGCCACCATCCATGTAAGACGTGACTTGCTTCTCCTTGCCTTCTGCCTTGATTGTGAGTCCTCTAGAGCCATGTTGAACTGGAAGTCCACTAAACCTCTTTTGCTTCCCAGTCTCAGTTATGTTTCTATCAGCAGCATGAAAATGGATAATACAATAAATGGGTGCCAGTAGAGTGGGGCACTGTTGAAAAGATATCCAAAAATGTGAAAGCAACTCTGGAACTAAATAATAGGCAGAGGTTGGAACAGTTTGCAGGGCTCAGAAGACAGGAAAATGTGGGAAAGTTTGGAATTTCTTAGGGACTTGTTAAATGGCTTTGACAGAAGTGCTGATAGTAATAGGAAAAATAAGGTCCAGTCTGAGATGGTCTAAGATGGAGATGAGAAACTCTTTGGGAACTGGAGCAAAGGTGACTCTTGTTATGTTCAAGCAAAGAGACTGGTAGCATTTTGCCCCTGCCCTAGGGATTTGCAGACCTTTTAACTTGAGATAAATGATTTTTAGGGTATCTGGTGGATAAAAATTCTAAGCAGCAAATCATTTAACTTTGGTGCTGTTAAAAGCATTCAGCTTTAAAAGGGAAGCAGGGCATAAAAGTTTGGAAAATTTGCAGCCTGACAATGTGATAGAAAAGAAAATCCCATTTTCTAAGGAGAAATTCAAGCTAGCTGCAGAAATTTGCATAAATAACAAGGAGTCAAGTGTTAATCCCCAAGACAATGGGGAGAATGTCTCCAGGGCATGTCAAAGGTCTTCATGGAAGTCCTTCCTATTAACAGCCTGGAAGCCCAGGAGGAATAAATGGTTTCCTGGATCAGGCCAAGGGTCTCTGTGCTGTGTGCAGTCTAGGGACTTGGTGCCCTGTGTCCCAACCACTCCAGTCATGACTAAAAGTGGCCAAGGTAAGGCTTGGGCTGTGGCTTCAGAGGGTGCAAGCCCCAAGCCTTGGCAGCTGCCACATGGTGTGAACCTGCAGGTACACAGAAGTCAAGAATTGATGTTTGGGAACCTCCACCTAGATTTCAGAGGATATATGGAAATACCTGGATGTCCAGGCAGAAGTTTGCTACAAGAGTAGGACTCTCATGAAGAATCTCTCTAGGGGATTACAGAAGGGAAATGTGAGGTAGGAGCTCCCACACAGAATCCCTACTGGGGTACCACCTAGTAGAGCTGTGAGAAGATGACCACCATCCTCCAGATCCCAGAATGTTAGATCCACCTACAGCTTGCATTATGTACTTGGAAAAGGCTCAGAGTCTCATCATCAGCCCATGAAAGCAGCCAGGAGGGAGGCTGTACTCTGCAAAGCCACAGGGTTGGAGTTGCCCATGACCATGGGAACCCACCTCTTGCATCAGCATCAAAATCATTTGGTAGCTTTAAAATTTGACTGACTTCCTGGATTTTGGACTTGCATGGGACCTGTAACCCCTTTGTTTTGGCCAATTTCTCCCATATGAAATTGCTATACCCCCATTGTATCTGGAAAATAACTCACTTGCCTTTGATTGTACAGGATCATACATGGAAGGTGTTTGCCTTGTCTCAGGTTAGATTTTGAACTGTGGACTTTTGAGCTAATGCTGAAATGAGTTAAGACTTTGGGGGACTGTTGGGAAGGCATAATTGGTTTTGAAATGTAAAAAGGACATGAGATTTGGGAAGGGACAGGGCAGAATGATATGGCTTGGCTGTGTCCCCACCCAAATCTCTTGACTTGTAACTCCCACAGTTCCCATGTATCATGGGAGAAACCTGGTGGGAGGTAATTGAATCATGGGGTTTAGTCTTTTCCATGTTGTTCTCATGATAGTGAATAAGTCTCATAAGATCTGATGGTTTTAAAAATGGGAGTTTCCCTGTACAAGCTCTCTTTCTTTGCCTCCTGCCATCTGTGTAAGAAATGACTTGCTCATCCTTGCCTTCTGCCATAATTGTGAGGCCTTCCCAGCCATGTGGAACTGGCAGTCCATTAAGCCTCTTTTTCTTCTGTATTGGTTATGTCTTTATCAGCAGCATGAAAACGGACTAACACAAAAATGTTTGGCTCTTTACTTTCTTTTCATTCAAATGCACTGATATGTGTTCAAGTGAAGCCCTAGATTTCTAGCAGATATCATTTCTGAAGGCTTTAAATTGATCACCTTTGATAGTGCTGGTTATTGTTTAATGTTTTTTCTATATGACTTCAGTTGATTGAGTCCTCTAAAATAATTCTCAGTGTCTTATGCTCTGGTCCAGCATCTGGTATATATATTTTAAAACTAAAATTCTTCATTGATATAATATTTTTCAAAAAGAAAAAAAAAGCTTCTATGGAGAAGTGGAATGCATACATGATAAAAACAAACAAACATTTTGTACATGGTTCTTCTGATGTGAAAGTTTAAATTCGCTGGCAAACATAAGTTCTCAGAAAAAATGCAGATTAAAAAGTGAAGCTAAATTTTACCAGATTAAATTGTATAAGAGTTGGCTTCAGATTTTGAGATTTAGGACACCTAAAACCAATAAAAGAACAAAATAGAGCAAAAGTGTCTTAGCAAACTACATTTAAAAAGACTAAGAAGTTTTAGTTGATTATGAGTTCATATACATAAATAATGGAATAGCATTGTTTTATATATATTACATTAAAGAAATTGACAGAGGTGAGTCTCAATCATTTTAAAGGTTTATTTTGCCAAGTTTATGTCATGCTCAGGAAAAAGGAACACAAAATCACAGGCAATATCTGTGATCCATGCTTTTTCCAAGGAGGGTTTAGGGACTTCTATATTTAAAGAGGAAAGAGCAGGTAGTAGGGAAAAGAGAAAGAAAAAATGAAGGCAAGGGTAGATAAAGGCGGCAAGCAGTTGCATTCCTTTGAGTCTGATCAGCTTTCTCTGAATTCACATTTTACATGTGAAAGGAGAGATTTAAAAAATAGCCAATTATGCATTCATCTTGTGCTCAGTGAGTCTGCCTTTTTACATAATATAAAGTAAACATAGAGGAGAGGAAACAGACAAATATGCATTTGTCTCAGGTGAGCTGATGGATGACTTCCAGTTCTATTCTTTGTTCCATACCTGTGAAGACAAGCTATCAATTTACTTTGTCAGGGTAAAATTCAGCACAACTGTTACAAGGTAAAGGTCCTGGGGTCAGGCTGGGCACAGTGGCCCATGCTTGAAATCCCAGTGCTTTGGGAGGCTGAGGCCAGAGGATCGCTTGAGGCCAAGAGTTTGAGATCAGCCTAGGGAACATAGTGAGACTCCATCTATATACATATCTATCTATCTATCTATCTATCTATCTAGATAGATAGATAGATAGATAGATAGAGCCAGGCATGTTAGCAAGTGCTTGTAGTCCTAGCTACTCAGGAGGCTGAGGTAGAAGGGTTGCTGAAGCCCAGGAGTTGGAGATTGCAGTGAGCTATGATTGTATCACTGTACTCTAGCCTGGGTGACAGAGTAAGATCTCTGTCTCTTAATGTATTTATATATCTTGGGACCCATAAGGAATTTACCAGTGAGCAAATTGTGAGAGAGGTATGTAGCCTTTTATCTTTGTAACTATTTAGGAAAAAAAGGGAGGCAGTTTTGGATGACTCAGTTCCAAGCTTGACTTTTCCCTTTGACATAGTGAGTCTGGGGTTCTGAGATTTTTATTTTCCTTTCTAAATAGACAGATAGATACATTTTATTTTTTTTGCAAATTATACAAAATAATTTTACAGTAACAGATGCATAATATTTCATAATTTATAAGGAAGGTTCTTCTCATACTTTCCTCTGGTTAGATGATACTTGGAGAATGACATCTATTTCTGGAATTACATTCATTTTAAGAAATATAAATAAGCAAAAATATATTTCAAAGAGGGTAACCAGAATTCTGAAGACTCTAAAATCAAGTCATATGAGGAACTATTGAAGGCATTGAGTTTCTTTACTTGAACAAAAAAAGACAAAAGGGTGCATATTTTGTTATCTTCACACATCTTAAGGGCAGATACCAGAGGATAGATTAGAACTATTTACATGATTAATATTGTATTAAATACAATTAATACATTATTAATATTGTATTAAAATATTAACCAACATGACAAAACTAAAAGGCAAAATGTAATACAAAAGACTGTCACAGAAGGTACTAAATTCCCCTTTAAGAAAGATGGTCATACATGTAGACTACCATTAAACGAAACCGAATAATAATTTTTCTTGATATAGAACTTTAGATAGACAGGTTGGGGATTGGGCATTCTTTTTTTTTTTGAGATGGAGTCTCACTCTGTCGCCCAGGCTGGAGTGCAGTGGTGCAATAACAGCTCACTTCAACCTCTGCCTCCTAGATTCAGGCGATTCTCCTGCCTCAGCTTCCCAAGCAGCTGGGGCTACAGGCACGTGCCACCACACCGGGCTAATTTTTTATTTTTGGCAGACATGGGATTTCACCTTGTTCGTCAAGCAGGCTGGTCTTGATCTTCTGCCCTGAGGTGATCTGCCCTTATCGGCCTCCCAAAGTGCTGGGATTACAGGCTTTAGCCACTACGCCCAGCCGGGTGATTCTTTTTAAAGGGGTAATTTCTTTTTCTCTCTCTATTATGTTGTTTCTTATTAGATAGCAATCATTTTTAACATTGTTTTAGTATATATGTCTTTTTCTCCACTAGATAATTTTAATATTTTTCTCCTTATCTTTGATTTGTATAAATTTAACTGTAAGGTACCTAGGTGTATATTTATTTGTATTTATCCTGATTGAGGTTAATTGAGCCCTTTCGGTGCTTGAGTTTATAATTTTCATCAAAATTAGAAATTTATCAAACATTTTTTCAAATGACCTTTTCTGTTAACAATTTTTTCTCTTTTCTGGGGACTCCAATAACATGTTTTTTATACTGTTTGTTATTTTCCCACTAGTTACTGAGTTTCTCTCTCTCTCATAACTGAAAATTTATAACTGAAATTTTGTACCTTCTGATCAACATTTTCCCTTTTCCCTCCGCCAACCACATGTCCAGCCCCCCATTCTGTTCTGGCAACTGACATTCTACTCTGGCTTTTGTGTTTGTCTTTTTTTGTTTGTTTAGAGTCTACGTATGAGCAATACCATATGGTATTTGTCTTTCTGTGCCTAGCATATTTCACTTAACATAATGTCATCCAGGTGCATTCATATCGTTGTGAATGGTATGATTTCCTTCTTTTTATGACTGAATAATATGCTGTTGTATGTGTGTGTGTGTGTATGTGTGTCTATGTGTGTATACATGTATACATACACTTATAAGTGGTGATAATGGATCATATGCTAATTCTATTTTTAATTTTTAATGGCACCTTTATGCTGTTTTTCATAATGGCTGTATCAATTTACATTCACACCAACAGCATACAAGGGTTCTTTTTTTGTCCACATCTTTGCCAACAGTTGTTACCTTTTGTCTTTTTGATGATAGTCATCCTAACAGGTATGAGGTGATATCTCATCATAGTTTGATTTATATTTTCCTAATGATTAATGATATTGAACACCTTTTCATGTACCTATTAGCCATTTGGATATCTTTGGAAAAATGTTTCTGTAGGTCCTTTGTATATTTTTAACCAGATTACTTGTTTTGATGCTGTTAAGCTGTATGCGTTCACGTATTTTAGATATTAACACCTTATCAGATGTATTTGCAAATACTTTTTCCATTCTGCTGTTTGCCTTTTCATTTTGTTGATTGTTTCATTTGCTGCACAGAAGATTTTTAGTTTGATGTTGTCCTGTTTGTTTATTTTTGCTTTGGTGCCTGTGCTTTTGGTGTCACGTAAGAAATCATTGCCACAATCAATGTCAAGATTTTCTCCTATATTTATTTTCTTCTAGGAGTTTTAGGATGTCTGATCTTACACTTAAGTCTTTGTTCTATTTTTGGTTAATTTTTGTGAATGGTGTAAGATAGGGTCCAGTTTCACTTTTTCGCATGATGATTTCCAGTTTCCCAACACCATTTAGTGAACAGACCAGCCTTTCACCATTGTATATGCTGACACCTTTCTTGAAGATCAGCTGACTGTAAATGCATGGATTTATTTCTGGGCTCCCTATTCTGTTCCATTGGCCCTATATAACTGTGTTTGTGCCGATATTATGCTGTTTTGATTACTATGGCTTTGTAGAACATTTTGAAGTCAAGGAATGTAATGCCTCCAGATTTGTTCTTTTCACTCATGGTTGCATTCGGCTATTCAGAGTTTTTTGTGGTTCCATAAGAACTTAGAATTTTTTTTTCTTTTCTGTGGAAAAATGACCTTGGAATTTTCATAGGTATTGTATTCAATCTGTAGATTGTTTCAGGTAGTTTAGACAATTTTAACAATGTTAATTCTTCCACTTTATGAACACAAGATATCTTTCCATGTGTTTATCTTCTTCAGTTGTATTCACCAATGACTTCTAGTTTTCTTGTACAGATCTTTCATTATCTTGGTGAAATTTATTCCTAAATCTTTTGTTTTTGCTCCTTTTGTAAGTTAGATTGATTTTTTAAATTTACCTTTGAGATAGTTCGGTCTGTATAGGAACCTATGAGCTTCATGAACTGTAATACCTATATCTCTCCCAAGAGTTGAGAAATGTTCAGCCATTATTCCTTTCTCTCTCTCTCTCTCTTTCTCTCTCTCTCTCTGGAAAATGCCATTGTGAAAAATATTGTTTCACTGATGGTATTGATAGTGGCCCATAACTCACTTTGGCTTTCTTCACTTTTTTCTTTTTTTTTTCTCCTCTGGATAATTTTAAACGACCTGCTTTCAAGTTCATAGATTATTTTTTCTGCTTGATCAAGTGTGCTGTTGAGGCTCTTTCTTGTATTTTTCATTTCAGTCATTGTATTTAGATGTTCCAAATTTTCTGTTTGGTTCTTTTGTTATAACTTCTATCTCACTGTTGAACTTCTAGTTTTGTTTGTGTATTGTTTTTCTAATTTCATTGAGTTTTCTAAATGTGCTATCTTATAGCTCACTGAGTGTCTTTAAAACAATTTTTTTAGATTTTTTTTTTCCTGGCAATTTATAGATTTTTATTTCTTTGGGGCTAGGTACTGGAAAATACCTATGTTTCTGTGGTGATGTCATGTTTTCTTGATTTGTTGTATTTCCTGTCTTGCATTAATGTTTAAACACGTGATGGAACATTTACCTATTCCAAACTTTATGGACTGGTTTTGGAGGGGAGAGACTTTCACCTGCAGGTAGGTACAAGGATGCCAAGTGGGTAGGGTGTGGCACTTCTGGCTTTGAGGAAAGCCTATCTTGGTGTAGTCTCCATGAATATCCAACTCAATGGCCAAGGCTGTGGCTGTCTACAGTGGCAACAAGGACTGTTTGGGTTTTTGGTGGATGAGGCTGCTAGGAAACTCCTGATCTCTTTTTTACCCAGGGGGGATGTCATGGCTGACAGGTTCCCTCTTGGCACTGGGTATGGTATGCTTGTGGGCACCCTTGTATAGTAGTAGCAATACCATCTAATGCACAGTTGCTCGTAGAGCAGGCACAGAGCTGGAGTCTGTAGTGCAGGCACCCACGGAGTGACAGCAGCTTCAGCGTCTGGGGTTCTGGAGAGCTTAGGGCAGTGGCTCCAGGGCCTGAGGTGTGGGCACACATGGAGCCACCTTAGAGTAAGAGCAGCCGCCGTGCTGACATCAATGTGCAGTCACTCACAGAATAGCGGTAGCTCTAGGGTCCAAAACCTGCATGGAGTTGGGGCTGTAGGGAGGCTGCCCTGGTCTCAGGGTGGCACAACAACAGCTTATTCCAAGGCAGGGACAGCAGCATCTCCCTCTCCAGAGTAGACAAGGTGGCAATAAATGCTGGTGTCCTCTGCAGAACAGGCCATCAGTGTTAGAACCTGTAGGAAACCAGTCCTCATGGGTACCCTGAGTTCAGTGGTGACAAAGGAATGAGAAAAAGGCAGATTAAGAGAGAAAGTGAGGCCAGGGGGCTATCACTTATTACTGGAGGAGACAGTGAGGGCCCTGAGCTCTGATCATCCACACTATTTATTGGTTACAGTCACATTGATCTGTAGGGTAGGGATGGATTGATGGTGGGGAGAGGGTGACTTGATGATGGAGTGAATCCTGAGCTGGAACTAGTGTGTCATTTTAAGGATTGATCACAGTGGCGGTTTGGGAGTTTCACAAAACAAGAACATGTGCTTATCTTTAGCTTATTATCTATGTGCAGCTGGTGGAATGTGGGCCTTACAAGGAGCCTACACGTCTGGCTACATCATAGTGCTATGAAGCGGTTTTACGTCCTTGAGCACATTGTTTATGGTAACAGAGCCTAGGTCACCCTGCACCGGAACATGAAGCTTGGAGAGGCCTTCCTCCTCGGAGGCCTCCTGTGGCCTTCCGCAGTTTGTTGTTCCCTGCTTATATGTTACTCATAACCAATTTATGTAGGCACTCTGTAAGTCCTTTCTCCTTTGCTGCTTTTCCCAACAAGAACCAACTAACACTGTGGAATACTTCATTGTGAAAGCTGCAAGGAGTCTGCAGCCATTGCAGGGGCTGTTGAGGCGCTCAGTGGCAAAGGTTGCCAGGGTCCTGCACAGAGCAGACTATGGGGCTGACTATGGAAACGCCCACATAACTGGTACAGATAGCCCTCCCTCATCTTTGTTCCCGGCCATCCCCAGGTGTCTCTGTTATCTCCCCAGTGATCCTTTCTGTTCATTCTTTTTTGCTCTACTATGTTGCTGTAGCTTCTTAATTGGACTTTTGAGCCCCCCGGGGCTATTTTCATTCACAAATAGCTGTCTCGTTGTTTTTTTTTATGGGGTACAGAAGGCTGATATCTCTTCTTCTGTCATCCTCGTCACAGAACTCACACTCTCAACCTCTAAGAACACTGCCTGTATTTAGCCAGTGAGTGCCCATGGCTTGGGCCACTGTTTTCTTGTTAGACAGGGGGGTCGTGTGGTCTCACCTGTGTCTTGCAGCATCATCTAGCAGGAGTGTGGAGAATGGCCTGGAGGGTTGATGAATTTCTGGCAGGCCAGGTCTCACAAGAGCTGAACAGGCAGGCCTCCATAACAAATGTTTCAGCACTGACTAAATGGTTAGGTTAAATATTAAAGGCTGCTAAAGCCAGTACCCTTACACAAAGGCTGGAACAACTATTAAAGACCCACTAAGAGTCTTGCCCAGGTCTTCTTGAGCCTTGGAGTATGACAAGATAATGAAGAAATGCTCACACTCCATGTACCAGGACCCATTTAGGTTTAAACAAGTTTTATTGTGGGTTCTAAAGGAAGTCCCTAGACCTCTATAACTTAGTGGGAGACAAGATAGGGGTAATCACCTCCAGCACCTGGACCCATCTAAATTAAGTAAATTTACTGAGGCTCCGGAGGAAGGTCTCCAGGACTCAGACCTTAATTATAGATAAGAAGAAATTAATCACTTATATCTTTAGGTGAATGTACACTTATACCTAGACATATAGCTTAGAAGGTATACAAGCACTGGACAACGTTGTTAATTTTGAGTTAGTCTGGCAATAATTTCCCTGTACCTGGTTACAGAAATAAGCTCTCTTCTTTCCCAGTTCCTCTGTATCTCGTTACTGAACCATGAGAATAAGCAGCCTGATCCTCTGTTCAGTCTGGGGAGAAACTTGAAGAACAGCCAACCGCAGGCAAATCATATCCTCTCAAAATAAGCGAATTCCTGGAATTTTCTTTCCCTGCACCCCTCTTTTAGTTTTTGGAGTCATTTCCCACATATCTGAGCACATAGACACCTGCAGGCATCCTTGTGCTTTTGTTCTGCCAATACAGCAGCTCTGCTGATTCTTACACAAAATCTTCTTTCACATCTGTTCCACAAAGCTTGCCTCACTGACCTCTGAGCACAGCTTCATGCTCCTACTATATGGGGTGGTGTGGTTTTCTATGTGATATTCTTTTTTTTTTTTTTTTTGAGAACAAGCCTTGCTCTGTCACCAGGCTAGAGTGCAGTGGCGTGATCTCAGCTCACTGCAACCTCCAACTCCTGGGTTCAAGCAATTTTCCTGCCTCAGCCTCCCAAGTAGCTGGTACTACAGGCACGTGCCACCATGCCCAGCTAGTTTTTGTATTTTTATTAGAGACGGGGTTTTACCATGTTGGCCAGGATGGTCCCTATCTCTTGACCTTGTGATCTGCCTGCCTCAGCCTCCTAAAGTACTGAGATTATAGGGTTGAGTCACCGCACCTAGCCCTATGTGAAATTCTTTTTATTTATTTATTTATTTATTTATTTTTATTTTTTGAGATTCTTTAAGGGAAACCTAAAACTGAAAATTCCTCCTAGAGGGAAAAACTCATGCAGCAAGTCCTGGTGCTCATAGTCTGGGCCAAAGTTTTCTATCTGTAACCCGTTGTTCATTGCATACCTGAAAAGAGATTGGAATGAAATTGCAATTATATGGGAGTTTGAGCAGCTTACTGCAATTCTGTGTAAAAATAGAAATACCTGCCCTTATGTTTGGCTTCCTTGAATGGGGTAAAGAGAGCTCACAAGGATAATTTAGGGAATATTAGCAGTGCAGGGGCCACGGTGTTACTGTTGTTGATGACATTCACCTTACAAACATTGCAGAAGACTAATTTTTCTTAGTTCCCACATTTATATTCCTTACGACATTCTTCTTTGTCTCTCAATTGTCATGTAAAGGATTTTTTCTTTCTTTCTTTCTTTCTTTTTTTTTTTTTTTTTTTTTTTTTTTTTTTTTTTTTTTTTTTTTTTTTTTTGGGTACAGACTGTCCTGAATTTATAAGCTGGCAGTGTTTCCCAAGTAAATTTGTAAGTCAATTACTGGGAACTCAGAATACTGTCTGAAACTAGCAATTAAGATAAATGTTGATTAGGTCCCCAGGCCAGCCCACAAAATTTAACCCAAAGTGCCACTAAGTCTAGTACCTCTTAACGTTTCACACCTGCAAAACCACCACTCATTCATATTCTTGTTCCCTTGAGAAAACGGATCCTTAGTTCCCCAGAATGTATTTCTGGGGAGTACTAACTCCCCAGAAAGAGTTAGATAATCTTGAACAGAGGCTACTTATCATCCTTCACCTTTGTGAAAAGATAAGTCACTTTACATGTCTACTGAAAAATAAAATCCCTTTCCCTTTCTATATAAATTTACCTCAACAGAATTCGTGCTTTATGTCAAATACCTTTGCAGAATTTAATATTCAGGAGAATTATTCCTGAATATTCTAATTTAGTCTACTTGGCTTGGGGCCTAAGAATTTGCATAATAGTAAAAACTTTTCAATGGTATCTATGGACTAAAATATATACACTTTAAATGTTCAGGTTGATTAGTTTTGACAGTGGTTGTATCCATGTAGCCGTCACTTAAGCTGTAAAACCTTTTCATCCTCTTAGAAAGTTTCCTGATACTCCTCTCCATTCCATTTTCCCTCACCCTAAATGGGAAGTACTCTAATTTCTGTCACCATAGATTTGTTTTTACTGCTTTCTAACTTCATATAAATGGAATCATATAATATGCTCTCTCTTGTGTGTCTGCTTTCTATAACTCATAATGATTTTGAAATTCATTTGTGTTGTAGCATGTAGCATCTACCATTGAAAGGTTTCTTTTTATAACTAAATATCATTTCATTGCATGCTAGTTTATTAATTCTCCAGTTCCTGGGCATTTGCAAGTTGAAGCTATAATGAATAAGATTTTTATAAATATTGGTATATATATATACTTTTGTGCACATACGTTGTCATTTATCTTGTTTTATGTGCCTAGAAATACAATTACAGAGTCAGAGATGGATGTGTTTTTCACTTGATACTGCCAAACTGTTCTCCAAAGTAGCATCATTTTACCCTGACACCAGTAGCGTATGAGAGTTCCAGTTGCGTTACATTTCTTCCAACATTTTCTATTAGCATCTTTTTAAGTTTGGCCATCATAATAAAGTGTAAAATAGCACTTTATTGTAGCGTAATTTGCATTTCCTGATAACTGTGATGTGAGCACACTCTATTATCTTCATTTGGAAAATGTCTGTTCAAGACTGCCTATCTTTTTGTTGGATCATTTGCCTTCTATGTATGGGAGTTCTAAATATAATCTAGATTCTGTTCCTGTGTTATAGGATATATAGTGATTATTTCTTCTCAGTCTGGGATTGTCTGTTAATTTTCTTAATGGAGTTCTGATGAGCAGAAACTTTTTTTTGTTTGTTTTGGCACAGATGGGGACTCACTATGTTGCCCAAGCTGGTCTTAAACTCTTGACCTCAAGAAATCCACCTACCTTGGTCTTTCAAAGTGCTGGGATTACAGGTGTGAGCCACCATGGCCCAGACAAGTTTATATTGTGTTTTTTCAATGATTTGTGAGGTTTGCGTCATCTCTAATAAATATTTACCTACCCTAAAGTCACAAGCATATATTTTTATGTTTTCTTCAAAAAGATTTAGATTATAATTTTTACGTTTAGATCTGTGATCTTTTAACCACTTTTCTGTGTATTGAGTGAGTTAGAATTCAATTTTTTTCATATGTATATCCTGTTGTTTTAGCATTATTTGTAAAAATACATGCCTTTCCTAACTGGCTTAACAGCTTTATTGATAATCACTCGGCAATATAGTCAAAGGTTTCTGTCTGAACTCTCTAGTCTGTTCCATTTATCTATTTATTTATCTTTATGCAAATTCTACACCACATTGATTGTTATAGCTTCACAACAAGTTAGATCGTTTTAAGGCTTCAACTTTTTTTCCTTTTTCAAAATTGTTTGGCTACATTAGATCCTTTGCATTCCATATAAATTTTAGAATCATCTTGTCAATTTTCTAAACAGTTTTGCTGAGAATATGAGATTGCCTTGAATATGTATCTTAATAATATTGTGTCTTACAAGTAATATATATGATGTAGCTCTACATTTATTTAGGTTATCTTTAATTATTCTCATCAGTATTTTATAGTTTTCAGTGTATAGGTCCTGAACACTTGTGTTAGCTTTATTCCTAAGTATTGAATTTTTTAATGCTACTACAAATGTAGTATTAATGAAATAACTTTCATTTTCAAGTTATTTATTGCTAGTATTTAAAAATAAAATTGATTCTCATTGATTTTTGATCTTGTATCTGATCTTGCTAAATACTTATTTATTTTTAGTAGGTGTTTTGTTAAAATCCACAGGTGTCATATGGCTGAACAATGGCCCCTAAAGATATCAGATCCTATCTAATTCTTAGAACTCATGAATGTTACCTTGTACGGCAAAGAAAATTTAAAAAGGTTACTGTAGATGTGATAAAGTTATGTCCTGGATTATTCAGGTGGGCCCTAAATGCAATCGCATGTATTCTTGTATGTGGGAGGTAGAGGGAGATTATACAGCCTCAGAAGAGAAGGCAATGTGAAGACAGATGAGAGCCAGACTTAAAGATATTGCCACTAAAGATTAGATGGATATGGCTATAAGCCAAGGAATGCTGGCTGCCACCAGAAGCTCAAAGAGGTAAGGAAAGGATTCTTACCTAGAGCCTTTATAGGGAGCACTACCCTGTTCTAATACCTTGGTTTTGGCTAATTAATGTGGGATTCAGATATCTGGCCTTTAGAACTGTGAGACTGTAAATGTGTATTGTTCTAAGCCATTTAGTTTGTTGTAATGTGTCACTCCAGCCATAGGACAGATCTCAAAGATTGTTTTAAGCTTTATTCCTAGGTATTGGTTTTTCATGCTACTGTAAATGATATTTTTATTCTCATTTTCAAATTATTTATTTTGGGTACTTAATGTTATATTTTGATCTTGTACCCTATGACCTTGCTAAATGCTAAATATTTCCTACTTCTAGTAGTTGTGTATGTGTGTGTGTTTATAAATTCTATAAAGTTTTATAGGTATATATCATGTAATCTTCAAACAATATTTTTATTTTTTTCTTTCTAAACTCTACGCCATGGATTCCCTTTTCTTTCCTACTATCCAGGAATTACGGTACAATGTTAAGAAGAGCATGTCTTGTCTTGTTCTTGATCTTAGAGGAAGAGTTTAATGTTTCTGTATAAATTTGACTATTGGTTTTTCTGTTTCTTTTGTTTTTTGGTCAGTGTTCTTTATGAGATAGAAAAGCTCCTTTCAATCTCTGATTTGCTTATAGTTTAATTCTTTTTCATGAATGAACTTGAATTTTGTCAAATGCTTCTTCCTCCATCTGTTGACTCATTTGATTTTTCTCTTTTATTGTGTTACTGTGGTGAATCTCACTGCTTAATTTTTGAATGTTGATATAGTTTGGCTCTGTGTCCCCGCCCAAATCTCCTGTGAACTTCTAAGTCCCAGTGTTGGGGGAAGGACCCGGTAGGAGGTGATTAAGTCATGGCGGTAGATTTCTCCCTTGCTGTTTTGTGATAATGAGTGAGTTCTCATGAGACCTGGTTTCTTAAAAGTATGCAGCACTTCCCCCTTCCCTCTCTCTCCTGCTCCAATGTGCTTCCCCTTCACCTTCCACCATGACTGTAAGCTTCCTGAGGCCTCCCAGCCATGCTTCCTGGATAGCCTGAAGAACCATGAGCCAATAACACTTCTTTTCTTTATAAATTACCCAGCTCAGGTACTTATTTATAGCAATGTGAAAACAAATGAATACAAATGTTAAATTAATACTGCATTATGGACATAAATTCCATAATGATCATAATGGAATTGATCATATGCTTGATCACAATGCTATTTTTGATTCATTAATAATTTCTTAAGGATTTTTACATCCATGTTCAAGAGAGATATTGGTCTGTAATATTTCTAATACCTCTCTTGTGTTTTGGCAACAGAGTTATGACAACCTCATGAAATGAATTGGGAAGTATTTTGTCCTCCTTTATTTTCTGAAAGAGTTTATGAAATATTGGTAATATTTATTCCTAGATGTTTGCTAGAATCCACCACTGAAGTCATTTGGGCTTGGTGTTTGTTTTAGGGAAGGTAATTTATTATGACTTCAATATATGACTTAATTATGACTTTAATAGATTTATTTAAAATTTCCATTTTGTCTCCTGTCAAATTTGACACATTGTATTTTTTCAAAGATTTCAATTTTATCTTATTTATTAAATTTATTGCATAAAGTTGTTTGTAACATCCTCTTATCATCCTTTAAGTGTCTATAGTGGTATCTCAAGAGTCTCTGGAGAGGTTTTATTTCAGCATTTCTACCTGCTCCAGCATTTGGCACACAATCCTGATCCACTCAGTGCGGGACAGTGGGGAAGAGATGATGAGTCTGTGCGGGCTCAAATTATGGCTTAGGCTCCTCAGATTGTAATGTATCTTATCATCCCAAACATAGCTATTAAAAGTCTGTTAAGAATTTTGTTTTTTTTCTTACCCTATCTATGATGGATTCCTCCCACCCTCACCACTCTCCCAGGTATGAAAAGAGGAGTGCCTCTGAGCTCCTAGGAAAGACTTACCACTTTCTAGATTTTAGTTTATTTAGGTCTATTTCTGTCCTCAATGCTCTAATGCATTTCTTAAAATATGATTTTGTAGCTTGTAGCCCATCTGGCTTGTTTGTAATAGTATACAAGCAATTGTCTCTTATGATTTGTCTATTCTAACTAGAAATAGAAGTCTTCCTAGTTATTCTGATCCAAGTGCCCTGTGACCACCCATCATTTGGAAAAGCCTTCCTTGGGTGTTCTACATAGGGATATAAAGAATAGATGGTCTCATTTAGTGTAGGCTAAGACTGCAGTTTTGAAATTCTTTGTCCCGTGGATATTCAGTATCTAGTCAGGGAGCATTTGTTGCCTAAAAATTTTCAATAATTGCATGTACTACTTTCATTATAAAGTAAAATGTAATGTTAGAAAATTTATACTGAGGACTTTAAATACCTGACTTGAAAATAACTGCTTTACCAGAAAAATCTTGAGTCTTCATTTATTTTTTTTAAGAATGAAACTCTAGAGTTAGAAATACTCAATTTAACTTTTCAATAATAAAAAGTTTTTCTTTTATCCCAGACCAGAACAAACTTTATTCCAGATGGTAATGCCTAAGCTAAGGAAACAGTATTTTTAATGAATTTTAAAATTAAACCAGTGAGAGTTACTTTGACAGTTGGAGCAGGAGAATGTGATTCTAGATATGTGTCTTTTCACCAAAAGTTTTTATTACTTATTTATAACTAGTATTTACCATTTCAAACTTTTTTGTTTTTTAAAGAGAAAAGGTACTTTTTCTTTATCATTTTGTGCCTGCATCGCCTGAAGTCTGAAGAGACTCACATGCTTAATAATTTCCATAGCATCTTTGATGAAATAGTCAACATTGTATAACAAATCTGCCGTAGTTTACATTGAGGGTTCATGCCTGTGAGGTCATATCTTATGTTGTCTGTTTGAGACACACATACATGTATTTTTATTCTTTCCTGCGAAGCATATCATGAATTATAAACAGGATCACAAAAAGTAGAATTAAAGTACCCCTGAGGATGTCAGTCAGGATACCTTTGCCTGCACCTCTATTGAGGTACCATGTTTCAATATCTAATTCCCAGCTTTTCAGTTTACTACACTGGATTTTCTCAATGTACCCTCAGCCTTTGGCTAGCTAAGTACCCACACCAGTTAACATATACTCCCCAAATGGTACATAAAGTATAAAAAGCTAATCAAAAATACAACCTATGACTTTTTAATGACCATACATGCTTCAGTTTTTACTTAAGATGCCCTACCCTCACCATACCAAGGCTTTTAAAACCTGGATTATTCACCATAACTTTGCTCTGCAATCTTGTAGTCTAATAGTAAAGATGAAGCGGTTTGAGATATGTTTCATGTGAGCTCTGAGGAAGCACAACCATAGACCAACCCCACAACAGAGAATGTAAGGTGCCCTTCTGCACAGATGTACTATCTCTTAGAAAGAATCACCACTTTTCCTTCCAACCCTAAACCATGGATATATTGACCACATTTCTTGTGACCATGACTTTTTTCCTTTAGATGTATTGTTACCACTAGCAAAACTACAATTAAGGGTTCTTTTCTTGAGTCTAGGAATCATTTTTTCTCTGTATCATTTCAGACCCTTTACAGTTCAAGTGAAAGAAAATCCAGTTACAGTGGGCTTACATCATAGTTTGAAAATATTTCAGTGGTTAATTCAAAGTTTGAATCTATTTAGGATCCAGTTTTCCCTGTCCCTTTTCTGGGACAGCATCAGTGCTTCTGGTTCTGATTCTAGGCAGACTCTCTCCACATAGGCCCAGGGTGGCTGCCAGTTGTTCTCAGGGCCAGCTTTCCTCATCCTTGGACACTGGGAATGAGAGTCTTTTGGGATGAATTCCACAGGGAAGAAAAATGAGGTGCTCCAGGAAATGTGTCTTCAAATCCCGTTGGCACTGACTGGATTATGTGCCTGTCCTTGAACCAGCCACTGTGGGCTTAGGGTTAGGATAACTCAATTTGTTGAAGCCAATCGAGAACCAATCAGGAACCTAGAACTTGAAGGGGGTCAAGGTCACCCAATCCATAAAGCCAAAATGAAAGTGAGCAAACTCCCCAGGAGAAGATAAGGCATGTGATAGGGAAACAACCAATAAATATCCCCCAAAATGGGCTCTTGGAACGCTGCATTCATTAAATTATTAAAATTTCACCATTTCTGGAGTCCTCACTCTTGTAAGCCACAAGAATAATCCAGAATTATCCAAGGAAGTTCAGAGAAACAGAATAATGGGCAAAGAAGCCTCTCCTCTGTTCAGAGATCTATGCTAGGAAGGGGGAGGGAAATCCCTGCTTACAATCCCATAAAGTTGTACTTGCTCATTAAATTTTTATTTTGCTACTTATTTAAATCGAGATGAAAGCACAGGATGAGAACTTAGAAAACTTTCTTTATTCATTTATTTTTGAAAGTTATTGCAAAAATATTCTTGCACAAATTTATTCCTTTTTAACCTGAGTTATTGGAACTATTACAATAATATGCTCAGCAGGTCAAATCTCAGAATGCCTGTCAAGCCTTTCACCCTCTGTTAAGGGGCACTCATCAACCTCTATATTGCCTACACAAGTATTTTCCATCTGATCTGGGTAACGAGTATATTTTTTTTTATCTTTCCTCTCTCGAATGGTAAGTCAAACTATCCTAGTGCTTACTGAACTCAAAGTGATGTTTTGGTTTCTGTCACCCCACCAATGAATAACCAGGCCAGAAAATCTTGTCTTTGGATTGAAAGGGACCACATTCACTGCTGCTGTGAATGTTACTCTGTGTCTGTGAGTGCCTTTGCCCAAGCTGGTAGATAATCTGGTGCGAGGTCCTTAGTATCATGAGAAACAATATGGTAACCGGGGCACAAAACCACTGCTGCTGGTCTTACAGGAGTTTCTCAAGATTCAAAGAAAAAACGATGCCCCTTCCCCCTAGTTTCACTCACTGATAAAAACTCCAGGCCAGAGAAGATCTGAGTTTTATTCCATACCTCGTTAGTGCCACAGGTCTTTAGCTTACACACAGCAATCACATTTTCAGAGTCATGCCTGTGGTGACTAGACTGACTCAGGAGGATTCCAGAATCAGGCCACAGAGTAACAACAGCTGGGGCTTATACATAACGTCCTAGACCGATGTAAAGGCACCTAACCAATACGGCTATCCTGTCCTTTCCCCGCCCTCTCCACCTCAAGCCCAGTTTTTGCCCAATGTCCCTTTGTCCTTTCCCAACAACCAGTTTTGATTAGGGCCGTTTCAGCTTATTCAACACGTTGCAATAACTTCTAAACTCAGACTCCCCAGGACCGCCACTCCCAGAAGATCCCTGCACTCGTGCTGTTTTCCCATTGTTTCCCCAGCAACCGAGAGACCTCACATATCAATAGAAATAAGGACAAAAGTGAGGTGGCATCATCCACACTCACAGCTGATGCCAAGGTTCAGGGTCAACACCAAAGTGTAGTGGGGGACCAAAAGTAACTCCGCGGATTTGCCCCCAAACAAAAGATGTACGCTTCAAGGTAGTTGAGCAATCCAACTACTGGAAATGGCAATTGTTAGCACTTTTGAACTGTAAGTTATCATGGCAGCAAAAAAGAGGCAAGAAAGGAGAAACTTATGTGTTTAGTGTTTTTTTTTTATTTTATTTTTCATCACTCATTCAACCTAGAAAGAGGAAATTTTAAAAGGGAGAAAGTTCTACCTTATCAAAAATCTCATTTCACCTGTTTCAGTTGGAAATGAAATAAAGTCACTGGCATGTATCTGAGTGACTTACTATACATATCTAATTACCATGCAGAATAGGAATCAACTCATTCATGAAGAATGGTCTAAACTTGCTTTGTTGTCATTTTATTGGATTGGAGCATTCAGTTATTCATTCCTGCTCAGCCGCCCTAGCTTGTTCAGGGCATTCACTTAAAACCTGGCGTAATTCAGTGGGTCCACTGCTTTCCATCACATGCATGGCCCTGTAGCCTGGAGACAGGAAGTGGACTGGGGAGAAGTAAGAGGCACAAAGAAATAGACACAATCCTAACCTCAGGTTCCCGGAAACAGAAGAGGCTGAAATCTCAGCCCTAAATAAAAATGGAAATAAGGTAAAATTTCAGAAACAAAAAATATAAAGTACAACTATAACATACATGTATGTGCAAACAAACAAATACACCCATAGCTTGTAGACATATTAAAACCAAGATAAAAGTCTGATTTTAAACACCTCAATGCAATTTGTAAACAAAGTAAATTAGATGTCATAGAAATTACCACTGAACACAAGATTCAAAACCGTAGAGGTGTTAAGGCTTCCCACTATGAGATACGTCTATTTTCAGAAGTCACCCCATCTTAGCTGCAAGAATGGTTAATACCAGTTATAAAAACTGACAGGCTGCAGCAGGATACTAAAGAGTAAAGCAACGAACTGTGAAGCGTTTGATCATGCGTCTTTACTTGGATATCGGTAAAAATTGTCGAGTGAACAGATAGCATGTGGATAGTACCCAGGATGCAATTAGGAAGTGCCAAAAAAGAGAATAATGTGAAAAAAGGCAACATGTGGGAACATATGTGTTAGATATGTTAGATGTGTAGAAGTTGCTATGATTTCTCATCTATGAAAAGATATTCTAATTCTGAGGTTATGTGAATTTGTAGTGTAAGCTTATGTGTTGAGTTTGCTTTCTTGTCATTCTGCCTCATTAAATACAACGCACAAAGAATGGCCGTGCTGAGGCAATGATGGCGGAGGAGAGGGAGGGAATGTGGTGAGGGTCAGCGCAGCAGCACCTTGACTTGTCCTGGACACTGGTTCTTCAGATGGTCTTGATTCAATCATGTCAACAGCCCAAATCATTGGCAACTGTGCAATTTAGAAAAAATTGCTGACCGGCAGAAAGGTGGAACAGGACAGTACAATAAGCACTCTTAGGCTCATCATCTAAATTCAGCTCTTGTGATCATTTTGCAACAGTGACTCTAGCTCACTTAACGGAGAAGAGTGTTTTAAATCAGCATATTTTTCATTGATGTTTTTTGAGACAGAATCTCACGCTCTCACCCAGGCTGCAGTGCAGTGGCACGGTCTTGGCTCACTGCAACCTCTGCCTCCCAGATTCAAGTGATTCTCCTGCCTCAGCCTCCCAAGTAGCTGGGATTACAGGCATGTCCCACCATGCCCAGCTAATTTTTATATTTTTAGTAGAGACAGGTTTCGCTGTGTTGGCCAGGCTGATCTCAAACTCCTGACCTCAGGTGATCCACCCACCTCGGCCTCCAAAAGTGCTGGGATTATAGGTGTGAGCCACCACACTTGGCCTTATTTATTAATTTCCTGTTTGAAATAACAGTAATTACTAAAGGTAAAAAAGAAAGAGCTAATACTTAGGATTCTTCTTTCTTCTTACCACTCACCCGTCTTCACCATGGTTGGCTCTTCCACCCACTGAATGGTTATAAATCCACTTCTTATCTGTTCGCATCACCATTGCCTTGGTTCAAGCCCTCATTTTTTTCTAGATGATGTTATAGCAACAGCCTCTTAACTGGATTTTGCCTCTGATATTGCCTTTTTCAATCCATCTTCTCTTTGCATCGTTGTTCTTCTAAAATGAATACATAATTGCCACACTTCTCCACAGAATAAAGTCCACACTCCTTAGACATCGTATAAACTGGTTCCAGTCTTCCTTTCCACTCTTATTGACTGCCTGTTTCAGTCATGCCCACCCCACCACCACCCTGTTTTGCAACCCTATTGCCATTTCCCCAAGGAACTTCCATGTCTTCTGTCTCAAAGGTGCTTTCTTCTTTCCTTTGGTAAATACAATCCCATGCTGGGTTCAAAATCCCAATCTTGGCTGGGCATAGTGACCCACGCCTGTAACTCCAGCACTTTAAGAGGCCGAGACAGGTGTGTGACTTGAGGTCAGGAGTTGAAGACCAGCCTGACCAACATGGTGAAACCCCGCTAAAAATACGAAAATTAGTTGGTCATGGTGGCGGCTGACGGCAATCCCAGCTACTTGGGAGGCTGAGACAGGAAAATTGCTTGAACCCCGGAGGCAGAGGTGGTAGTGAGCCAAGATCACACCACTGCACTCTGGCCTGGGCAAAAGAGCAAGACTCTGTCTCAAAAAAACAAAAAACAGAAAAATCAAAATCCCATTCTTAAGTAGTTTTCTTTAACTCTTCAAAGAAGAGGCAGTTCTGCTAAGTTCTCAAGATCACATTGCATTGTAATCATTTATTTTCAAGTTGGTTTCCTCCATTAGACTATATTCCCTCCACATTCCACTATAATTGGAACCTTGTACAGTTTACTGCATTGTTCCTACTTTTTAGATGAGGCACATAACCCCCTGAACCTAAAATAAAGGTTAAAAAGAAAAAAATAAGTAAGTAAATAAAATAAGGTACTTAATATTTTATTGTCTGAATATTAGCCATTTATGAGGAGTAAAGAAACAAAAATATCACTTGAAGAAAAGGCACTGGACCTTGTTTTCCTTGGTTTTCCCGCTTTCTGGTTTTTGTTTTGTTTTCTGAGATGGAGTCTTGCTCTGTTGCCCAGGCTGGAGTGCAGTGGCACCATCTCGGTTTACTGCAAACTCAACTTCCTGGGTTCAAACGATTCTTTTACCTCAGCCTCCCAAGTAGCTGGGACTACAGGCATGTGTCACCACAGCTGGCTAGTTTTTGTATTTTTAGTAGAGACAGAGTTTCACCATGTTGGCCAGGCTGGCCTCGAACTCCTGACCTTAGGTTGTCGGCCTGCCTCGGACCCCCAAAGTGCTGGGATTACAGGTAGGAGCCACTGAGCCCGGCCGTGTTTTCCCACTTTCTGCATGTAATTTAGTGTTCTCTGCTTTTACATACTTTGGGGAATCTCAAAAACATTTTCTAAAGTATGTTGCCACCTATGGGGATGAAATTTGACCAGCTCTTTTAAAATAATGATTATGGCTTGTGTTGATAACAGGATCCCAAAATTACCTAACATATGTTGTCCAGTAAATAAATTTTAAGCCAAGTGAGAGAAGGAAAGCTCAGAGAATGGAAAACCTATTGTTTATAAGGGATAGAGTTTTCATAAGTTGCTAGTGTAGGAACGAGCATGCCACACTGTTTGAGGTCTGTCCCTAAAATTACACGGCCTCATCTCAGCTTGCCCTTCATCAGACAACATGACATTTTCCCCTGAGCTCCTCTTGACAGTCAAGCGTTTGATACCTGCACAGGAAAGGCTTAAAATCTAGAGCCACACACAGAAATTAAATGTAGACATGTATTAGTACCTAGGTATTATCTTGAAAACTACTGAGAGTAGCTCATTTCTAAGGGTTTATAGTCAATTTTTTCCAGTTATTTTTCCTTTCACATTTGTATAAAAATTTGCTGCTTTTTTTCCTCCTTTGGTTCAAAGCTTTTTTTTTTTTTTTTTTTCCAAGTCACCTGGTGCAAATAGGACTGGAGCCCTTCATTTTTGCATTATGACTTTATCCTCCCTCCCCATCTCCCCCACATTCCATGGAGGTTCCCTTTTTTTTCCTCCAAGATGGAGCCTCACTCTGTCACCTAGGCGGGAGTATAGTGGCACAATCTTGGTTCACTGCAGCCTCCGTCTCCTGAGTTCAAGGGAATTTTGCTGCCTCATCCTCCTGAGTAGCTGGGATTACAGGTGCATGCCAAATGCACCTGGCTAATTTTTGTATTTTTAGTAGAGATAGGGTTTCACCATGTTTGCCAGGCTGGTCTTGAACTCCTGACCTCAGGTGATCCACTCGTTTCAGCCTCCAAAAGTGCTAGGATTACAGGCCTGAGCCACCATGCCCGGCCTGGTTCACAGCTTTGTATTCCCTCCCCAGCTATATTTGGAAAGAGCCACCTCAGCCCACAAGACATTCATAGAATAATCATATTGGCTGTGCCAAGCCAGAACAATGAGGACTCTGACAATTTCCTGTCAGTAGATACTTCTGGGATGAGTATTCTATGACCTGGATGTGGTTTTCTCTCCTTTTCACCAACCATTTAGAAATAGCCAATTATTAAACTTTCTCACTCCTCACCCCTAAACACACACACACACACACACACACACACACACACACACAGATACACATACCCCTACCTTGATTGAATAGGAGGCTCAAGGAATTGCTGGTACATTGTTCTTGACTGCTCACTAAATCTACTTGAAGACATCAACTTGGACTCTAGCCTTACGGGAAGCTGCTGTGGTCTATAGCACCAAACTCTTAGCCACCTTTATTACGGAATATTCTCAGGCTCCTACAGAGCCTAGAGCTGATGTATAACAAACATAGTAAACCCTCTTCTTGTATCTTGAGAGTCTGCCTGTTTCTGGTAGATTGCCACCCAATTGTAGCGTCACTTAATCAAATATCCTGCACCATTTTGGGAGATGCGGTGATGAAAGGGGCTTCTGTTCCAAGGGCTTACCTTTGCTGCGTATAGAGGCCTAGCTCCCCTCACAGGGAGGTAGATCACCAAAAAGGAGCTACGTGTCTCACTACAGGAGAGCAGGGTCACCAGGAAAATGGCTGTTCCAGTCCTAGGACTCAAAGAAGACTGAAAACTTTGTGTTTCTTGCAATAGAAAAAAAAATCTCTGATACCTCCCCCTTGCTTCCCATAAGGGTCCAAAGTGGGATTGCACCTTCTGCCCCACAATAAAATAATATGTCCCAATACTAAACTAGAGAAAAAATGAGAACGTAATATTCCACTGGTCCCTCCTACCCCAACCACATTCTAGAAATTGCTTATTCAACTAACATTATGAGGTCTATTGTTACATAGCAATTTGTATACTTTTATTGTTTTTGCTCTATACACATATAAAAGTAAAATTTCACATTTACATGAAGGAAGAAAGCTGTCACAAGACTAAATCATGCCACTTAATTACCATGTCAGAAACTAGTAAATTGAGATGTCTGTATATACTTTACAGCTTCTTCAAAAATCCACATTTATTGTCCTTTTTCCCTTTTATTCCTGAAAACTATTTGCATTCAAGATGCTAAATCAAGCATCGTAGGCATTGGAAAACAGTATTTCAGCTAAATTTAATTAAATTATTTCACTGGAAAAAAAACTGTATCTTACCTATCAGATTGAGAGATGCCTTGAATTAATAATTATCTTCTCTTTAAATTATATAAAAATCCTTTGGAACAAATGATCAGGTAGTTAGCTTAATCATTTCAAAGTTTGCAAAATCATCTCTAGGAAAGGAGAGCAACTTCTTCATAAGAAATAACCCATCTTATAACTGTCCAGTAGTCACTGGCAATGATAAAACGTGGTGGGTGTTTAAGTTCTTCTTCATCAGACAGTCAGTAAAACATGAGCTGTTCCTTTTCCCTAATGACTGCATCATTTTATTTCTGACCTCTATACCATCAAAATTTAGTGTATTTCACCTACAGCAAAGACATTCTTATTGACTTTTTTGTTTCAGGAAAATAAAATGAGTCCTCTAAGGCCAGTAACTGAATAGATGAAGTTTGGATTCTTAAGAATAACAATAAGAAGAAAAAATCCCACTACTAGTAGTTAGCAGAAAGCTAGATAAGAGGAAAAAGGCTATTTAGCTCTAAAAGAACAACTATTTATAACCTGAGCATAATCATAAGAAGACATCAGATATATGCAACCTGAGTGACATTCTATAAAATACCTGATCAGCACTCCCCCAAATTCTCAAGGTCACGAAAGACAAGGGAAGACCAAGAAATGTTCATAGGTTGGAAGAGACTAAGGAGATAGAATAACTAAATACAATGCAGTATCCTGAATCGGATTCTGGAACAGAAAGAGGACATTGTTAGGGGAAAAAAGGAAAATTTGGATAAATCTGTAGTTTAGCTGATAGTATTGTATCCTTATTAATTTCTGAGTTTTGATAAGTATACTGTAGTTATGCATGATACTAAAGAAAGCTGGCTGAACAATATTGAGAACGCCCTGTATCATCTTTGCAATTCTTCTGTAAATCTAATATCACAATATACAAAGTTTTAGAAAAAACAATACAGCTGTTGGGGCTGGCCAACATACTTTCTGAGCAGCAGCAATACTCTGCTAAAGCCAACTGAGTTGATTTAAGTCAAGGAAATTAACACCTGATTTATACTTAGGAAATGTTTTGTCCCCCTTCAAGTTAATCTACAGACCTACTCATATCCAGGGCAGTGATTTTAATTGCATTATGTTTTTAATATCCTTTGCAGATTTTGTACTTAAAATTGCCCACACTCTTCGGTTTCCCTAATCCATTTAGTTAATGGTATACCACTTCCAAGACAAATTTCCACATCTATTTCCTCTGCAAGGAGCACTTCCTTCTCCACAATGTCTCTTTGAAAATTCAAAGTTACCCCTACGAGAGTTATTTAAACCTAAATCTTACCTAGACTGTTTGCACATTCCTAGAGCATGAATGACACCCAGATGAACCTGTAAAAAGGAGGTATCCTACTCTCTCTCCTCAGCAACCTGTTCTTCTTCCATTGCTCCAAGCTGCCTAGGAAAAGGCATTACTACGATGTCTCTCCGGACCCATCTCAAGCCTTTTTCCCTTCCCTATAATGGTGCACTGTGTACATAAAGCAAAAGAAAATAAAGTTCAACATTCAACAGATTTAGTCTGTTTCATTTTTGAATACTGTCCATGTTTCAACTGCAGCAAGAATCTGCAAAACAGGAAAGCAAAGAGAAGAGTAGAAAGAAAAGAAAACATGGAGCTATCACAATGCAGTTTTTAAGCTACCAATTAATTGGCCAGACAGGTTTAGTGTAAATTTGTGACACTTACTAGAAGACCTCAAAATCTTGGATTTGAACTAGCAACTCCGATAGAAGAAACTGAGCATATGGGCATACATAGCCTCTAGAGTCTCACCCCCCACAATACCCTTTCAAATAGATAGCGATCAACACCCCAGACTTGTGGAGTGAACTATGTACTTTCCTGCCACTGCTGACACTGGACTTGGATTAAAATGCCTTTTATCCCCTTCCCCTCTAATCAAGAGCTACCATTTCCTTCATTGGTCTTCTCAAATTACCCCAATTGAAACTATTCTTGTTATGCTTCAATTTACTATGTTCGGATTCCTTCTAAATATGCTGGGAGAAAACAAAAGACGAGGTTGGTCAAATTTTACCTGAACATGTCACTTGATTTTCCTGCAATTTCATTTCTTTTCTGAATGTTCTGTTTAGCAATCTACTTTTTATTCCCACTATAAAATAGTGGTGATGCTCTTGTAACACTGTGGTTAAGTTGCTTTACCTTCTGAAGTCTCTGTTTCTCATCTCTAAGTGAGGATAATACACCTAATAGTGTTTGTATGGGTAGTTAGCAGATTACCAGGCACATGGCCAAAACTAAATACATGTTAGTGTTGGTGGTGGTGGTATTGGAGATGGTGGTGATGGTGCTACTGTCTTAAATGACATCTCAAGCATTTGGCTAAAATTTAAAACCTTATTTTTACCTTTCTATAAAGAGACATCAATCTCTATCTGAGAGTACAGAGCACACGCCCTATCTCCCTTCCCACCACCAATCTTACCAAGGAGAGTAAATTAATTTTTTTGAAAGAATAAGTTCACGTGGGAAAAGAAATACTCTCATAAAAAATACTAAAATTTTGAGAAATTCCCATAACACAGAAAGCAGAAGAAATCTGGCCAGTAAGGAAACAAAACCAAAAACACCACAACCCAAAATATACCTGAGAGAACACATCAGAGATCAGAGCAGGCACAAACGCAGAGATGGTTTAGTTTAGAGAAGTTATCACAGAAACCAATGTGGATCCTGAGGGAAAGTCGGTAAAATCACTGAAGAATTCCATATGGAGCATGGAAATCAGCCTCGCCCCATCCCTCCCCTATTCTGAAAGCAGGTAGCAGCAGCAGCCCCCTGCACATAATATTGACACCCCAGAATCACTCTGTAGGAAAGACTCACCGGGAGGAGCAAGTGGCCTTAGTGCTGGGACTAAAGAAGTGCATGTGGGCCTGCCTGAGGTACGTTCTGATGTGTACCTGGTTTTCTAAACCAGTGGCTTTAGAAATCCAGGAGATACAACCAGTGTGTTCTGGGGCCAGAGACACTCAGGCACTCAGGATGAATGGTGGCCACCCAAATCTAGAAGATACACCTCCAAATCCCTACCCTCGGCTCCACACCCCAGGCCTTGCTCACAATTACAGTTGATCATTGAACAACACAGGGGTTAGGGGCACCGACTCCCTGCACAGTCAAAAATCCATGTATGATTTTGACTTCCCAAAACTTAACTACTAGTAGCCTACTGTTGACTGGAAGCCTCACTGATACCATAAACAGTCGATTAACACATTTTGTATGTTATACATATAAATAGCCAGAGAAAAGTAAATATTAAGAAAATCATAATAAAGGTAAAATATATTTGCTATTCATGAAGTTCAAGTGGATCATCATAAAGGTCTTCATCCTTGTTGTCATCTTCACATTGAGTAGGGGAAAGAGGAGAGTTTGGTCTTGCTGTCTCAGGAGTACTAGAGGCAGAAGAAAGTTCAGGTGTAAGTGTACCCCACGCAGTTCAAACTCATGATGTTCAAGGGCCAATTTGTATTTAGAAGAAGGAGGCTTCTATCTTCAGAACCTCCATTCAACAATAGGCAAACAAGGATCACCAATAAGAAATGGGAAGTCAATCAAATATGCCCAACTATTTGAAAACAACCTAATACCTGAAAGAAAGGGCCCAAAACAATAACAACAAAAAATAATTAAAACTTAAGGAGTTGGACTTAATAAAGTACACAGAAGAAAACATAAAAGTAAATTGAATGTGTGTCTTCAAATCTCATTCAAAATCAGGAAGCAGTTCTAAAGAGAAATATTTCCTATTTTTGGAAATTAATAATAAAATGGTTGGAATGTTTTTGAATGCAACAGATGAACTCAGTAGTATCACTGACCTAGACAAAATTTAAGTAGCAAGCTGGAAGATTAACCTGAAGCGTTCTACCAGAATGCATACAATTATAAAAAGTATGCATGAGTGTTCACATAAATGGCTGAGATCGCCGCCTTTCATACGTATACAAAAGAACAGAGATGCTGACAGTAAAACAAAAAGAAAACAATAAAATTTAATTTATTTAATGTTCACAATGTACAGGGAGGAAACTTGGAGATTGCAAAGTAGACAACTTTTTGGCCAAATAAAAGTTGGAATTGTTTTTAGAAAATATGCTTTCAAGTAGCTGGAGAAAAACAGGTTGTTAAGTAGAATACCACCCAGGTTACAAGCAGTTTATAGCACACACACACGCACACACACACACACACACACACACACCACTCCTCTGATGCTGAAAGCCACTGAAGTAAAATTAAACGAGGAAAGGGGACATATGTTAGGGGTATGCCTAGCTGAGCTCAAGATGTGAGTTTCATTCCAAACTCAAGCGCTGTAGCCCAAGAAAAGCACAGTACTGTAGCACTTTGGAAATTCCTATGTCTAGGACTTCTCTTGCTGTGGAGGTTAATTACGGGCTGCCATGCCATGGATTCACCCCTGCAATGACAGTATTTTTTCTTCTCTTGACACCTATGAACAAACTTACCTGCTTCTTCTTCCTGTTCATTTTTCTTCTCGCAATGCAAGCTCAATGTCTCTTGTAAAAAGCTAATCTTGTCAAGCTGATCTTGACACTTTTGACTATTCCTTCCATCTTAGGCCTGTAAGATAACAGCTCCAGGCTTTCCTCTAATTTGAGGACAATTTACCGACTTTTTCACAGGTTCCTCCTCTTCTACTTCCCCTAATTACTAGGCATTGCTCAAAGCTCAATGCTCGATTCTCATCTCTTCCATTTAGATACTCCCATAACTTCAACTAACACCACCAACAGATATTGGACTACTAAACCTATTCAATCACCACAAACATAGAAACATTGTCCTGTTGAGAACTGGAATTTCTATGTTTTCCTCACAAATATTTACCTTTTTAAATTTGTTTTTGTCTTCTTTTTTTGCTAATGTGAAAACAGAACCACTACAGCTGCTCAGCTCTATTCCAACCAGCTCAAGATTATTCTATGTTGGGACTAAGAATAGACAGAAGGTCTTCCTCACTCAGTGACCTCTTCTCAAAGTCTAAGGACAGCCAGGCATGGTGGCTCACACCTATAATCCCAGCACTTTGAGAGGCTGAGTGGGGACGATTCCTTGAGGTCAGGAGTTCAAGACCAGCCCGTACAATATAGTGAGATCCCATCTCTACCAAAAAAAAAAAAATTGTTTTAATTAGCCAGGTGCAGTGGCATGCACCTTGTAGTCCCAGCTATGCAGGAGACTAAGGCAGAAGGATCACTTTAGCCCTGGAGTTTAAGGCTGCAGTGAGTCATGATTGTATCATTGCACTCCAGATCTGGGTAATAGAAAAAGTCCCTATCTCAAGAAGAGAAAAAAAAAAAAAAAAAAAAAAAGCTTAAGGACATCCTGTATAAGGCATCAACATGCACCTGTCATCCAATAATTGAAGACCTTCTTGATTCTTCTGCATTTCTCACCAGCAGTATCACCTTCTGAGGTTATGGACCCTAGGTCGGCTATTGGTAGAGTAATGCTTCCTTTGATATTTCAAAGAGTGCAGCTTGAGAAGGAAATTGGGGAACATGACTTTATAAACATCAACCACTCCTTCCATTAGCCTGTCCCTCCAAGATACAGAACCATCAGTGTTCTCACAGCTCCCCTTCTCCAGTTTTAAAGTTCTTTAAGGGGGACATCCTCAGACACTCTCAGATATTGCCTCAGATGTGACTTACAAAGGAGCAATGGAGTAGTAATCTATTCACTTAATTAAGACTTTGATAGCCTCTTCTCATCATAAATTCTAACACTAGTTGGCAAAGAAGATAAAAAATGCCTTGCTGCTGCTGCTGCTTTAGAAAATCTCAGATCCTTTGGTCTCTCATGATGTTTTCCAACACTATTGAAATGCAAGAATCTATTTTCTATTCTACATAATGATCTGTATTTTATCCTACTTTTTAGAGAGTCATCGAAGGTAGATATGAAATATTAATATAGGCTAAAATATATGTTAGAAAAAATTAGGTAATTGCAACTTTAATAAATTGTTATATAAAATACATCAATCTTTAATTTTTATAAATAAAAACAGCATTTGAAAAGGAAACTAGGCCAGGTGCATTGGCTTACACCTATAATCCCAGCACTTTGGGAGGCTGAGACAGGCAGATCATCTGAGTTCAGGAGTTCAAGACCAGCCCGGCCAACGTGGTTAAACCCCATCTGTACTAAATATACAAAAATTAGCTGTGCCTGGTGGTGGGCCCCTGTAATCCCAGCTACTTGGGAGACTGAGGCAGGAGAATCCCTTGAACCCAGCAGGAAGAGGCGGCAGTGAGCCGAGATCACACCACTGCATTCCATCCCGGGCTACCGAGCAATGCTTTTTTTTAGACTCTGTCTAAAACTAAAAAAAAAAAAAAAAGCAGCAGCAGCAGCAGCAGAAAATAGAGTGGTGAATTAGCCCTGCAGCTGTCACTTTCCTGGGATAATTGATGATAACAGAAGTATGTAGTTTTGGATTTTCCCACCACACAACCACTCAAAGAATAGAAAACAAAATTGGGGGCACAGAATATTTTAGGAGTAAGAGATTAGATTTCCATATAAAGCATGGGTTGTCAGTTGCTGCACCCACAATGAAACGGTGAGTAAGAAAACAGAAAATTTCTTACCTGTCACAATGACAAGAAATTGCTCTCAATATAAGCTGAGTAGAAAAAAAAATAAAAATCAAAAACTATCTGCACTGAAAATTTAACATTGTCTTAGGACATAAAGCTAGTCTTAAAAAAATTCAACTAACAAGTATCTAACAGTCCATTTTGTCTGGCCAAAGGCATTTAAATTAGAAAAGAACAACATAAAGATAAAATCAACAACAAATGGTCACAAAATTCAAAATATTCATCTAAGCTTATGGGGTCAGAGAAGAAATTAGAATCACAATAAAAATACACCTTTTTTCCTAAAAGTTGAATTTGTTCATATATCTCTTAAAATTAACCTACTTGCTGCCTCATCAATCTTATTGTCATATGTCAAAATATAAGATCTTAGAATGACCTTATTCTAATATACTGTAATATCTTACCTTGGTATTTTCTTCCTAAGGTGGAATATTGTTTGTAAGCATGACATCTATGGAAGTAAAAATTATAAGTAAATCGAAGAGATTATCTTTAAAACACAAAACAACATGTTATTTTCCTACATTTATAAAGTCCCTAGTACATAGTAGGTATTCAATAATTTTAGATGTGATATTATGGTAATAAGTAAACTTCATCTTCAGTCATTTTTGTCCCTTTATCAAAAACACTGGCTTGAAACAAGCATTTCCTGCAGCAATCCCAAAACCACTTTTAATTTTTCCTTTGAAAAGTGATGGCATGCTTTAAATAGAGGAAAGAAAGATGTGATGGTGTGCTTCAGGCAGAACCAATGGAAGCATCACCAGGGTTACCATGAGCTCAGGGTCCAATCTATGACTCCTTCCAAGAATGAAGTGAGAAACCTCACAGAGCTGCTTCTCCCGAGTTCAAAAATAGCTGATCCTACTGCTTGAGAAAACAGCATTCCTCAAATAATCAAAAATAGAACTGCCATGTGATCTAGCAATTTCACTTCTGAGTATATATCTAACAGTATTGAAAACAGGAACTTGAACGGATATTTGTACAATCATGTTCCTGACAGCATTGTTCCTAAGAGTCACGGGGTGAAAGCAACCCAAGTGTCCATCAATGGGCAGATGGAGAAGCAAAATGAGGTGTATATGTACACAACAGAACATTATTTATTTCTTTTTTCTTTTCTTTGGGACAGGGTCTTTTCTTTTCTTTGAGACAGGGTCTCATTCTGTCGTCCAGTCTGGAATGCAGTGGCATAATCGTGTCTCACTGCAGCCTTGACCTTGGCAAGCTCAGGTGATCCTCCCACGTCAGCCTCCCTGCTAGCTGGGACTACAGGAAATGCCCAGACAAATGTTTCGTATTTTTTGAGACGAGGTCTCACCATGCTGCCCAGACTGACCTCTAACTCCTGGCTCCAGCCCAACTCATTTTCCCAAAGTGCTGGTATTACAGGAGTAAGCCACTACACCTGGCCTCAACCTTAAAAAGGAAGAAAATTCTGACACATTATAACACAGGTAAACCTTGAGAACACTATGTTAAGTGAAACAAGCCAGTTAGAAAATAACAAATAATGGGGTTCCTTTTATATGAGATATCTAGAGTAGCCAAATTTATAAAGGCATAAAGTCGAGGGGGGTAGGGAGTTGGGGTTAGGAGAAAATGGAGATTTATTGTTTAATGGGTACAGAATTCAGTTTTGCAAGATGAAAAGTGTTCTGGAGATTGATGGTGATGGTTTGTATGAGAAAGTGAAGGTACTTAACACCAATGAACTGGACATTTAAAAATGGTTAGGATGATAAATTTCATATTACGGGTGTTTTGCCACATTTACGAAAATGGCTTTTCTGTCTTCAGCGTATGCAATCTGTCCAGCCTTTGTTGGTGCCAATGAATTTTTGCTCCAATCTGAGGGGAAGATGAGGCTACATTGAAGTTTGTTAGAACTATTTCTCTTTCTTATTGGGTTTCCTTCCATGATTTAAAGCAAACACATCTTTTTATTTTTTTCTTTTTATTATACTTTAAGTTCTGGGATACATGTGCAGAATATGCAGGTTTGTTACATAGGATACATGTGCCATGGTTGTTTGCTGCACCCATCAACCCATCATCTACATTAGGTATTTCTGCTAATCCTATCCCTTCCCTTGCCCCCCGACCCCTGACAGGCCCCACTGTGTGATGTTCCCCTCCCTGTGTCCAACTGTTCTCCTTGTTCAACTCCCACTTATGAGTGAGAACATGCAGTATTTGGTTTTCTGTTCTTGTGGTAGTTGAGGATGATGGTTTCCAGCTTCATCCATTTCCCTGCAAAGTACATGAACTCATTCTTTTTTATGGTTGCATAGTATTCCATGGTGTACATGTGTCACATTTCTTTATCCAATCTATCATTGATGGACATTTGGGTTGGTTCCAAGTCTGTGCTATTGTAAATAGTGCTGCAATAAACATACATGTGCATGTGTCTTTATAGTAGAATGATTTATAATCATTTGGGTATATACCCAGTAATAGGATTGCTGAGTCAAATGGAATTTCTGGTTCTAGATCCTTGAGGAATCACCACACAGTCTTCCACAATGGTTGAATTAATTTACACTCCCAGTGACAGTGTAAAAGGGTTCCTATTCCTCCACATCCTCTCCAGCATCTGTTGTCTCCTGATTTTTTAATGATCGCCATTCTAATTGGTGAGAGATGGTATCTCAATATGGTTTTGATTTGCATTTCTCTAATGACCAGTGATGATGAGCTTTTTTTCATACGTTTGTTGGCTGCACAAATGTCTTTTTTTGAGAAGTATCTGTTCATATCCTTTGCCCACTTTTTGATGGGGTTGTTTATTTTTTTCTTGTAAATTTGTTTAAGTTCTTTGTAGATTCTGGATATTAGCCCTTTGTCAGATGAATAGATCACAAACATTTTCTCCCATTCTTTAGGTTGCTTGTTCACTCTGACAGTAGTTTCTTTTGCTGTGCAGAAGCTCTTTAGTTTAATTAGATCTCATTTGTCAATTTTGGCTTTTGTTGCAATTGGTTTTGGTGTTTTAGTTATGAAGTCTTTGCCTATGCCTATGTCCTGAATGGTATTGCCTAGTTTTTCTTCTAGGGTTTTTATGGTTTTAGGTTTTACGTTTAAGTCTTTAATCCATTGTGAGTTAAGTTTTTGCATAAGGTGTAAGGAAAGGGTTTTCTGCATATGGCTAGCCAGTTTTCCCAACACCATTTATTAAATAGGGAATCCTTTTCTCATTGCTTGTTTTTGTAACGTTTGTCAATGATCAGATGGTTCTAGATGTATGGTGTTAGAGAGACCTCTGTTCTGTTCCATTGGTCTATATATCTGTTTTGGTACCAGTACCATGCTGTTTTGGTTACTATAGGCTTGTAGTATAGTTTTAAGTCAGATAGCATGATGCTTCCAGCTTTGTTCTTTTTGCTTGAGATTGTCTTGGCTATAGGGCTCTTTTTTGGTTCTATATGAAATTTAATGTAGTTTTCTCTAATTCTGTGAAAAAGTCAAGGGTAGTTTGATTGGAATAGCATTGAATCTATAAATTATTTTGGGCAGTATGGCAATTTTTATGATATTGATTGTTCCTATTCATGAACATGGAATGTTTTTTCATTTGTTTGTATCCTCTCTTATTTTCTTGAGCAGTGGTTTATAGTTCTCCTTGAAGAGGTCCTTCACATCCCTTGTAAGTTGTATTACTAGATATTTTATTCCTGTAGTAGCAATTGTGAATAGGAGTTCACTCATGATTTGGCTCTCTATTATTGATGTATAGGAATTTTTGTGATTTTTGCACATTGATTTTTTTATCCTGAGATTTCGGTGAATTTGCTGACCAGCTTAAGGAGATTTTGGGCTGAGACTATGGGGTTTTCTAAATATTCAATCATGTCATCTGCAAACAGAGACAATTTGACTTCCTATTTTCCTATTTGAATATCCTTTATTTCTTTCTCTTGCCTGAATGCCCCTGGTCAGAACTTCCAATATGTTAAATAGGAGTGGTGAGAAACAGCATCCTTGTCTAAAGCAAGCAGGTCTGTTATAAACACATAATGATTAGTGACATCTGGCAGGAATCCTGATAAGAAACCCCATAAGAGCAAAACACATGTATTCTTTTCTAAATCTAACTTCAATGTAGTCTACTCTCCAGCAGTCATAATAGGTAGCATTCAAATGTTAAGAGTGTTTACTCAGCACTCTCTCATCAGTGAAGTTTCATTGTAACGTAACTATTTCTAACGTACAGTGCATATTCACTGCATAGATTGCCATTTGCATAGCGAGGTGTTATTACTCACCTTTATAAGTAAGTCTGTGATTTTTTATGAGAAGAGAAATGGTTTTACCCAACATAAATGCCTACAGGGTAATAGTATAGTCTATGGGAAGGGAAGACAACTTTTGTTATTAGTATGATTTCTTTTCTAATGTTTATTCTTATTTTCAAATTTAACAAAAGTTGAAAATTCTCTTAATAATATGCAGAGTCTCCTTAAGCAGCTCCAACATGTTCTAGATTCTAATCTCATTTTAAGTCATTTCACATTAAGCAAGAATAGACAGAGGATGAAAAGCTAGCTCATTCTATGGATAACCCCAGAACACATTGAAAACTTCAGTGACTGTTAGAATTATAAGCATACTTTTCAAAAATAATTCACTCTTAAAATGCTCCAGTCCCTAAAAAAGACAGTAAGCTTCATGGAGAAAAGAACTATATGAAAAAATTACAGCTAGTTAGGAGGAACAAGTTCTGGTGTTCTATAGCACTGTGGGGTGACTATAGTTAATAATAATTTATTATGTGTTTTCAAATAGCTAGAAGAATGAATTTCGGATGTTTCAAATGCAAAGAAGTAATAAATGTTTAAAGTGATAGATATGCTAATTATCTGATTTGATCATTGCACATTGTATACATGAATCAAAATATCACACCATTGCCCATAAATATGTACAATTATTACGTGTCTATTAATAACTTTAAAAAGAAAAGAACAACATTTCAATAACCTCTTATTTCCTCTACAGCACATAGTTTGGCATTCACCAATTAATTCAAGTGTTCAAATATTTATTGAGCTTTTAATATATTCCAGATATTCTTCTAGGCATTGAGGATTCAAGTGTGAATAAAACAAAGTCCTGTGTTCCTGGCAATTGCATTCTAATCATGAACACACCATATGTTCAATAAACTAAAATGGATTTATGAAAAGGAGAAAAATTGTAATGATTCCCTTAGCTCTTTCAGTAACTCAGGACTCACATAAGCAGAGGAACTCCAGATGTGGAATATTTCTTAATCTGTAATACATCTCTTTATGTATGCTACAGAACTTCTGTTTCATCACCCTATCATGTCTTTAAATATGAAGCTATGGAAAAAGTGCAACCTCTGAGTTTCTGTAAACACACATCTTTTCAGACACCACGCCCCAGAAGATGCCCCATTACTGCACTGCCCTAAGCTGAGATTTGTAGAGTGTAATACTCCATCTTCGCTTTGATGCGGGCTCTTTTCCAGCTGTGAACGACCTCAGCCCTTGCACTTCTGGTGTACCATTACATATCTGTCTGTCTTCCCAGATTTCCCCAAGTCCTTTTCTGTTTAACCCTTACCAGTTCTTCTTCACAGAATCGCATTTATACTGCGTTGTTTGTGCTTCTTGATATTTTGCAGGGTACTTTTCCTCCAAGAGTTTCTTATGAGAAAAATTCTGAAGAAAAAGAAAAACATTATCTATGATGTTTAAATTTATAACATAAAGAAAAGATTGAATTGCTAAACAGTCATTTTCAGAATTACACTACATGTACATCCTTTTACCATTAAATGCACGTGTGCTTTTTCAGAAACATGGTGAAGTTATCTCAATTTATAAAGGTTACTAATTAGAAATCTGTTTATATCAAAGGCAACTTTCATTGTTCAAGGCACAACATGACTCTTCTTCCTTGTAGACCAAAAAAAACAATTTTTTGACACTAAAATTATGAAGACAGTTCCAAGTATATGTGTGCTTTTCAAATTTCATTTAACATAATTTTCTCTAATGGTCATTTTGTTTTATAGTTTATCTACCTACCCAGTTAGAGGTTTTCATTTCTTTAGAGTAATGCACTTAAAAAAAAAAAAAAAACAAGTAGAACTGACCCTCTCACTCTTTAAATAAAGTCTCAACTTTCTGGTTGGTTTTTTTTTTTGAGATGGAGTCTCACTCTGTTACCCAGGCTGGAGTGCAGTGGCATGATCTTGGCTCACTGCAACCTCTGCCTCCCAGGTTGAAGCAATTCTCCTGCCTCAGCTTCCTGAGTAGCTGGGATTACAGGAGTTCACCACCACGCCTGGCTAATTTTTGTACTTTTAATAGCGATGGGGTTTCACCATGTTGTCCAGGCTGGTCTCTAACTCTTGACCTCAGGTGATCCACCTGCCTCAGCCTCCCAGAGTGCTGGGATTACAAACGTGAGCCACCACGCCGGCCTCAGCTCTCTTTTTACAACCACCGTCACACTTACGTCATCCCCTCCTCTTAACAAAGGTTCTTTATGCTCTTCCACGTGAGTTAGAGATTACACTATTACTACAGATACGGAGAACACTGCTAGACTGGTGAATGATTTGCAGGGTGTTGAAAGGAAGTATTTACATTTAAGATTTAATTTTTTTTTTAATTTCAAGAATGAAGTTTATGAATTTTGGAAGTGAGACCAATGCATACAGCTGAATGGTTCTCTTGAATTTGGGGTCACTAGGGGTTCTTTCAGAAGAGATAAGAAATGAATGGGGCAGGTTCTCACAAAGCGTGGGTTGTGGATTGACCATATTAAAATTCCCTGAGATATTTTTAAAAATTCATATTCAAAGCCCTCACTGCAGAACTAAGAATCAGAACACCCAGGGCACTACCTGGGGCTCTGCAATTTTGTATGCACCTTAGGTGATCTTTATGCACACAAAATTTGAGAATCAAATGTACTATGGATAAGGGGCCAAGAAAGATAAGGGCTTGGTCTTTGGATATTTCTCCTCCCCTTACATATTCCAGCCAATACTAAATAATTGCTTCTTAAATATGTCAATTCTTCTGCTCTGTTAGCTCAACGCAGTAATTATTATCTAAAATCAGGGAAGTAGGAAGGCTAGGAAAAAGAAATCATGGAGGAAATTGTTCTCACATACACACAGAGAGAGAGAGGAGGGGACAAAGATGGACTTTGGTGCAATATTCAATACTCTTATTTATTTGGAGATTCTTTTTTAACAGAATCAAATGGCATTCAAATTAATAGCACTGGAATCTCTAATCATTACAGGCTTAACGCTGGATTCTTTAAGATGCTACTGCCCACATGTCAAACCACCAATGAGTCAATCCATCCATTTAATGGCCTCGGAAGAAGGGTGTCTGAACATAAATGCATGAGCATATTTAATTAATGACAGTATTAAAAAACAGTAGTGAAAGAAAATTTTGGAAGAGAAGAGGAACAGTGAGTGTGGGCTGTCGGTGGCAATATACACTTCGAGGAAGATCTGAAATGTGACAGAGGATTTCACCACAAGTGAGATTTTCATAGGTAGAAAAGATTGGAAAAGGCACACCTCAGTGAGTCAATTGCTTAAATATTTCATAGACCTGCCTGCTGTTTATGGGAGGCAGCATGCAAAGGTGTCGGCTTAGTTCAAAAGTGTAAACAGAGCAGGTTTCTTACTTCAAACAAGACAAGAATTCTGTAAGATCTCTTGCCAGGAGAAAAATTATGCCTTTTCTTCTTTTACATTCTTTCTACTATTCTTGGTTACAGATTTTTTTTAAAGCATCTTTTAAAGTAATATCTAAATAGTTTTTGCAGTTTTAGCTGTGGAGGAGAAAGATGGATTGCCATGTCTAACATGAATGCTGACTTCCTAACAGAGTAATTAATCATAAGGCTTTGGCCCTGTTCACATATGTAGACACCTCTTCACATCCCATGCACATTTTAAACAAACCCTTTAATTCCCAATTCAAACTTTATCTCCTTTGCAAATTATTTGTCCCATGTCAGTATCAGCTGCTTCACTTTTTTACTTGCATAGCATTTTCTACACTTTTTACAAAGAACAAAAACAAAAACAAAACACTGCCTTATGATAGCTTTTGTTTTCATTATTTTCACTACATTCTAAGAACTAAGATATAAGCTTCTCTGGGATTGGGGTCTTTACATTCTAAAATTGTGTGCCTAATATAGGGTCAGGCACGTGACAGGCACTTAATAAATATTTGATGCATGAATAAATAAATAAATGAATGATACAATGCCAAGGAGAGTATGCTAGACTGAGCGTAGTTGGCAGAACAGATTCTTAACACCTCCCTCTATTAAGAAAAGACCATGAGATCTGCAGATGAAAAGGGAGAGCTTTATTTATCTTACAGAACTATCTGTAGACTGGGGAGACTCACCTTCAGCACAAGTGAACATCTGCTTTCTGAAGAACCAAAGGAGGGTCTGGCTTAAGTAAGGAAAGTTCTCACCCTGGTTCTCAATCAGGTCCGTTCATGCAAATGAAAGATTCAAACTTGTTCGGGAAGAACCAGGTTGCTGTGTTGCTGTGCTTTGTGTTGTGGGATTGGAAAGGGCACCTGTGCTCGTTGCACTTGCTTTGACTGAATGTGGAATGAAGTACCAATATGCAGTTCAGTTTACAAGAGAAAAAAGGAGGGGAGCGTTCAATTTCAAACTGCTGCTTTACTTGGAAAAATACCTACCAAAGATGCAATTACGCTTCAGAGATACCAATGGCCATTGCTGTGTTTAGTAGAAAGAAATGTAAAGGAAGGCTGACTTGATTTTGGCATTTAGAGGGAACTCTTGGTACGTGCATATGTGAATCCGGAATCTTACCTGTGTCATCAAAGTAGTGATGGATTCAGTACTCCTCAAACACTCTCCCGATGATTGGAACAGAAGCAAACAAAAAATAACTCTCTCTGTAAAATGAATAAAATGTTTAAGAGGGGAAAAAAAAAGAAACTTGTTCAGTTCTGATCAAAATACCAGAGCCCTGATTGGATTATGTTCAAGCCCCAAACCAGAACACGTTTTTCTCAAATGACCAGTGTGGGGAGTGGGGGTGAGGGAAGAAAGGGGTTCTAGCCACTTTGATCTTGGACCCACGACAGAAGTTAGTTTGGCTTGACTGTAGAAAGGGAGGTCCTCTGATATTTCTACAGCATCTTTCTGAGAAGACAATATGTGACCGCTCCCTCACTTCACTACGGCTGCTCATTCTGTTTTAACTTTGAGCACCTATGTTAGCTACAGGGAGTCCATTTGGTCTGTCAGCCAGGGGCATCCTTTAACACCTCTAAGACCTCCTCCAAACTTCCTTTCATTAATCTATTTATGCTGGAGGATGCAAATGTTTTTGTGTGAAAAATCAGACTTTGGTAATGACCTTGAGCAGTAGGATATAAATAACTCCCACAAGTTTAGCGTTCCAATAATGGAACAGTAGGCATAAATAGATTAATGCCTCATCTCTGTAATTCCAATTATAACTTCAGTCCTAATTTTCCTCTGGCTCTCTTTCTTCTTCCTATAAGTAGGCTCAAGTCTCTTTAAAGCTTAAAATATTAGAATTAACAAACAGTCCCAACTGTCTACAGTCACCACTCACCTGTGTCTTAAGTTGGGTCTTAAGTTGGTTGTATGGAAACAGGATTTAGGATGAGAATCCTTGTACCAAGGGTTTAATGAAGGACTGCTCTGAAAAGCAAACTGTAAGAAAGAGAAGGAAAATGGATAGGGCAGTGGAGAACGCTAAGCAAAGGTGTGGTGTCATATGAGGGGTTGATAAAAAACGATAAAACGAAAAGATGAACTACCACAGAGCACTGCTCTTAAGGGTCCTGGGCATTCCTGTGAATTTTCAGGTTACACGTGTGTGTGTGTGTGGGGGGGGGAGGGTGTTTTTTTGAGGTGGAGTCTCTCTCTGTCACCCAGGCTGAGCACAGTGGCATGGTCTTGGCTCACTGCAACCTCCACCTCCTGGGTTCAAGCTATTCTCTTGCAGCTGGGACTACAGGTGCATGCCACCACACCCAGCTAATTTTCGTATTTTCAGTAGGGACGGGGTTTCATCATTATTGGCCAGGCTGGTCTTCAACTCCTGACCTCATGATCCACCCACCTCAGCCTCCCAAAGTGCTGGGATTACAGGCATGAGCCGCCGCACCTGGCCTGGTTACCTGTATTTTAAAGATAGTCTCCTAACAATTCATTGAGTCTTGGCACCAAAGATCATTTATTTTCTCATGATGTCATACTATAAGGTTGTATGGAAAAGCCAGTTATTAACATATTAAATCAAGTAACTAGTATATTCTAATGAATTTAGACATAGGCAAAGACAAAATGTGTATGTAAAAATTTTTTTTCCAAATAAAAATGTTTTACTGTTCACGTGTTCAAAGGTGATACCAATCGTGTTATTTATTCTGAGTATGAATGATAATGGGTAATGAGTAAGCCACCCTACAGATTACTCAGCCTGTATGTTGAATTAAAACTATTTCATGGCTGGCCATGGTGGCTCATGCCTGTAATCCCAGCACTTTGGGAGACCAAGGAGGGTGGATCATGTGGTCAGGAGTTCAAGACCAGCCTGACCAACATGGTGAAACCCTGTCTCTACTAAAAATACAAAAAGGAGTGATGGCACGTACCTGTAATCCCAGATACTCAGGAGGCTGAGGTAGGAGAATTGCTTGAATCCAGCAGGCAGAGGTTGATGTGAGCTGAGATTACACCACTGCATTCCAGCCTGGGCGACAAAGCGAGACGCGCTCTCTCTCTCTCCCTCTCTCTCTCTCTCTATATATATATGTGTATATATATACACACACACACATATATATATGCACACATATATATTTATATAGTATTTTATTATTAAAAAGAAAAAAAGGGATATTGTATTAGAAGTCTAGCTTCAGGTGGATCCCAAGGACAATTCCGGAACACTAATCACGCTGGTGCTTGTCTTGCCTTGGGATGAGGAAGCTGAGATTTGATGCACCCTCCCCCACCCCTCTCGTTCCTCAACACACAGTCGGTGAGCCTTTGCAAACCACTAGAGAAGGGCCAGAAGATCCCAGACGTCTCCATGGGTTGGGTCCTTTCATGTTAGGCAACGGCACCCACTTGTCTGCAGACTGGAACCACTTAAAGAGCTCCCAACACTTTGGACGCCCGAACCCCACCTCCAGAGATGAAGTTCTAATTAGCCTTGGGTGTGGTTTGGGCAGTGGAGTTTTTCCATGCCCTTAGGAGAGCCTAAGGTGCAGACTAGTTCGTGAACCACTGAGATTAGCACCAACAAGAGTACAGAGAGTTGCTGGATCACTGCTTGGCTGTGAACTGAGGGAAAGTAATCGAGGAGTATTGAGTTGAAACAGACGTCGTAAGCTGTTAAGACTCCTGAAATGAAAGATGTGGGCTGGGGCCACGAAATTAAGCTTTTTTGGGTATGAGTCTGAGATGGCTGCAGAACACTCAGGTTGAGAGGAAGCGCCGGTATAACCTCAAGTCAGTGTTCAGATTTTAAATAAATACCAGCGTGTCCAATTTTCAAAGTTTTATAGGCTTCATTGTCAGAATAGATTATTTTGGGGGTTGAGAATCTGAAGTTATCAAAATGAAAAGTCTTTGCTAATACCTCTCTGGTGGTAAAACATATTGAAAATACCAAGAAAGATTTCTGTTCTTGGTGTTTCCTTTTACTTCTGGCTCTTTCCCTAACATGTAAGAGCAAGGCCTCAGGGAAGGGATGACAAAACTGAGGTGGGGATACCGTTCACTCTTCAAACGCCTAAACTCTGCTAAGGGAATCAGGGCATAAAAAGTAGATTTAGAAGAATACCTGACACATTGGAGCAAAACTTCTTCACTCTATGACTAGATGAAAAAGCCTACAAGTTGGGGCAGAGTCAGGGAGGGGACAAATAGAAAACAAGGACAGGCCAAGTGCGGTGGTTCACACCTGTAATCCCAACACTTTGAGAGGCCGAGGCAGGTGGATCACTTGAGGCCAGGAGTTCAAGAGCAGCCTGGCCAACATGGCAAAACCTTGCCTCTACTTAAAGTGCAAAATTAGCTGGGTGTGGTGGCCTGTAGCCCCAGCTACTCAGGAGGCTGAGGCACAAGAATCGCTTGAACCCAGGAGCCCAGGAGGCGGAGGTTGCAGTGAGCCAAGATAGTGCCACTGCATTCCAGCCTAGGTGACAGAGCAAGACTCAGTCTTAAAAAATAATAATAAAAAAAAAAACAGGAGAGTTTAGACTTTGATTGGGCTCTGAAAAGGTGCCCCAACCCCTTCCCCAGAATGTAGAATCTGACAGAAACTCATAAAGTTTTAGGGAATCTATGGGCTTATTCCCAAGTGAAATGCCTTAAAAGCGTAATGGCAATATGAAAAATATAGGCAAATGGTCCTAAGATAGTTACACCAAATTCCTTCCATGAGGAGCCACAGGGAATTTCGTGTGACTATTTATTGATTGATTGATTGATGTGGCTATCTTAAACACCCTGAGAGGGGCCCTGAAATAGCAGAGAGAGCTTCAGCTGAAGAGCTTGTGGTCAGAGGTGGAGGATGACACAGCCCTTCTCCTATTATCTTCATGATTTACGAGAAGGGTGGTGTCTCCGAGGATGCTTGCACAGGTAAGGAAAGAGAGAAGGATAATTCCACAACGCCCAGGAATAAAACCAACCCCAGGGCAGAGGCTTCCCCTAGGCTGACCATGAGTAAGTTTCTACCATCTGCCGACATGGGAGGATATAATAAAAACTGAACTGCTTTTTAAACATCAAGAGAGTTTCTCACCTAGATGAGATTATATACTGAGATAAGCAACTAACAATTCATCTTATCCAAGAATATAATTTGGACCAAGAAAAAACTATTTGTCTTCATTAGATATTTCTCATGTATAAGCAAGAGCATTGCTGTCAAGGAAGGATCACCAAATTGTGAATCCAGGGATTGGGGTAGAGTCCTAGTTGGGCCACATGTGTGTATATGTGCACAAGTATATGTGTGTATGCATTGTGACTGTCTATATATATACGTATATGTACACCTGAGCAGTGTGTGTGTAAGAGAGCTGTGTGTGGACTGTGTCTTTAGCAAGTGTTTTTGAAGCAATTTATTAAGAGATGAAGGCTAGGCGTGGTGGCTCATGCCTGTAATCCCAGCACTTTAGGAGGCTGAGGCAGGTGGATCACTTGAGGTTAGGAGTTCGAGACCAGCCTGCCCAACATGGTGAAACCCCATCTCCA
>NW_016107357.1:18311525-18320528 GCF_001604975.1 Cebus imitator | reverse complement strand
TCCTTAAACATAAAACTTGCTCCAGTTACTATAAAAATACAGCAGTTTGAGCAAAAACACAAATAGTGTTTGAAAAATATATAGAATTATAAGAAGCACTTTGCAGTGTATTTTGAAATTACCTGTCAATTCATTTTCCCAAGGCAGCTTCCAGGTCCCTGAATGTCAAGTTATGTTCAGGAAGATTCAGGGTAGCTCTCAAATGAGCCCAGCTGTGTTCTCTCCAAGGACAACTTACGGTAGTAAGGCTGGCCTGGCCTGGGAAATCACTGCTCCCTGGATGAGCAAGAAGACTTTAGTTTATTCAAGGAGGCACAGATTATTTTGACACTTTTTGTGACCTTGGAGTGGGCTACACCCCCACCTGGCATGTTGATGACTCCAACACTTAACTCCCTGCATAGCTAAGAATCCTCTTTCTTCCCTTACAGACTTACAGATGCCTGGGTATTAACACTAAAGTGTTTGGGGTAAATTCCTGACCTCTGGATGTGTATGTTCTATGTACGGGCCTACTCATATAAAGGAAAAGAAAAAAAAATTGCTTGGGAAGAGAAAGTTAGACTTCATCAAACTCACAGACCCATTATGTGAGTTGAGACAAATCCATGTAATTTTCAATGGCTTAGTTTTCTCAATTGGAAAATAAGGAAATGGTATTAGATAGTCTCTTCAATCCCTCCTGGCTCTAATATTCTGTAATCAAGGTTAAGGGACTTTATCCCTTCCCTTGGTGTGAGGAAAGTGGGGGCTGAGGTGACATACACATCTTCCCAGGCCGTCTGCTTTCCTAAACACCTCATTCTGCCCACGTAGCATCCTCCCACGTTATGCAAATCCCATAGCTGCACAATATTAAAGAGAAATATTAACTTCCCAAGGCAGCAGAAAACTGGTCTTAAGATAGTCTCACTCTTGTTCCTGTCTTTTGCAAACTCATGAAAAAGCCAGATTCTTTGAAAAGCTGTTGTGTCAAGTTCCCAGACTCATCTTACGTATCGTACACATTTGAAATGGAATGATAGAAGTGGCATGCAGCGACTTTACACTAACCTGCGCTTTCTAAGCTCTAAAAAGAACAAGAGAAATACATCAAAGAATCTTTGATGCAGCGCTGTACCTCTGCCTGTCCAGACAGATGGTTGTCTTTCTGTTTCTGCAATCTCTGGAGACGGAGTTCTTAGAGTTTCTCTTAATCTTTGTCAGTTGAGTCCAGTGTTCTTTTTATTTACAAAATAGCATGCAGGAATACAAAAGAATGCAGTGTTCTCTGTGCAGTCTTCAGAGGCAAACTGAAGTCTGGCTATATTCTCTCCTTTGAGCCTGCAATCTACAAAAGAGGATTTCTAAGAACAGATTTCTGATAAGTTCCTTGACATGATGTATTCATATGTAATTGTAAAGCTGGACAGACAACCAATAGCAGAATGATGCTTCCCCCCAATCTCCCTCTCCTTACAAAGTCCTGTCTTCCAGTTTAGAATCTACATTTACAGATTTCTTGCTTTTAATTCTGGACAATGTCATTCAGAAAAACATTGTTGAACTCTGTATTATTTATCAGAAAATAGATGACACTCAAATGTGGCAGTTTGATGGTAGTTTAATAAAGGAATTAATTTAAAAAGGAATAAGCAGAGTTTAAGAAAAGCAGCAAGATATGGCACAGAACCATGGAGGTTAGAGTGGGGGGAGCCATCATTAACTCTACTCTTGAAGGAGGTCAGGGGCAGGGGTGGTTAGCTAAACCCAAAAGATAGAGTGGTTTGAAAAGGGACACCTAAAAGTGGTTTTGGTCTTCCACCTAAAAGTGGAGAGCTTCACAACTATCCTGCTAAGACCTGAAGGGAGAGAATCAAAGCAATAAATAGCCCCTTTTCCTTCCAGCCTCAGTCTTTTACTGGTTCCCAGTTGTCTACATCAGAGGGCAGTCTATATGGGTCAGCTCCCTGGGTCTCTAGGAAGGTGAAGAATTGTTGTGGAGAGAAGACAGGAGGAGTCAATTGAAAAGTAATAGACATGTAAGTTACAAAGAGCAGAAACGTAGAAGCAAACTGGCCTTCCTCCTGTGGCTCCTATCACGAAATTTTCAGCGTCCAAATCACATCAGCTCTCTGTCTTTTAAACCAGGAATCAGTATGCATTTGTTATTTATTGTTTGTGTAACAAATTACCACAAACTCAGTGGCTTAAAACAACATGTGTATTATATCATAGTCCACTGTGGGTCAGGAGTCCATGGACAATTTAGCTAGGTTCTCCACAAGGCTGCAGTCAAAGTGTCAGCCGGGAGTGGATTCCCATCTGGATGCTTGACTGGGAAAGGGTTCACTTACTTTTCACCCAGGCTGTTGGCAGATTTTGTTTCCTTGAAGCTGTGGAACCAAGGGCTCTGGCTTATGACTGACTGTACCGGAGGACCATCCTCATCTCCTAGAGACCATGAGAAATACCCCACCACATAGCCCTCCCTTCACATGACCAACTGCTTCATCAAACCTGGCAAAGCAGAGAGTCTCTAAAAGCAAATCTTCTAGCAAGACAAAATCGTAACATAAAATAATAGCAGAAGTGATACCCTATTACCTTTGTCACATTCTATTGGTTAGAAGCAAATCACCAGCTCTGCCCACATTCAAAAGCAGGAAATCATACAAGGGTATGAACACCAGGAGGTGGGGGTTACTGGGGGCTACCTTAGGGTCTATCCACTGCATACTACAAAGTCAGTTTAATATAATTCTATTATTTTTGCACATACAGTAGTTCCCCTTATCTATAAGGGATATGTTCCAAGACTCCCAGTGGGTGTCTGAGACCACAGATAGTCCCAAACCCTATATACACGATGTTTTCCCTATCCATACTATGATAAAACTTAACTTATAAATTAAGCACAGTAAGAGATCAACGACAATAACTCATGATAGACTAGGACAATTATAACAACAGACTGTTCACAATTTCATAGATAGATGTATTCTAACTGCAGATCTTAGCCACCTCAGTGTGTAATTTTTTTTTCTTTCTAAATGGAGAAGTTTTACCTCCTCACATAAAGGAAACACTTTCTGGCCTCTCTTTGTTGTATTGTAATTTCCAGCATACTAATTTGCACTTTGTGTCCATTATTAAGTCAAATAAGGGTTACTGAACACAGTACTGTGATCCCTTGACACTCGATCTGATAACTGAGAAGGTTACTAGGTGACGACTGGGCAGGCCATATATATGCCAAATTACAGACTGATTCACAATTGTGACACTGCACATAATTTAAAACTTATGAATTGTTTATCTCAAAAATGTTATTTTTAATATTTTCAGTCCACAGTTGATCATGGGTAACGGAAACTGCAGAAAGCAAAGCCATGGACAAGGGGGAACTACTATGTAATAAATCTGACCACATCTGATGCTAATGTCAACACGAGACATTTAACAGGTTCTCTTGCCCATAATTCCTTTAACATAGACAACCCACCACAGCTTCAGTATCTTTACCCACCAGCTCTCTTGAGGTCATTTGAGTGAGTCTCTGTTCTTTTACAGAAATAATTTCCAACATCTCTTCTCTCTCTGGGCTTGACTTTCATTGTTCTCCCATTTATGAAAACGATTCTAGCGGTTCAACTCAATAGTATTTGCAGGCTTCACCAATAGGCAGAGTTGTTATGCTTTTCTTTGTAAAAAGTGGGCTAAAAGATTTGGTCTCAGGTTCATAGTTCCTATTAGACCAAAACAGAAAATCATGTAATAAAAACCTGAACTGACAAATAACTATACAACAGACAACTACATGGTAATCTCGTCACTTAGTGAAATGCTTTACCGAAAATCTTACATTCCTTAATGTTGATTTTTCGTGTGTGTTACGGAATGTGTCTTTCAGTTCCCTGAAGTGAGGTTTAGTATTTAGAAGTTTAATACATTGACAACAATAGAATTAAACATGTATAAATTCATTGATTTGATCCTATTCTTTTACCTATTTATTAAGCATCGCATCATGAAATCATATTTAGGAGATTACAAATGTTAATCTTGTTTATTGATGTCACATAGTATTAAATTTTTTACAGTATGTGATAAAACCAACATGTCTTTGATATCCAAAGATAAGACATTCAAAAGTCATTTGATATTATTTCAGACATTGCTCAAATTACCTTGTAAGTCACAGAAATTGGGGTTTTATGTTGAGAGTAAGTTCTTTTTCTCCTTAATTTCAAGGCACATAATTTTTTATTACATTATTTCTTAGTTTTCATTTATACATATTGTACATCAGAGACCCTCTGTCACCTATATTTCATCTGTGGTTCAAGTTATTATTTTTTTATCGAAGGAATAATTATAAAGAGATAGGATAGCAACTATAAAAAAGTACATTAAAAATTCACATGTGATCAATTTGGGGAAAAGTTTTTGTTATGATACTAAATTAAAATGATCATAGCTCAAATGATACATGAATGATCTCAACTATGTGAGAAAAACAAGGAGCAAATACAGCAAAATACTAATGAAGTTGTTTCTGGATAATACAATTATAGATATTCTTTCTCCTACCCATCTGAATTTCCCAAATTTTCTATAATGAGAATAAATTGTATTTTCATTAGGAAAACAAATTTATTAAACAAGCACAACAGATTTATTTGGGATTAGTTAAGGTATTATCTTTACTATACTAAGTATATAAGATCAGAACTTTTTGGTCAAATAAAATTTGTATTTGTGGGACAAAGTTTTTATAAAGACACAATTTTAAGTTAAGAAAATATTTATAATCATTTCTCAATTTTTACTGTTTAAAAATTGAGAAATTTTGAAGCTTATTTTTGTCATAGCGGTTTCATTGGTTTTCTTCATTATACCAACATTGTCATAAAATTTCCTTACATGTGCCTATATGCTATTATAATAGTTGCCATACTTATAAGATTTAATTTATTCAATAGAATAAGAAATTTTAAAAATATTTTATTGTAGAAACACAGCTTTCATCATAGTGGACTTAAGTAATATAAGAGTTTATTATTGTCGGTCAAGGTGGCTCACATCTGTAATCCCAGCACTTGGGGAGGCAAAGCCAGGATGATTGGTTGAGGCCAGGAGTTCAAGACCAGTCTGATCAACATAGTGAGACCCCATCTCTACAAAAAATTAAAAATCAAATAGTTGGGCATGGTGGCACACACCTGTAGTCCTAGCTACTCGGGATGCTGAAGTGGGAGGCTCAGCCCGATCAGAGTTACAGTGTGCTGTAATCCTACCACTAGACTCCAGCCTGGGTGACAGAGTGAGAACTTTTCTTAACAAAAAAAGAAAAAGGAAAAGAAAATAGAGGGGAGGGGAGACTACTGGTACTTAGCTGAGCAGGAAAGGAGAGAAGAGGAGACAGGAGGAGGGGAGGGGACACTGTGACACCTGGCTGAGCTCTTTGAAGAGATATGGTCCCCACATTAAGCCACTCATCCAGGAGGACTCTGAGAAGTTCTTATTCCATCACATCCACCCGTCACCAAAGGCCCTTTTCTCATCTAACAGAGGTCCTCTAGCTCCAAGACCTGGGAATAAGGAGACACAAGACAGGAAAAAATAGCCTGCCCCACACTTGTTATTTTTGACTTCTGCATATGTACTAAAACTTTGCTGGCCTTACATGAGCCTCAAAGAACATTATGAATTCTAGTTACTGCTGATTTTCTTCAGAAACCTGCACCTAGCCTGGACTCATGCATGGTTAAAATCTACTCTATATTTTTCATAATTCATTGCATATGAATTATACATTGTTATTACTACAGAATTTGATTTGACATTCACATTAAATCATATTACAATGTTCACAACAGCCCAAGTTAAACGACATCTTACAAATAATGTTATATATTGATGCCTGAATTTGGTACATCCAATATAATACAATAGTCAAGGTAAGCAGCAATCCTAGAAGATTTCTGACTTTACTAGGCTTTTTTTTTTTTTCCTGTCTGGGTGTGCTACATGCGGAATCAATAATTTCAATAAAACCAAAGCTCAAGATGACTGAATAACATTGAGTGGTTTAGCCTTGTATCACCAGCAAGTTATTGAAAATAAATAGCCAGCTACAAAGTCATAAAATTAAATTCATTCTTCCTTATCCTTGCCACGCAGTGCCTTACCCACTGGTGTTAGGCCCAGTAAGTATGATCTTATTAAACCATTTTAATCTTTCATAGAGAAAGAACAATTAAGATTGTCATATTATATCTTAAACTCCAGTCACAGTAAGACAGAGCACATCATGACCAATTTTGCAATAAAATTACCACCTCTCTTTTGCAAAATATTAATATATAAAATGGTAACGATTTTATTGACTAATAAAATCGTAAAATAAAAGTGATCAATTAAATAATAATGCCTGCTCTACCCTTGGGCAATCAATAAATATTTGACCAAAAAAAATGAAAGAATGAATACATTTTCTAGAAGAATCTTTCTGCAAGTAAACTACACAGATATTCCAAATATCATGTTCAAACAATTTCAAATCTAAGTCATAGATATAAAAAATGTGTAATGGCAATATAGAAAGATCACATCCCAAAAAAGAAAAAAAAAGTTGAAATAAGTTGTAACCCCCACCAATTATTTTGATCCTAGCTTATCCAATGTGTTTTATTACTTACTTTCACTTCACATCTGCTCTTGTAATTATTGCATATGTATTTATTTATATGGTTTTTATTATGCAGCACCTCATTGAAATACAAATTTCATTGAGCCATGATATTGTATACTGTTTCATTGCTATAATCCCAGCACCTAGAGCAGATCATAAATACTCCATCAGTATTTGTTCTTTCTCTCTTCCACCACTATCCACGTATGTGGCTGAGATTCCAAGATGCCTGAATTTACTTGGGTTATAATACTATGTGACTCTTAGCTTCTTTACTGAGAGTTGACTTTTTTTTTTTTTTTTTGAGACAAAGTCCCCCTCTGTCACCCAGGCTGGAGTGCAGTGGCTTGATCTTGGCTCACTGCAACCTCCGTCTCCCGGGGCAAGCTATTCTTCTGCCTCAGCCTCCCAAGTAGCTGGGATTTCAAGTGTGCCACCACTCATGGCTAATTTCTGTATGTTTAGTGGAGACGGGTTTTGCCATGTTGGCCAGGAAGGTCTCAAACTCCTGACCTCAGGTGATCCATCCTCCTCGGCCTTCCAGAGTGCTGGGATTACAGGTGTGAGCCACTGCACCTGGCCAAGTTGACTATTTTTTAAAATGTATTTCATTTGTACAGTGCAATGTGCCTTGGAGGTTCTCTTTGTTTTCTTTTTGTCTGGCAATATGTCTCATAATTTATTTCTGGAGAAGATGTTAATATATGTGATTATATTAGATAGGTAGAAGGTACTTTATCTTATTTGAAGACTATGTACCCAAAGACCTAAGCATTTAGTTTTGACTTGAACAAGGGTCTCTAGAATGGTGGCTTCCATACCTACTGTGCATCAGAATTAACTGAAGGTTGATTTAAAATGAAAAACAGTGAGGATAAGGTAGGAAGAATAATACTAGAAGTTGCATGACACATTATATGCTCTGATAAGTAGAAACACAACAACTAAAAAAGAAGAGAAGCAAGAAGGAGTAAAGATGGTTGAACAGCACATTGCTGTTATTGTATAAGCAAGGGATAGGTGTTAAAGCATACTATTAAAACTTACAAATCAGATAGTAGAAGATTATATTGGAAAACAGTGGGCAACAGGCAATAAAAAGGATATAAGTACAAATAAAATGCTTAAAAACTATAAGCCCTCTTAAATATTAGAAGAAATTTTAACAAAAGAACAAAGAAAATACACCATACAATGAAACACAGCATATACACCATAATTACTACAATATAAAATATGACAGAACTGAGACAAAGCACATCATTCATATGAATAAACAGCAATGAACATAACTTCCCTATTGAAAAAATATTTGTACGTTGGCTGTGAAAATAAGACCAATCCATAAGTGATGTACAAGGAACACATCTGAAACAAAGATATTTAGAAGGTCAAAACTAAAGGGAAATTGCTCAGAAAAGAATAGAGTCATGTCAAAAGGGCATGGGTATCAGCTTGAAGGAGGTTCTGCTAACCAAATCTGGGATTATTTGAGCATCAAAATTAATAATTGTGATAACATATATTGAAGAAAATTGGAATCCATGGATAAATAAATAGAAATGAAGAAAAATCTCTTCTTTACAGCGGAATGCCATCTAATAGATATAGAAAAATAATGGAATGATAAAATTACAATCAGGCAACCAACAAATAATGATTTCAGGCAAAATCATTGATAACCACTAAAATTAGTATGTGGACAATTGATGCTAAGCAGGATATTTAGACACTCTCAAAGTATCTCTTCACAACATACTTATTAATTAATAAAATAAAGGAAACAGTAGTAAATTTACAGTAGAGAAACTGAGAAGACAACCTCAACCAGGGACCAAAGTTAGCATCACCTATAAAGAAACAAAAAATAAATGAATTATATGCTTTCTGGTATATTGCACTAGAAGAACACAATATCGCTTCTATAGTACTCCCTTTTTTTAATGCATAGCTCGCATCAAATCATGAGGAAACAAAAACAGATTGAGGGATATTCTAGGAAATAAGCAGCCTCTTAAAAATTAAATGTCAGGATCGGGCTGGGTGCGGTGGCTCAAGCCTGTAATCCCAGCAGTTTGGGAGGCCAAGGCGAGCAGATCACAAGGTCAGGAGTTCAAGACCAGCCTGGCCAACATTCTGAAACCTCATATCTACTAAAAATACAAAAAAAATGAGCTGGGCATGGTGGTGGGTGCCTGTAATCCCAGCTGCTCGGGAGGCTGAGGCAGGAGAATCATTTGAAACCAGGAGGCAGAGGTTGCAGTGAGCCGAGATCGTGCCACTGCACTCCAGCCTGGCAACAGAGCAGGACTCCATCTCAAAAAAAA
>NW_016107357.1:18242218-18311445 GCF_001604975.1 Cebus imitator | reverse complement strand
TCAAAGATTAAAGGAGATATCAAACTCGTGACAACTAAAGGCAATATGTGGTGCACCACTGCATACTGCACCAGGACGTCCTTATTTTCAGGAAACTCACGGGGAAGTATTTAGTGGATTTAGTGGTAAAGAGGCAATCCATCAGCAACTTACTCTGAAATGTATCAGGGTGAAAAGCGTTTAAATATATGTACACAGAGAAAGAAAGAGAACAAAATAATAAAGCAAATGTGATAAAATTTTACTCTTTGAGAAAGCAAGAAGGAGGATTTATGGCAATTCATTGTACTATTTTAAAATTCTGTCTGTAAATCTGAAATTATTTCAAGATACAGTCATGCAGTACATAACGATGGGGGTACAGTCTGAGAAATGGTTTGTTAAGCGATTTCACCATTGTATGAACATCATAGAGGATACTTACCCAAACCCACATGATACAGCCTACGACACACCTACGCTCTCTGGTATGGCCTATTGCTCCTAGGCTGACAACCTGTGTAGCGTGTGACTGTACTGTATACTGTAGGTAACTGTAACACAGTGGTATTTGTGCAGCAAAACATATCCAAACATAGCAAAGACACAGTAAAAGTACATTATTATAACCTTACGCGATCACTTTCTTATATGCAATTCGTTGATTGTTTACGGGAATGTCATTATGCAACACACAACTATAAAAGTTAACATAAAAGTTACCTTAAAAACCCCGAAATTGACAACAAACCAAAACAAATGAATCTAACCATATATCAAACTGTTAACATAATTAATTTTTTAACTTTATGCATGTTGAGTTGGATGTGCTCTAGGCTTTAAAAGAACTATAACATTCACATTTCACTAGAGTCACACTAAACTGCAGCATCATTGTTAGTAATAGTATCTTCTGTTATTTGGATTCTATTTCTTTTATATTGTGGGATAAAGCCTTAATTATACGAATGTTAAAAACAAGATCTTCACTGTTAGAAATCACAATTTTACAATTGTGAAATCAAATAAACTAAATTAAAATACTGTAATGTTAAAATGAAATAGAAAATTATCAATATGAGGTCAAGCGCAATGGCTCACGCCTGTAATCCCAGCGCTTCAGGAGGCTGAGGTGGGTGGATCACTTGAGGACAGGAATTCAAAACTCACCTGACCAACATGGTGAAACCTCATCTCTCCTAAAAATACAAAAAGTAACTGGACTTGGTGGCATGGGCCTGTAGCTCCAGCTACTCAGGAGGTTGAGGTGAGAGAATCGCTTGAACTGAGTAGGCAGAGGTTGCAGAGAGCCAAGATCATGCCACCACACTCCAGCCTGGACATCTCAAAAAAGAAAAGAAAAGAAAAAGACACTGCTGTGTCCTTAATGTGGATGCTGAAAAAGAAAAAAAGAAAGAAAATTATCAATATGAGCTTAAAGTTGTTTAAAGTGTCTTTTCTGACTCTGTTCCTTGAAACAGTATCTATGCCATGTCACCCAGCAGCAATGGCCATCTCTTGTACACAGATTTTCTCTCTAATGCCACCCACACTAAGTCTGATAAGATTTCTTGGACAAATGCCTGATTTCACTCCTGCAGCAGGGATGACAAAAGATAGGCTTCAAATATCTTAATGGATCAGAAGGCAAAGAAGCTTTTAATGCTATGACAAAAGAACACAGCGACATGACTCCCTGTGGCTGAAATAATAACTTGAACTTGAAAAACAGTAACAGAGGAAAGTAATGTGTTGAGTAGATGAAAATCCATGGGTCTATAATGACATTGACAAGAGTCAGAAACATCTCCTTTTTTCACTATTTAAAAGGCTATTAAGCCTACTTCTCAATCTGAAAATTGATGATTAAGGGAGAGAAGTAAGTTGTTACTAAGAACTGCATTTTAGAATAATCAAATGCCTCTGTCAATGGAGAAAAACTCTTTCAGAAGAATTTTATTAATAAGTGTATAAGAAATGATATAATTTTTTTTGAAATCCTAATGAAATTAGGGATGAGGACAAGAATTGATGTTAAAACCATCAAGTGAAAGACTGATGGAAAACAAGCACAGAGCTTGATTATAAGAAAAAGATGAAAAGGGAAACTGATTAGCTTCAGTTACTAATTTGTAAAGTTAAGCCTAATCATAAACAAGTAAAGAGAATTCTATTAACACTGCTAGATCAAGGGTACTTAGATTTCACTACTGAGATTTTAATAATTCATGATGTTTCTCTTCTTATAAATTAAAGTGAGGTTCTCATATATGATTGAGATCCAAGTAAATATTTTCTCCACACAGTTTTCTTTTGGAGCCATAATTTATTCTCTCCCTGTGAAAGCCCAAAAGTAAAACTTTTTAATCTTCTTCATGTGGACAACTGGTAGAAACTTAGTGCTGGAGGACTCCAAAGAAGTCTACAATTTTTTGAGAAAACAGAAGTTGATGATATGTTTATCATTACTCATGGGCCACAAAGCCCCATAACTAACTTGCAGCAACTGTTTTTTTGTAGTTGAGCAGTGTTTGCACACCAGTGACTTCCCCAGAATAAATTACATCCATTTTTTGGGGAACATAATTTAGTGGGATTAAAGTGGAATTTAGTGGGAAATTTAACGGGATCAAAGAAAACCAGTGAATTCCACATGCAACACTTACAAAGGACCCTAGAAGTAGGCTCTTCCAGGCTTGGATGGTGATGTGCCAATACAGAGATGAAGAAATTTAGAAAAATCAGTTATCTCTCAGGAATGCTTGTCCCTCAGTCTGATTTTTTTTGTTGCAGATCCTGTTTATAAAGTCAGAAGGTGAATATCACTCCTCTAACCTCTTATCCATCACCCTCTTCTGCTATGTGGATTGATCCATGAAGCTGATTATGACAAGGGTCTTGCAGTAACAATACAGAAAAGAAAACAAAAGCAAATTAATAATTTTCAAGATATTAGCCCAATTACAAAAATGTTAGATAACATGATTTCCAAAGAATTAGAAGCACTGAAGGTCAGGAAATGCTTTAAAATAATTTTTAAATCACTATGTACAGAATTACACCTCTGATGTCTTCATGAATATATTATCAATTTAACATCTACATTGCACTTCATATTGCCTAACCATACTGAATTCCATGTTGTCACATTATTATTAGTGACATTATCACATCATGTTAGAGTTACCAGAAAATTTCCTCAATGGTAATATCAGTGAATAGCTTAGCATCCAGATTTTCTTATCATTATTCCTTAGTTAAGCTCATTTGAATTTGCTGATTAGATTTATCCTCAGGATGAACGTAGAGTTATTTCATGTCATGTTATTTCAGCTAATTTTCCATTCTTCACAAATGCTGATTAGCAACTGGTTTATTGAACAAAAAATGTCACGGTTTAGTTAAGAATTCACATGGATATGCTGTCTAACCCTGGGAAAACTGCATGTTTGAGTGTCGTTTACTCTGAGTGGCAAATAGGCCAATAATGTGCCAGATCCAACAACCAATTGTGCTTCCCTGGCAAAAACAAAAAAATAAGAAAACACCAGGCACCCTTTGCTTATGATATAAAGAGCACCCAAGAGCCCAGGCTAGTCCTAAAGAGCAAATAACAGACCACAAGCTTGCAGAAGGCCTGCCTCCCAATCCCAGGGACAGGGACAAGCCTGGAAGAGAAATCAGAGAATACCGAAGTCCTGGTCCAGTTGTAAGAATCTTCCAGCTGCAATCTTCTCTCTCACTTTCCTTACATTTCTCTCTTGTTCCTCTACTGACCTCTCCTCAGATCTCTCTGATGAGCATAATACTGTTCCCTCAGTCTGTTCTAGGTCCTTTTACTCCACTTATTTTTATCAAAGGTATATTATCATGTAATTTTAAAAAATAGAACACAAAAGTTTAGATTATATAGCAAGACTTCCTGACCCATCCCTCTACCCCTAAGTCCTCAGAGGCAACAATTTCTAACCATTTTGTCTTTAGACATGGTGGTCACACCCCTAATTCTAAATCCGGTTTATCGGCATAAATACCTCCAGAGATCAGGCAGGCAATATAAATTTTGGGGTGGGCTATGCATAAGGCACTATCTCCTTAGATTAGTGTAGATTGCTGTAAATGTTGAATACCTGCCTTGTCTAATGTCAAATGTAAAAGATACTCGATACACAAAAATCTCACCCACCAGCTCTAGCCTATGGACAGTTTGCAACCCTCAATCTAAATAATGTACTTATATCATTATTATAAAACCTATGCTCTAAGACATCAACTCTCCGCTATGAAAAACAAATCAGGCTCTTCTGACTCACGCTAACATATTCCTCTGCAATCCTTCTTTTAAAATTTAGGTTGTTATGTTAATTAGGCTTCTGTTTTTTCGTCCATCCACTTTACACAGTACCTGTTACTCTCCATTAGGTTCCAGTTCCCACCACCTTTCCTCCACCCTTCCATCTTTCACTTTATGTCACTTAGATTTTAACTTTTATGTGACTAAGGTTAGTATTTACTCTTCATCTTTGACCATATCTAAATCTTTCATCTTTGTGCTGAGTTTGTGACGGTTAATTTTACATGCCCAATTTGCTAGGCCGTGGCACCCAGATATCTGGTCAAATGCCAGTCTCAATGTTGCCGCAAAGGTATTTTTTAGATGAGATTAACATTTAAATTAGTTGTCTTTGAGTAAAGCAGATTACACTTCATAATGTGGTTAGACCTCATCCTATCAGCTGAAGGTCTCAAGAGAGAGCACAGAGGTTCCCTGAGGAAGAGGGTTTCTGCCTCTAGGCTGCCTTCAGATTCAAGCAGCAACATCAGCTCTCTTCCCTGCCCACCTATTCTGCAAACTTCAGATTCACCTACCCTCACAATTGTATGAGCCAATTCCTTAAAATAAACTTCTCTATATAATACATATAAACACATCCTATTGCTTCTGTTTCTCTAGAGAACACTGACTAATACAGGGTTGATTATATTTAAAACAATAACCATAATTTCCATTGTAATGATTTTCATTGTATTTCTATCAATAAATTTTCACTGAAATGATTATGAAAATAGCAATCACTGCTGAACCAACTAGTGTACTACGATCACATATTTTCACCACAAGTACAAAAGGATAAATTCTGTATTACTTGAAGAAAAGCATGTCTGGAGTCCAAGAGAAAAGGATTCTATTTTCCTGCTGTCCATCGATGACTTAAGCTAATTCCACATTTTAATTTGTTTCATATTAGGACAATGGTTTTTCTTATGTCATTTTATTCCCTAGAGTTTCTAACTGCCTTTCTTTTTTCTTGTTAACAGAAAACATGTGTTTTCTCTCCAAGTCACTAATGTCATTTAGGCCCTTGCTCACTCTATCTATTGCTTAAAATTAGTCTTCTTATACTTTTTGGAGTCCATTGACTTCTGGTTGGAATTTAGACCATTTTTTTCTAGGCCTGAAGCATTTGTCATTCTGAATTTCTTTGAAATGCACGCCTAGATTCAATCAATTATTTTTAGTAACTCATATCTGCCTCTCATTTTTTCATCTTTGTTTTGCCAGAATCTACACTTAAGTGACTCCTTCACAAAGAATACATTAAAGTTATCTAATTATTTGTAAGTGTTATTTTGTGCTCACATTTTATCGATAACTTGTTTGCTGTAAAATTCTAGGTTCCAATGAATACATCCAGGGAATTTTAAAGGCATTGCTTTATTGTCTTTGTTAAACAACGTTTATGGAATACCATTGGTTTGAACTAGCGTCCTGCGCTAGGTCCCAGCAGACAAAAGCAAACCAGAGTGGAGTCACTCGTGCTAAGTGCTGTGTAATCAAACTGAACTTTGAAACCAGTTGGTTTTCCAAAACACAGGAGAATCCAGTCAGCCTGAATGAGCTTAACAAGGAAGTTCTCTCTGTTTTTATTTATTTATTTATTTAATTTTAATTTTTAATTTCTTTTAAAAGCCTACAGAACCCAGTATTCCCCCAATGGTCTCCCATCCAAATACTAACCAGGCCCAACCCTGCTTAGCTTCTGACGAGATCAAGTGCGTTCAGGGGGCGTATGGCCGTAGACTTCTCTGTTTTAATCTTACAAGGAAAGTAACAGAAACAACCAATTCTCTTTTAGTTCTCTGTTTCTGCTTTCTTCAGTCCTTTTCTGCCTATAAAGCTGACCTCTTCTGTTCAGCTCACTGGAACAGTCATTCTGTCTTATAGAGTGTGGTACTGCCCAATTGTAGAACTGAAAATAAAAGCTAGTTCAATCTTTCACTAAATTTGTGTGATTTTATTTTTTGACATCACCTAACAGCCATTGTTGCTGAAGATAAATAATTTAATATAATTTTTTTTTTTGAGGTGGAATGTTGCTCTGTCACCCAGGCTGGAGTAGAGTGGCACAATTTCAGCTCACTGCAACCCCTGCCTCCTGGGTTCAAGTGATTCTCATGCCTCAGCCTCCTGAGTAGCTGGGATTACAGGATTCCACCACCACACCCAGATAATTTTTGTGTTTTTAGTAGAGAAAGGGCTTTGCCATGTTGGCCATGGTGGTTTCGGACTCCTGACCGCAAGTGATCCACCCACCTCAGCCTCCCAAAGTGCTGGGAGTGCAGGCACGAGCCATTTCTCATTCCTTTGTAGGTTATCCCCTTACCCACACTAGAAGCTTAAACGACTATTTGTCCTTGCTGTTGTAAAATTTTATTCATTCTTTTGAATAAAGATTTTTATCTCTCAGTTCTGGAAAAATATTCCCTATTCTTTATCTGATAATTACTCAATTTTCTCTTTTTTAATTTACTAAATTATTACTCATCTATTTGATCTCTAAATTGATCCCTTTGTCTGTTTCCCTCAAGTGCTCTTCCAATTTTTCTGTTGTGTTTATTTCAGTCACTGTAGGCAACATTTTGAACAGAGTTCTTGTTATTCTCTGATGTCTTATAGAAGTCATAACTTTTTGTCCGTTTTCTGAGGATAGTAATTATAATTTTTTAAAGAGCAGTACGTGTCTTGAATTTCTGCTTCTTCCAGAGTGAGTAATTCTCTTTATCTTGATCTTTTTCTTGTGCTGTTATTTTTCCTCATATGTCTGGTGCCGTTTGGTTATCTGTACGTGTTTGAGAGTTGGGAGGTGGGTATATTTTTCCAGGAAGTGGTGTGCTTCCCTCTCTTGTCTTATTTGTAGGTCTGCTTTCCCCCATGGTCCCTCTCTGAACAAGAAGTCAGCTTGGAGCTTGGTATAGCTGAGCATAGAGCGTGTCTTTATGTGATGGGCTCCAGGTACCAGAATGGGAAGAATTTTATTTGAGGTTCCTGCTCAGGCCTTAGCTGCCCTAGTTTTACCAAGACAAGTGATTTAATTTGGTAAGATAACTGAGAGTTCCAGGCATTTGCAGAGCAAGGTGCTGGCCAAGAGATGAAACCCCACCCCATCCTTCTCACAAGCCCTCTGCCTTTACCTCCAAGGTGAGCCTGTCCCTTTCAGTTTCACTGAGAAGCTTGCTTTCCTTTCTTCTGTCCACCATCCTACATGCTCTTGGCTGCTGTTTTTTTGTTCTATTTTATCCAACAGTAAAATTCCATCTTCCTCTACCTTCCAGAAATTTATAACCTGTCATTCATTCTTTTCACTACATGGAGCTGATTTATCTTTTAAAATCATTTCATTGGTTGCTTAAGAAGGAGGGAGAGAAACAGTTGTTCTCAGCCTGCCCCTTTAAACCAAAAGACTTTTGTCCTCTTTTATCTACCATTCTATTCTATTCTTTTCCTCTCTTCTCCTTGTAGTTTCACTCTTTTCTTCTAAGTTTTATCTGTTCCTATAGTTACTAGGATTCAAACCAAAGTATTTTATTTTTGCTTTATTTAAAACTTTTGACTGTCCTTTCTGAAAGAAAAAAGAATCAGAATGAAGAAAATATTAATAAGATTGAGTTTTGGTACAGGCTAGTTTCGGTACATTCATATTAATGAAACTATGAGAGGTATGCAAGCGGTAGACTTCTTGTGAGAATAAATGACAATAGGCTGAGGACATGGGCAAAGGAAAGAAGGCTCCGACTTCATTGTTTTGTTCCAAAAATGTCTTCAAATTGCATTTACTTTTGCAAAAAGACAACATTTAGTGCCACATGCAGTTTTTTTCCATATGAAAGTTATGTCGACCGTGTACATTCTATTCTATATCATCCCATTATTTGCTGAGTATCAGAGGAAGTTCATGGATTTCAAAGACAGGATCATCAAATCAAAGCTTCTGGGGAAGAGGACAGCATATGCAGCATTCAAAGGAATTGTGAACATACACTATTGCGGAGGATCGGAGTGTTCTGCAGCCATGTAGCCCCTGGGACTTTCTCTTCTTTCTTATATTAATTTTAAAAAGCTACATTTTCAGCCAGGCATGGTGGCTCACGCCTGTAATCCCAGCACTTTGGGAGGCCAAGGCGGGCAGATCACCTGAGGTTGGGAGTTCAAGACCAGCCTGACCAACATGGAGAAACCCCATCTCTACTAAAAATATAAAATTAGCCAGATGTGGTGGTGCATGCCTATAATCCCAGCTATTTGGGAGGCTGAGACAGGAGAATCGCTTGAACCTGGGAGGCAGAGGTTGCAGTGAGCAGAGATTGTGTCATTGCACTCCAGCCTGGGCAAGAAGGGTGAAACTCCATCTCAAAACAAAACTAAAAAGCTACGTTTTCACAGTCAACCTGTGAGTCTCAGATACATGCTAATGCTGGATACAGAGAATCACATCTTCATTACTCCAATGTTAAGGTTTTCAATTTTCATCTGTAATCTGTAGCCTCACCCCAAGTACTATATAAACACAGCCAAATCTCTCTATAACTGACATTCTATGTCACAAGTCAGACTCAAGGTCATCATGGTTCCTTAACCTATGCCACTTATATGCCTCATTTCGCTGAATCATCATCACATTTCTGCCTACTGAGAGTTTGGTTCTCTCCAGGAACTAACCCTGTTGAATAAGTGCCAGGACCCCGGTTTGATTTTGATTGAGGATTCAGCACTACAGTGTCTCATGAAGAGATAACTGAAGAATGGCATGAGACCCCGGTAGACCTCATTTTCTACCACTGTTGGCTGCTATTACTGCCATGTGATGAAGTTCAGAACAGGTGAATTATGTTTTTTTACTTTTTGGCATGTTGGAAGGCAATTTAGAATGTTTACTAAAATTTTAATTATATTGCCAATGTTTTGAGAATGTTTATCATTGTTTATAATACGAAAAATATTTTTGAATGAAATCATTCTAATGTCAATCTAAAAGTATGGAAAGAACTGAAATACAATTGCGTTGTGGAATACTATATTGCAGATTTTAAAAATTCTACGTAGAGAGAAATGGGTAGGTTATGGACATATTCTCTCTCTCTCTCTCTCTCTCTCTCTCTCTCTCTCTCTCCCCCCCCGTGTGTGTGTGTGTCTATGTGTGTAAAGATAACCAAAAAACACTGGAAAGGTTGGAAATTGAATCCACAGATTCTATGATTTTCATTGGAAAAGTTGAAAGATCCAAAGATTGGATCCAAGAGTTCAATCTTTCAAATAGTCCCAAGACATTTCTATTACTAACCTATAGAACCAATTTGCAGAATTCGACATGCAGAATGTGAATATCTATGTGAAAACAAAAGAGAAGGGGGAAAGCGAAACTATTAATTTCCCGGTGAGAGGAAGTAGCTAACTACTGACCAGCCTCCCACTAAGAGTAACTAGAAAAGTCAGAGTTAAAATACAGAGTAAAAAAACACATAAAATGCAGAGTTGGCGTGTTTAAAGGCAGCGGAGAGCTGCTAGTCAATAAGAACTAGAGTTAAGAGGAAATATGAAAGTTGGGCAGAGTTGATTCAGCAGCTGCTTCTAGCACAAAGCAATTGCCAATTCTGAACACAGGCAAGAGGGTGAGAATCAGGGCTTTGCCTTCCAAAGGGCTGCAGTCAGGGAACAAGAAATCAGCAGAGCCTATGGCTGAGTCTCAGGCAGTCTCAGTCACACAGTCTGTGCTTTCCTTAGGCCATTTGCCACATTTGTGGGCTAAGTGGGGTGGCACACTAAAATCCTAAGCAAAAACTCTCTGAAAAGCAGAGTGGAGTTTTCAGTGGTTTCATGAGACAAAGATTATATTTTGTAGCCCACAAAGGGAAGTAGGGGGTGGGTTAGAAAATTCTCCAGGCAAACCCTAGAGGACCAGAATCAATCAAGAGATGGACAGAACCTTAGAAGAGACCCCATTGTGAGCCAAATGGAAGTGGTAGCAAATCACTCGCAAATAGATCTTTATTCCACGAGTGATTGCTTGAATGGCAAGGCAGGCAGACACCTGCGATTCTGGGGCAGGATGTAACAAGACATTTCCTGGTTTGATCTGCCTTGGTAGGTGGCACAGACAATTTCTCTTGCCTCATTAGCCACCCACTATGAAGGAATAACAGCTGTGCCTTTATTCCTGGGAACAAATGGCCAGATTATCCAGTCCTTTGAGTATTCATGGAGTATCTCGGAATATTGACCTTGCTCTCAAAACTTCTGTAAATATGACCTGCCTCTAGCTGGCTTAGAGGGATGAGGTTTCCAAACAAGACCCAACTGAGCCTCTTTGATGCATCCTTTGAGTGTAGTGTGTGCTCACACTGACAGAGATAACACCACTTATAGATGAATATGCTAGTTGACAATGAGAATGAGAAGAGACTGTGCTTTCCAAAATAAAGTGCCCAGTTCTTAAAGATTTAGATATTCTTATATTTATGTTTTCAGATGATAAATAAAGCTTTAGAGACATTAAGAAACATATGACTGTTATGTAGCCACTGGGTAGATCTGGGAGTGCAACTCTGATTTCGAAATCATATCTTTTTCTGTTGCGAAACAGTTTCCCTAAAAGTCGCTGATATCAAGCCATCGCTGTTTAAAGTGTTGGGTATCATAAAAATTTTAGTCATACTCACATTCAAAATCTTGCATAAAGCCTGTCAAGCGGCAAGAGTTTAAGACACCAAAAAGGAAGTGAAATTTAACAGTGAAAATGAGGAAAGATTTTTGCATGTTGGAGACAGGGTGAAACTGGGAGGAAGGGTTTGATCTAAGCGTATCATTTAGAACATACTAAGTTTTGCTGAGGAGCAAATAAACCCCAAAATTCAGGGGTTTCAAACCACAAAGACTTATTTTTTTCCCATACTACATATCACCATGGGTCAGCTAGGTCCAGTTGTGTTTTCAGGAGCCAGAATACTCCAGCAGCCACTATTTTGAAATATTCAAATATTCTGGTCACGAGGACAAGCATTAAAAAAGGCTTGGGAAAATACATGTTAGCTCTTCAGCACACGTATCTCACAATAATAATGCATTAGCTAAAGCACATCCTGCACACCCCTGTAACCTCCAGCCTGGGTGGAGAACAGCAGAAGTGAGAACCTGAATACCTAGAACATCTGTAAGCAAACCTCACGGTCACCATGAAATGATGAAAACTCATTTCAGTGTTTTCATTGTGCTAAAGTGACCAAAAGCGCTCACTGTATCACATAAATAATAGGAAAGTTACCATTAAGCTCCTAATATGCAGAAGGCACCTCCCTGAGCACTTTTAAACATTTGGTACGACTGTCCCTATTGTTTAGAGGAGGATCTGGGGCTCTGAAAGATGAAGTAAAAGCTTTGGGTTTAAGATTATGTAACTTTCATCCTCCCTCCTAAAGTCTGCAGAATGAAGGTAACAGACAAAAGAGAATAAATTTGTAACAGGGCAAAGAAAAGAAGAGAGAGGCTACGGGTGAGAGATTTGTTGAATTTCTCAGAACGTGTGGAGGGACAAAACAGTAGACGTGAGGGCTCCTGCAGAGTCCGCTGCCAAAGCTGAATACTCAGGTATGAAGGTGGGAATGGCAAAAGTGATCAAAAGCAGGCAGATTCTTTGAAGTTAAGTGGCTGGAAGAGATTTCCAGCCAGTCTGCCCTCAAACTCATAGACTCTCATTTGTGCACACCACCTGATAAAGGTGACACTTGTCACAGGCACCTCCTGGGAATCTGCTCTCTGCAGCAACTGAATAATTTTCTAGGGGAAGGTGCAAGTTCCTGGGGTGGATATCAGAGTCCCTTTTCTCTCTGCCTTTTGGCCGGTCGGGTGGGGGGTGATCCCGGCCTGCCTGCTGCTCTCCCGTGCATGTGGAAGTGAAGCCTGCATGTCACTGTGCCACACACGCACGCACAGCATTCTCCACAAACCCGCCAGCATGCTGGAAGGGCATGGCAGGAAGAAGGCCGGAGTGCTCACCCATGATCACCATCACCATCGTTCTAATAAAATAGTAGCTAAAATCAGGCACAGGTATAGGCTGAATACGTGATGCTCCTGTTTCCGCCTGATCATGGACCAGTGGGAAGGTGGACAATGGGAGGACTCAGTCTGACCGACAGTAAAACATCAGCTTTATTAATAAATAAATACAAAGGTTTTTTTTGTATCAGGTCTGTAGTTTTCTAATAATAGACTTCATACTACAGCATTCTGGAATTTGAAAAGTCTGCTGATCTAGTTGCAGCAACACCATCTCAGGCCTTGCCCCAGGGCTGGCTCCTCTGACCAAGGAACAAACAACAGGGAAGGAAAGAGAAGGAAAGAAAGCAAAGAATAGAGCAAAATGCATCTCTCTACAGGAAGGCCAGCCCCTGAGAACAAGGAAAAAGGCAGGGGATAAACAACGAATGACTGTTCCTCCTGCCAAACTCACCAGTCACCTGAGTCCTTGCTCACCCTCAGCAGGAGTAAGTGATGGGGTAGGAGGCCGGGAATGCTACTTAGTCAAAGCCCCTCCAAACAAAAACAGAAAACCAGAGAGGGAAAAAGTGTTCTACTCCTGAGATTTTTATCAGCACCCAACCAGTAAAACAAAACAATTCTGAGTTGCGTTTTTGTTTTGTTTTTTGTTTTTTAAATTACAGAGGGCATTTAACACAGGGAATTGGTTTTATAGGAGACGCAAGGGACTATACTGCCAACCAAGGAATAAAGAGGTAACTAACAGATTAACAATCTCAGGAAGCTGCTATCCCCTACGGAAAGGTATAGGAACCCAGGGGGTCTGGGTCACCGGGAAGTATATAATAAAATTGTGGTGGGCATAACCACTGGAGCCAAAACCGTGAAAAGAGAAGAAAAGCTGTCAGAAGTACTGCCTGATGAACAAAAGGAAGAGGAAAAAGACCTGCTTTGTCTCCCTTGTCTCTGTCCTTGGATCCCCCTTCAGTGCCTCCCATTGGCCACGCCCAGTCAGAAACCAGCAGGCAGGCAGCCTGGTAAGCACAGACTTCAGTGGGTGGCAGAGCAGCAGAAGGAGGGTGAAGACGCAGCTAGGGACAACAGGCCCAGGACTGGCACACACAGTAACATTTGCTCGCACACTCACTCTGCACCAGACACTGTGTTTACATGTTTAACACAGGTTACCTAATTTAATTGCTACAAATCCATAAAAGAGGTGGGTGTTTACTGTTGTTATTCCACTGTATAGGCAAGAAGTCTACTTAAAATTGACCTGAAATAATAAGATAACCAGTAACAATTAGAGGAGGGGAGTCAGTTTTGCAGAATAATCAATAGAGAATGTAAAAATTTTCAAATGGATACCTCAATGTATAACAATACTATTTAAAGTTCTGGAATAATCACTGAGGCCACACCAAGAAGTAGTGAAGGGCTCATCTCTGCACAATGAGAGCAGATGAGGGCAGGAGATTTCTGCTTTATATTGCATAATTTGTTATAATATTTGGATTTTTTAAATCAAATTTCTAATTTGTAATAGGGAGGGGAGAAAAGAAAGTTAATGGCTGAGCCAATCTTATGTGATTCTGAAGTTCATGTATTTACGTGACACTCCAGTCTCCACCCCAGGAGTGAGCTGTGAGTAGTTTCTCTGCCACAAAAGCAACCCACCTGTGACTTCTTAATACCCTCACTGGAAAATCAGAGCACATGGCAGGAAGCCCTGGGGAGAGTTTATTGCTCGTGACCTCAAGGGCAAAATAATTTGCTTCTCAGAGATTCAACCTATGGCAGTGGTCGGACCTCGAAGCAATCCCCCACCTACCAAAACAAGTCTCTGAAGGAAACCCATTGCTACATAGCCAAACAGCCACAGTCAGGCAGTGTCAACACGGATTTTGATTGTCGGTTAGTTATTTTGAGATGTTGCCAGCAAATTTTCCCATGATGAGTATAAATAACTGAACTTTTCATATGTGAAGTATGTATAGGGTAAGCAATGTAATCAGACGATTTGCCTGGTTTTATGGAATATCTCTAATCGGTGATAAGGCAATTGACATAAAATTATTTTGTAAACCTACAACGCACTCTTCTCCTTGCCTCGGTGAGCACCTGCTATGTTCTAAATAAAATCTCATTGTACTGGCCAAACACATCATCCTCAAAGTGCTCTCAGCTAATCCTACAAGAGTTCAGTTAATTATCCCCGTTTTTTACATAAAAGGAAGGGAAATAGAGAATGGAAAGCTTTTAATTCTAATCCTTACATCACGTCACTCTTCAATCTCTTTACCATAATTTGTGGCAAAACAAAACTATGATTCCACCTTACTGCCTTTTCTTCTTTCCCCTCAATTCTTAGGGAGGGGTCTTTTTGCATGAGATGTTGTTAACATAGTAATGCAAGTGACTTAAACTATAAGTGATAATCAGTGTCCGCATAAGCCTCCCGCTGAGATGCACAGTGAAATCCTACTGGTACTCTTTGAGGATGGACTAGGCCAAGGGCTTGGAAAGGCAGGTTCAACTTCCTGAGCCGGCAGCCTGGCCAGTCACACAGGACTCCTTGCTCAGAGGAATCCTACACTTGGTTTAATGATCTGTTGTTGCCATCTCGAATTTTTCAATAAGTTTTAAATAAGGGACCATCCATTTTTATTTTCATTGAGCCCCACACATTATTCAGTTGGTCCTGAATTGAGGATGTTCCTCCCGGATGGAGCCACGACCCTGGGGGTAGGATTGAGGGGATCATGAGAGGGGATAAAAAGGGAGAAGACTGGAAAACGATGAGCACCCAGGGCACTCAAGTTCAGGTGAACCCATTCTGGACTAAAAGGAAAAATAAATGACTTTGTGCTATCTTTTGGACTCCAAGAGTGTTTGCGATGATATAATATTAAATTAGTTCCTATCTGATAAAGGACCAAACCCACAGTCTTGTTTGTCTTAATTCTGGAGCTGTGATGCAAGGGTATAGGTTTTATTTAGCTCATACTGTCACATCAATGCCTCTTTTAATTAAAGAATTCACATTTAGTATTAATTATTATTTTCATCTTATTTTATATGTATCATTTTCTTTTTTCCATTTTTATTTATTTTCTAACATTATTTGTCAATATATTTTTTACATACTTGCTGAATGTTTTTGACACTATTTGAATAATAATCTACAACTAAATTAGCATTTCTTCCATATTTTTTCATTCCATTAATGATTAATTTCTCTAGAACTTAAAACCAGATGCATACCTCTTCCTCCTATGTGAAAGCAATAAACGAAATATTTTCCACTAAGAAGCACTATTTTCCTCACCAAGGTGTGTTGTGACTCACCTTTATTCACCACCCCACACACCCAATGAGATGGGACTTTTTTTTCTTTTTAAGACAGAGTCTCACTCTGCTGCCCAGGCTGGAGTGCAGTGGCACGATCTTGACTCACTGCAACCTTCAGCTCCCTGGTTTAAGTGATTCCCCTGCCTCAGCCACTCGAGTAGCTGAGATTACAGGCATGTGCCACCACGCCCAGCTAATTTTTGTATTTTTAGTAGAAACAGTATTTCACCATGTTGGCCAGGCTGGTCTCGAACTCCTGACCTCGTGGTCTGCCCACCTTAGCCTCCCAAAGTGATGGCATTACAGGCGTGGGCCACCACACCTGGCGAGATGGGACTTTTAAAATGTATGCACTTCTTCCTCCTTTCCTCCCCAACTCTAGATGAGACAAGTTTAGAATATTTTTCCTGTTTCATACACATATGCTGCCCCAAATTCATAGATTTTTTAAAATTAAAATTCCCCTTACAATGTGTCACTTTCCTTTTTCCAAAACTTTTATTTTGGAAAACGTCAGACTTACAAGAAGTGTTGAAAAATATAGCACAACGAACATCCATACATCTTTCAGCTAGATTCACTACTAGTTAGTAATTTGCCATATATGCTTTTTCATTTTTTTTCTCTTTTCCATTCTCTCCTCTCTCTCTGTCTCTGTGTCTGTCTCTCAGAGATGTACACATATTGATCTTTGTTGAATTGTTTGAAAGTAATCCACATATATGAAAGTAACCCTACACACTTGAGCATGTATTCCCTAAGAAGAAAAAATATTCTTTTCTACAACCAGAATATCAACATTGATCTTAAGAAATTTAAAATTCATAAAAGAATAATATCCAATCTTTTTACGATTTCCCTATTTAACTCCCAAATATCCTTATAGTTGGGAGATTTTTAAACCAGGGACAATTAATAACCGTGCATTGCATTTAGTCTCCGCATCTCTTTAGAACTGTTCCTTTGCCTTGATTTTTCATCTTTTTCCATAAGTTTACATTATTTTTATTGTAAAGATGGTCCCTATGTAGGTTTGTTTGATTGTATCCTCATGAACAGATTCAGGTTAAACATTTTCATAAGAATATTGTGTAGGTTAATCTTTACGCATCACATCAGGAGGCACAGAATTTCAGTTTATCTCATTATTGGTGATAGAAGTTTGACGATTCAGTTAAGGTGAAATGTGCCATGTTTCTTCACTGTAAGGGTAGCATTTGTCCTTTCTGTTCTAAAAGAACGTATTTAGCACTGCATTCCTAGCTAGGAAAGTGAACAGGTAGGCCAGCAGGTAAATTTGTTATAGCAACTCTTTCCTCTCCTCATCATCTTTCCTCATTTTGAGGTCTCTGTTCTGGTTAATTTGATGTATAAAAACATTCTCCTAGTATTTTTCTCATATGTAGTATGCAGACAATTTTAAGATTGAATCTTTGTCTATCTGTAAATATCTCTTTTTCCCCCAGGAAGTAAATATACGTTAACTGAATAAGGTTGTTGATATAATTTTTTTTCTTAAAGTTGATTCCATTATTTATAGCTCTTCCGGTTGAATATAGGCCTGATGTCACGCATCCTGTAAGTATTAGGTTGGTGTGAAAGCAATTGTGGGTTTTGCCGTTAAAAGCAATGGCAAAAACCGCAATAACTTTCGCACTAACCAAATACTTTGCTTTCTTCTGCTTGCAAACTTGTACTTTCTTTACCATTTATGTCCCCAAACTTTACCAAGATATGTATCTGCGCCTTTTCTCATCAATCCTCCTTGGAAAACTGAGTGAGCACTTTCTACCTCAAGAATCATGTTTTTCTTCAGCTCTGGAAAGTTTTCTGTATTCATTCAATTTCCTTCTGTATTCATGAAAGTCCTCCTCTTCACATTTCTTCCAAAAGATGAAATGGAAAAGGACTTAATAATTTTATTTCCACAGAAGCATTTCAGCCTCGTTTTCATTATTTAAAGAAAACAACACTACAGAATCCTGAATTAGAGGCTAGAAAAAAACCTTAAAACGAAGTCAATATATCTTTTAGGAAATAAAATATTTTCCTATGGTGCCAAATTTAGAAAACGATTCATAAGTCTGTCAAAGCAAATAAAAATACAGAGATGAATCGCTAAGCAAGACATCTTACTTGGGAAAAACAGAATTACAATTTGGGGCATACACACTGACTAGGGTGGTTTTTTGTTATGTGCAGGGAACAAAAAGAAGGTTGGAACCTTTATTGGAAAGAGAAATGTTATGAGCTTTATTAGAAAGAGAAATGTTATGTATCATTTTGAAAGAAAACTCATTGGCCATAGTCAGGTTTTTGAGAGATGGCAAGTCCTGATTGATGAGTGACAGTGGTGAGTAAAACTATTCTTCGAGTCATGGCTGTTTATTTTAGCAGCTACTAGGTAATGCTGGTTTTAAACGTATAGTACATCATTTAAGCAACTGACTTCCAGTGTAATTCTTGGGGAGGCACTGGTGACTCAGTGCTTTCCCCTCACCCCTGACTCCAAATTTAATTTCATTGCGTAGGAAAAGATAACTCCAATTCACATAATAAACTTTTACATTTCCATCTTTTACTCCAGATCTTTCCTGAAAGCATTGGTGATCTACTCTCTTGAAGTTAGGCTTCGTTGTTTCTCTGTGCTGGGTTGGATCTGCTCCACTGGGTGATGGGCTTACATCTGGAGGGAAGTAAGTAAAGGAGTCAGTGTCAGGGACTCTAGCCACGTCTGGGTAACAAAGAGACCAGAATGATGGGGTGGGGTGGGGTGGGGAGGTTGTGAAGGGAACTCTCTTAGGGCAGATTTGGCTGGAGTTTGGCTTTGAGTTCTATCTTATAATTCCCATAGGCTTAGTAATCATCTCGAAGCCTTGGGCTAACATTATCTTAGCAGGAGAACCAGATCTGCAAAGATTAGACAGGCAACAAGAACTGAATGTAAAGATTATAATACAAAAAATAACCATCAACAATATAATACATTTAGATTGTACAATGGATTTGAGCAAAACATGTCCTTCTTCACATGGCAGCATGAAGGAAAAGTGCAAAGCAAAAAGGGGAAAAGGTCCTTATAAAACCATCAGATCTCCTGAGAACTCACTATCAAAAGAACAGCATGGGGGTAACTAACCCCCCAATTCAACTACCTGCCACCAGGTCCCTCCCATAACATGTGGGGATTATGGAAATTACAATTCAAGATGAGATTTGGGTGGGGACCCAGCCAAACCGTGTAAACTTTACAAATTTTATGTAATATTTAGAACAGTTGTATTAATATATCCATATATATTATATATACATACACAGCCATATTTCTTTATATATAAAAATTTCTTTATAAAATGAATATATGAATATTTAGAAACACTATATATATATAAAGGAATAAAACAGAATCACTTTATATATATAAAGGAATATAATAAAATCACTAATTTGACAGTGCTTTTTATACAATTCAACATATCAAATAAGCCTAATAAGAGACATAACTTTTAAGCTTTTCTAGGGGCCCCACTGAAAAATCCTACAGTCAATTTTAGGTTAATAAAAACTTAAATTAGAACTGGATTTTGTGAAAGTCTGTCAAAGATGTTAAGAGATTTAAAACATTAAAATAGAATATATGCATTGAGACAATGACAGTAATGTATTTAATTAGAGTGATAATTAAAAGACTTCAAAGGCAAATACAAAAAGTTACATAGTTGAGAGGAAAAAAAAACCTTAGGCCTGTTTTAAAGATGACTTAATTTTTTTCCAGGTACACAAACAAAGCTAATAAAGACGGCACAAAGCTCAAGAAAGTATCTTAAAACACAAAATCTCTCCTTCTTGAGATGATTACTTAGAAGGTAAAGACAAACAGCCTACAATGACTGATTCTCCTTATGGAAAGCCAATTTAAATAACCTCAAAGTCAAACTTCATGAAAAGGTACTTGAATTCAGTCACACACGGGAAGAATGTGTGTTCAAATTATGTGTGTACCTAATATTACAGAAGACTAATGTCAATAAGAAAACCAGTCCCTTGAGCTTGGGAATGCATGGCTTGCAGAAAAAGGAAAAGCATGTGAAATTGCCTGGCTGCACAGAGTAATTTAGACACATCAAGAAAAGCCAGGGGGAAAATCAAGTTATCCTGGAGGAAACGTTGTTCTTCTAGGTCTTTAAGACAAATATCCTCAGTTTTAGGCCACAATAACCCAGTCAGAACTGGGGGAAATAAAGCTACAGAAACTGATGAAAAAGTTGAGGGAGAGAGTCATCACTTTAAGCAAAAAGCTGTACCTTTTCAAGGAGAGCAAGAAGAACAGCAAAAGGCAATGATGCATGATCTGCAAGTCATGTGTGTTAAGATGTACAAAAAGCTGAACCTTTGAGATATTAAAGCTTTTTAGAGCTTTAAGAGAAAAACTCTACCCAATGAAATGAAATTACCATTTTAAATAAAGAAGACAGCACTTCCAACTGAAGTCAGGTAGAAACTATAAAGCAGAAAAAACAAGCTATAGTTCAGACGGTGGTTGAAAATTTAAAGAAACAGATTTTAGAATTAAAATTAACACCTTTTGAAAATTTTTGCTAAAAGTAGATTAACATTTGAAGAAAGCTTACTCTTCAAACATAGACCAGACTCTACTCCTGTATGAGTCTACCCCTGACACCAAAGCTCAATTCTTAGAAAAACTTATAAATTTCCTTCCAATTCTAGCTAACCCAATCACACACAGAACTCCCATTGTGAGGCCAATCCTTTATAAATCTTTCACAATTTATTCATATCTTCCAGTTTTTTTCTTATATTTTCCTCTTAATTTATATTGGAACACCAATTATTTTACCTTAAGACAAAAATTTACTTTTTTCTTATTGGAACCACATAAAATTGTTATGAAAATTTTTTCTGTACATTTTGTACACATAATTATGTTAATTAAAATTTTTAATTTTTACTAACCTTAATCTTTCACAAAACCCTAGGAAGTAATTTGAATTGTGTGATAATTAATACTAGGTGTAATTTGACAGGATTGAAAGATGTCTAGATGGTTGATGAAGCATTATTTCTGGGCATGTCTATGAGAGCATTGCAAGAGGAGTCAGTGGAGGGAGTGAAAGCCCCGCCCTCAGTGTGCATGGGTACCACCCAATTGACCGGCAGCACAGCTAGAACAAAGCAGGGAAAAGACATGCAGCTTGCTGAGCCTTCGGATATGGTCTGGCTGTGTTCCCACACAAATATCGCCTTGAATTGTAGTTCCCACAATTCTGATGTGTTGTGGGAGGGACCCAGTTGGAGGTAATTGAATCATGGGGGTGGGTCTTTCCTGTGCCGTTCTCGTGATAGTGAGTAAATCTCATGATATCAGATGGTTTTAACAGAAGAGTTTCCCTGCACAAGTTCTCTTCTCTTATCTGCCACCATGTGAGACATGCCTTCCTTCCACCATGATTGTTAGGCCTCCCCAGCCATGTGGAACTGTGAGTCCATTACACCTCCTTCTTTTGTAAATTGCCCAGTCTCAGTTACGTCTTTATCAGCAGTGAGAAAACAGATGAACATATCTTCTCACTCTTTTCTGGTGCCAGATGCTTGGCTTCCTCTCTTCCTGCCTTTGGGCATCAGACTCCACGTTCTTCAGCCTTTGGACTCTGTGACTTGCATCCACGGCCTCCCCATTGTTCTCAGGCCTTTGACCTCAGACTGAGGGCTGTAGTGTTTCTTCCCTGGGTTTGAGGCTTTCAGATTTGAACCGAACCATGCTACCAACTTATATTAAGCTATTATATAATATCTCATAAAGAATTTTATAATCTCTAGAAATATTTGTATGGAATAACTTTTGATGTGAAATAAGACAATTTATTAATAGAGCCAAGTATCTTTTGTCTTTCTATAAAATTTAAAATGTCAAAAGGAAATAAATTTGAATCTATGTTTAGCAATTGTTTCAGTCTTTTATTTAGAATTAACTCGTCTATTTTACTATTATTATTTAATTTAACTTTAAGGTTTCAAATTGTGTAAAATGTTTGCTTACAAATATTTATCCCACTTACATTTGCCTAATTTATTTATTTTTTAAAAATATTCCTAGATTTATGAACACTAAGATATTACAGCTAGTCATTACTTCAACTTATATTTCTGTATACCATTTTTATAGCACATGACTCCAGTGTTCACCTAAGTAAAACCTTAATATTAAATATATGGATATGTTGGCAGTAACTCAGAAGATACAGCTCTTTCCATCCAACCAACAATATTAAAGTTGTTTTATTCATTAAAGAGGTACATAAAAAGAGATTGTTTTATTTGTTAAGCTGGATTTATAGCTTTAAACCTTAAAACATCTATCAAAGACAAATATCATCTTTTCTAACCAATGAAGCTAGGCAAAAATGCATGCTGACAGTTCTGAAGACACCTTCATTTTTATTTCATCAACAAATTTAAAATTAACTTTTTAATCAAATGTTTACTTAAGCTGGTCAGGAGAGGTGGCTCACACTTGTAATCCCTAAACTTTGGGAGGTAGAGACAGGCAGATCACGAGGTCAGGAGTTCGAGACCAGCCTGGCCAACACAGTAAAATCCCATCTCTATTAAAGATAAAGAAAACTAGCTTGGCGTGGTGGCGGGCACCTGTAATCCCAGTTACTTGGGAAGCTGAGGCAGGAGAATTGCTTGAACCCTGGAGGCAGAGTTTTCAGTGAGTCAAGGTCACACCACTGCATTCCAGCCTGGGCAACAGAGCTAGAGTCTGTCAAAAAAAAAAAAAAAAAAAAAAAAAAAAAAAAAGAAAGAAAGAAAAATTACTTAAGCAATGTCAACCAAAGGCTTTTGGGTTAATTGTTATATTTCTGGTAAATTACTTGATTTAAGCCGTTATTTTTTTCTCTTTAAGCCAATAGGGCTCCTTTATGTTTTAGTTGAAAAATATGATATACAGGCATGCCTTATTTTATTGTGCTTTACTTTATTGTGCTTCACAGACATTGTGTGTGTGTTTGTGTGTGTGTGTGTGTGTGTGTGTGTGTGTGTGTATATATATAAACATATTGAATGTTTGTTTCAATTTGGCATTGAGCAAGTCTATCAACATAATTTTTCCCACAACATGTGCTCACTTCATGTCTCTGTGTTGCATTTTGGTAATTCTCACAATATTTCAAACTTTTTCATTATTATTGTAATAACTGTTTTGGTGATCTGTGTTGAGTAATATTGGCTGTGACTATTGTCATTGTTTTGGCACCATCATGCTCATAGAGTGAACTTAATTGATAAATGTTGTATGTTTTGACTGGTTCACCAACCAGTTATTCCTTCATCTTTCCTGCTCTCCTTGGGCCTCCCTATTCACTGAGACACAAAAATATTGAAATTAAGGTCATTGATAATGCTAAAATGATTTCTAAGTGTTCAAGTGAAAGGAACAGTCTCACATCTCTCGCTTTAAATCAAAAGCTAGAAACGGCTGAGCTTAACGAGGAAGTCATGTCAAAAACCGAGACAGGCTGAAAGTTAGGCCTTTTGCACCAAAAGCCATGCTGTGACAGCAAAGGAAAAGTTATTGAAGGAAATTAAAAGTGCTATTCCAGTGATCACAGGAATAATAAGAAAGTGAAACAGCCTCATTGCCAATAAGGAGAACATTTTAGTTGTCTACACAGAAGGTCAAGCTAGCCACAACAGTTCCTTAAGCTGTAGCCCAGTCCAGAGCAAGGCCTAACTCTCTTCAGTTCTATGAAGGCTAATAGAGGTGACGAAGCTGCAGAAGAAAAGTTTGAAGCTATCAAAGGTTAGTTAGTGAAACTTAAAAGAAACTATCTCCATAACATAATAAGCTCAGAGTGAAGAAGCCAATGCCGACGTTATCAGGCAAGCTATGCAGCAAGTTACCCAGAAGATCTAGCTAAAGATCATTGTTTAAATGGCTACGCTAAACAACATATTTTCAATGTAGACAAACAGCCTTCTGTTGGAAGAAGATGCCATCCAGGATTTTTATACTAGAGAGAAATCAACACCTGGCTTCACAGATTCAAAAGACAGACGGACTCTCTTGTTAGGGGTAACAAGTACAGCTGGCCACTTTAAATTGAAGCCAAAGTTTATTTACCATTCTGAAAATCCTAGGACCTTTAAGAATTATGCTACATCTACTCTGCCTGTGCTGTATAAATGAAACAACGAAGTCTGGATGACAGCACATCTGTTCACAGGATCATTTACTAAATATTTTAAGTCCACTGTTTGACACTGCTCAGAAAAAAAAAAAAATTCTTTCAAAATATTACCACTCATACACCTGGTCACCATGGTGGAGATGTATAAGGAGATGAATACTGTTTTTATGCCTGCCAACACAACATCCATTCTGCAGTCAATGAATCGAGGAGGAATTTTGATTTCAGTCTTATTAATTAAGAAATACATGCCATAAAGCTACAGCTGCCATGGATAGTGAGTTCTCTAATAGATCTGGGCAAAGCCAATTAAAAACCGTCTGGAAATGATTTACTATTCCAAATGCCAATAAGAACATTAGTGATTCATAGGAAAAGGTGAAAATATCAACATTAACAAGAGTTTGGAAGAAGTTTGATTCCGACTATCACAGATGACTTTAAGGTATTCAATATTTCAGCAGAGGAAGCAACTGAAGGTATGGTAGAAATAGCAAGAGAATCTAAATTAGAAGTGGAGCCTCGAGACACGACTGAATTGCTGCAATCTCATAAAACTGTAATAGATAAGTTGCTTCTTATGGATGAGAAAGAAAGGCGGTTTGTTGAAATGGAATCTACTCCTGGTGAAGATGGTGTGAACATTGTTGAAATGGCAACAAAAGATTGGGAATATTACATAAACTTAGTTGATAAAACAGAAGCAGGATTTGAGAGGACTGACTCCAATTTTGGAAGAAGTCCTACTGTGAATTAAATGCTATCAAACATCATCACATAATTCAGAGAAATCTTTCGTGATAGAACTTGTTAATCAAGGGAGCAAACTTCTTTTCAAAAATTGCCACAGCCACGGCAAACTTTAGCAACCACCACCCTGATCAGTCAGCAGCTATCAAGATCGAAGTAAGACCATCGAAGGAAGACCATAGTCAAAAGACTATGACTCGCTAAAGGTACAGATGATCATTAGCATTTTTAGCAATGAAGTACTTTAAATTAAAGCATATGCACATTGTTTTTAATATATAATGCTATTGTCTACCTCATAGGCTAGAGTATAGCATAATCATAACTATGGGAACTAAAGTTGTGAACATCAGAAGTTATTGTTGCCATGTTTCCCCCTCTGTAGAGGAAGCTGGTTCACTGGCTTCAGAATTATGGAGTTTCATTCTTGTTGCCAAGGCTGGAGTTCAATGGCATGATCTCGGCTCACCACAACCTCCATCTCCTGGGTTCAAGCGATTCTCCTGCCTCAGCCTCCCAAGTAGCTGGGATTACAGGCATGCACCACCACACTTGGCTAATTTTGTGTTTTTTATAGAAACAGGGTTTCTCCATGTTGGTCAGGCTGGTCTTGAACTCCCGACCTCAGGCAATCTGCCACCTCAGCCTCCCAAAGTGCTGGGATTACAGGCATGAGCCCTCTTAAACAAATCCCAAAGACCCCTCTTAAACAAATCCCAAATAAAACTGAAAAACTCACCCAAAAGAAAAATGGAAGTTCTATCTGACAGAGATTACTGAGGGGATATAAATGACCTGTAGAAGCAGAGGACGACTCCGATAGCCTCAGTGTGGGTCCTGCGCATGATACTCCCAGATACTGTGGATCTCTCCTAAGTGAGCCCACTTCAGACTCTTCCTCTGACACTGCATATGTCAAAGTCAAATAAAAATATAGACACACATCTTTAAACACAATGTTTTATTTGGGAAAAACTGAATTGCAATTCATGACATGTACACAAACCAGGTGGTCTTTGGGATGTCCAGAGAAAAAAGAGAAGGTTGGGGGTTTTATTAGAAAGAGAAATATTACATATTGCCTGAAAAGAAATTATTTGTACTGGCAAAGTTTTTGGGAGCTGGCAAGCTCTGCTGGATGAATGATGGCAGTAAGTAAAATGAGACTTAAGAGTCACGGACCAGGGCCCGGTGGCTCACGCCTGTAATCCCAACACTTTGGGAGGCCGAGGTGGGTGGATCACCTGAGGCCAGGAGTTCCAGACCAGTGCGGACAGCATGGTGAAACCCCGTCTCTACTAACAATACAAAAATTAGCCAGGTCTGGTGGCAGGCGCCTGTAATGCCACCTACTCGGGAGGCTGAGGCAGAAGAATTGCTTGAACCTGGCAGGTGGAGGTTGCAGTGAGCCAAGATCACGCCACTGCTCTCCAGCCTGGGTGAAAGAGCGAAACTCCATATCAAAAAAAAAAAAAAAAAAAGTCACAGAAGTTCCTTTTCACAGCTACTACGTAAAACTGGTCTTAGGGGCATGGCTGATAATTTTGACAGCAGGTTTGAGGCATAATCTCTGGGCAGATGCTTGTGCCCTGAGTGCTTTTTCTTCTCTTCATCTTTTGACTCTGATTTAGCTGGAGATAACTCCAATTCACATAATCAATTTTACAAGCCTACACCAATGTAATGTGCAGGGCATAAAATTGAATGAGTAAGGTCAAGGACATGAAGCTGTACCTTTCATGTGACCCACAGCTTTCATGTGACCTGTATTGCTCACCTACTTCTCACACTCACACTAAGAGACTTTAGGGAGCATTTATGATGTCCTTTCTTCATATGGGAACCCTCTTCTATATCAAACTTGATGACCATTAAAGCTTCCAGGTTCTTGCCGGAATTCTGATCCATTCGTCCCATTCATTGGTTCAAGGGCGGATGCATGACCAAAATTGGGCCTCTCTAATACTCTACTTTCTTAGCCTCTGTTAATTGGTCTAGAGGTGGACATCTTGTGCAGCTGAACTAATGGAATCCCTCCCTGGCACTTCTAAATTTACCACCACCCTCTTTAGCTATGGGAACTAAAGCTGTGAACATCAGAAGTTGTTTTTGCCATGTTCCCCGCTCTGTAGAGGAAGCTGGTTCACTGGCTTCAGAATTAAGCAAACTGAGAGAAACAGAAGCAAGAATCATTGACAGAATATTCTTGAGGTGTTCAAACTTCTGGTTTCCAATGTTCCGAAAGTCTAATAGTATCTGCACCCTTCTCGTGATTTGATTGTTCAACTCCTCATTCAAATACATGAGATACCCATATACATGTATAGGATATTTACCCCTTGGTCAAAGCTTATTTAAATTGAAATTTGTCATTTGTAAATAAAATGGTCTTATTGTTTCAAAGGCTTAAAATGTTAACATTCAAAATGGTCCCATGGTACTTAGAGATTTGTATTAATATGTTTGTGATGAGGGTTTAACTTACTTATTACTTTTTTAACATTCCAGCCATTCCAAGTAAAATATATGATCAGCAAGGAATAACTTTTTTATAGAAAAGCAACCTATGCAATTTTTCTTCATATATAAATCCTGCATGATGTAAAAGTAGTATTGTCACAAATGTTATTGATCTGTGTCCTCCAGAAAGCTGAACATGGAGAACAGTTTCAAAACTGAATTCTTAAGTTATTTATTGATGCAGTGATTTCTTTGTTTTATTTATTTGTCTGAAGTCTTTCTTTACCCACAAAATTGTCTCTACATATCCACTCATGTTGTCTGGGGAAACGCAAAATGCAATTACACACACGGAGGAACATGAACACCAATGTTCCAGTGACTTCAAAATTATTTCAGGAAAGCAGTAAATTTTGGATCTCACTTTGCTAAGTATCAAACTTAGCTAAGCCTTGTTTTACAGCTGAGGGAGTTTGTGAGACGGCTTAGTTTCAAAGGTGAAAAGGACACTGGTCTCTACGAATCAGAGGTTACTTAATAGAAACCAGTGTGTCTCCATCAGGAAAGAAAAGGCTACACAGTTGGGCCTTCCTGGTAACAGCCACTCATGTGAGAGCCCCAGAGGGACTTTTATAGCTGCCAACACTGAGACTTATGGATTCTGTCGAAAAATTAATGCTGTCATGAAAAAAATATGCTTTACGATTTTTATATCTTGGCATCCATATCCTTTGACAGACCTTCTGCCCTATCCTGGTCTCTACCCACATACCCCCCCACCACACCCACACACACACACACACACACACACACACACACACACACACACACTCCATGAGACTAGTTGCCTCTAAAGACAAACAGAAGAGGGAAATGTGGAAAACTAAGATTTCTTTCTTTTTGCATGGCCAAGTTTCTGAGGTGAATAAGATTTCTGTGACGTTAATGCAGATGAAAAATGGATTGCTTTTACTAGAATGAACAGAGAATCTTAGCAAAAACCTCTCTCGTGGAAAACTCTCCGAAGAACATCAAAGGGAATGGCGTGCCTGCTAGCAGAGTAGGATAATCTAGCTAGCCTCTCCCAGCCCGTCTCTGACATCAGGTGAGATTTCCAACTGGTCTGATTAGAAGCAGCAGACACACCCCCTAGAAACTGCCTGAGAGCCAAGTGTTTCATTTGACATATGCCATTGCATTTTTCTAACCTAACAGAGGTTTTCTGAGGGAAATAGGAAGAGCCAGGTTAAATTGGGCACTGATGGTAAAGTGGATTTTCTCAAAAGCAACTTCTCAAAGAATTAGGCACATGGGGTAACTGTAATCCTTGGCCTTTTGACTGCTGGCAGGTAAGACTTGGCATGGAAGTGGAAGGTTAGTAACTTGAGTTTTATCTCACTTCGCTGTCGGAGTTTTTCATAACTTTACTAAATGTAAATAAAAACCGATGCTGCTATGAGTCCCTCAGCAGTATGGATAGGTAAGAAATGGAAAGAAAAAAATTCTAATGCATGATCACACACATACACTCACACACACATTTACTGACAGTTTGCAACTCTGAAAAAGATATCACCATTGCTCAGGGCCTCTCCCCCAATCCGTTTACACTCAACATTGATCACAAGTTCTTTATATTTCCTGAGGCAGACAAAAGTTTTACAAATTTATATAGCTTGTTTGATATCCCCAGAGTAATGAATAAAGCATCTCTCATAACCAAATGTGCTCTACTAATGATTTTTGGGGAAAGAAACAGTGTTTCAAAAAAACAGCGTTTAAAAAAAAATAGAGTCTTCTTTCTGTGTATCATCCTGGCAAGAGGGCATCATCAGTGCCTAAACAGATTGTGGGGCTTTCTCAGAGTCTATATTCTATGTCTGTGTTCTCCCTAAAGAATTTTTTTTTTTGATAGGGTCTCTGTTGCCCAGGCTGTAGTATATTGGCACCATCTCAGCTTAGTACAATGTCAGTCTTCCAGGCTCAAGCAATTCTTCTACCTCAGCCTCCCGAGTAGCTGGGTCCATGGGCACATGCCACCATGCCCAGATAATTTTTGTATTTGTTGTACAGACAGGGTTTCCCCATGTTGCCCAGGCTGGTCTCAAACTCCTGGGCTCAAGTGAGCCACCCACCTCCGCCTCTGCCTCCCAAAGTGCTGGCATTCCAGGCATGAGCCACTGTGCCCGGCCTTACATTCTACCTAAAGAATCTTGATTGTATTCTTAGCCCTCCTCTCTCCTCACCCTGTTAGCTTCCTAAATTTTTTCCCTCCCCAGGAGTTTCTTACCTTTTTCTTCCCAGATAAGAGCTTCCATAGCTTAAAAAGCTTTAACCTGTCTGTGATCTATTTCTTGCCATCCTTCATTTTTAACCTGCTTACATTGTGCACCAGTTCACACGTTTCCTCCTCCTTGGATTTGCCCTCTTTGCACTTTGGTTCTCTGTCTCCTCAGTACTCTACTCCTGCTTCTGCCCACCCCGAGACACACACACTTTTTTCTGAGAATACAAGGAAAAGACTCAGATACCTGGACTTTAAGGTTTAAAAGCATCATATGAAATGCTGCAAGGAGAAACTATCTTATTTGACTCTCCAGCATCTAGAGCTACCCTTTGATTAAAATAAGTAGTCAGTGATTTTTACATGGTGATTTTATCAACCACCTCGTGTCTTATCTAGAGAATAACCATAAAAAGAAGTCGGCCCAGGACAGGCCTGGTTGGCAGCTGTTGTCCCAGCATGCTTATCAATATTGTCCCTCCATGCTTTCACAAACTCACAGAGTCCACTTTTGCTGCAAGTTTGTACAGTAAGTTGTTCGATCACCCCAGCTAACATATTTTATGTAATTCCAAGCCAGACTAAAACTTTTTGAGATGTATATTTTAATCTCTGTCGTAACATTGGAAGTATAATGAAAGCATGCATGATTATAAACTGAAAGAAGGAGAAAAATGAAATAATTAAAAGCAACTTGACACAAGCCACTGTATTTTTCTAACCTAACAGAGGTTTTTGGGGGGAAAGAGGAAGAACCAAATTAATCTTTAAAAAGCCGAGAAATGAGAAAAATAAGCAAAGAACAGATGGGACAAATAAAAAAGAAACAGATGATAGGTACAAAAAACATTACATCAGTATTCTATCAAATATATGTACTTTACCACAGTTAAAAAGCCCATGAGACTGGAGATTTGGGTTTTTGTTTTTTTGTCCTTAATCTTGGCAAAATAAACTTTCCAAACGGATTGAGACCAGTCTCAGATACTTTTGGGCTCATAATATATAGGAAAGAACACAGAACAGCTGTCAAATACACATTTTAAAAATATATACGTAGAACATTTGCTGACATTAGCCATAAATAGGGCCTAAACCAGTCTCAAAAATTGTGTTATTGAAATCTCATAGATTATGTTTTCTAGCCATAGTGGAATAAGCTACAAATCAGTAACAAAATGGTAGCTAGAAAATCTTCAGATATTTGGAAACCAACCATCTTAGATACAGGTCACAGAAAAAAAATGACAATGAAAATTACAAGATATTTTGAACTAAATACTAGTGTAAGTAAGACATACTAAAACTTGTGGACTGCAGCGTAACCCATGCTTTCTGGAAAACTTGTAGTCTTTTGAATAAATATTAAGAAGAAAAACTGAAAACATCAATGCACTAGTAATTCAACTCCAAAAGCTAGAAAATAAACAGCAAATTTAAAATAATGTAGGCTCAAAAAAAAAAGAAAGAAAATAAATGGAAAACAAACATACAACAAAGAAAAATCTAAAAGGAGTTTCATTAAAACTAAATATTGTTTCTTTGCAAAGGCATATAAAGTGTGTAAATTCAAGCAGGAATAAAAAAAAGAGAGAAAGTATAAATAATCAATATAAAGAATGGAAAGAAGGACATTCCTAAGATTCCAGAGACACTAAAAAAATAATAATAAGAGAACAATTCTTCTTTGCAGATGAGTTCCATATAATATATGTACATACTGCCCCTATGGACAGTGAAGCTTATTTCTCTTGTCTTTTTTTTCCTTTTTAACTTTTAGCTTCGAGGACACATTTGATGAAGGTTTGTTACACAGGTAAACTCATGTCACGAGGGTTTGTTGTAGAGATTATTTCATCAGCCAGGCATTAAGCCCAGTACCCAACAGTTACCTTTTTCGCTCCTCCCTCCTCCCACCCTCCACCCTCAAGTAGATGCCAGTGTCTGTTGCTTCCTTCTTGTGTTCATAAAGTCTTATCATTTAGCTCCACTTATAAGTGAGAACACACAGCATGTGGTTTTCTGTTCCTGCATTAGTTTGCTAAGGATAATAGCCTCCAGCTCCATCCGTGTTCTCCTTTTTTTGAATGTAGGCAGGACTTAATGACTCAATTCCAAAGAACAAAATATGGACAGGGAAAAAGGGTAATTCTACAGTGGAGAAGCATGGCAGACACCAATCCAATTTGTCAAAAATTACAGAAATAGCCAACAGATTAACACAAATCTGTTACTCAGCGAAGCCAAGACCCCCAAATCGCGCCTACCTTACTACAGGAAATATATGTATTTTTCACATTACTGATTTGCCTCCTACAGAATCTTTGCTATAATATCTCTTAGTCTTTGTTCTTTTTCTTCTGTTCCCTATAAACCTGTAGAACTGAAACACAAACACTATATACAAAATTATTGAGGTAGATTGCAAAAGGTGGCTTCAGATGCTTCCCATCTCTGCAAGCACAGTTCTTTACAGCGTGATTTCTATAGTTTCTCCCACCAAGGGTTGAACTCCATTTCTCTTCCACCTGAGTCTAGGCTTGGCCCTTATCTTGATTTGGCCAGTGGAACAATAGCAAATTTAAGCAGAGACTTAGAACCCTGAGATTATCATGTGAAAGGTCTAAATTAGCCTGCTGAAAGAGGAGAGGCCATATGCCACAGCGATAGCCTGCCTCCACTGAGGCCTCCTCTCCAGATCCACCAGTCTGCAAATGCCATACATGTGGGTGAGGCCACTGGACACTATCCAGCCCCAGTTGAGCCAGTCTTGACTACAAATCTATAACAAATGTTTATTATCTTACGCCACTAAGTTTTGGAATGAATTATTAGACCACAAAAGTTAACCGATACAATCATATTTTCTGCTTTTTATCTCCTTTGAGATAATCATTAAAAAAAAAATCCTATCAATCAGATTCCCAGTATTATAGGTTCTCTACTATATGCCTGAGAGTATAGCCATATTTCAGAATTTAGGCCCAATCTTGACCCCAAATGTTGACATAAGTTCTAGAGCAATTATGCACATGTCCAGCATTGAGTTCATCTTGCCATAGGTCTTCTCCAGATTCGGGGCCTCTGCTTCTCCAAGCTTCTGGTTCATTGCCTCTGAGTCAATCCTTGATTGAAGTCATTTCATTAAATTTCCTAAATACACTCTTGTGCCAAGAATTATGCTTGAGGGTAAAGACACAAAGAATAAGACACGACTCTGCTCTTGAGAAGGTATTGAGCTGATGTTCAGATGACGCAGGGAACCCTCTTAGGGCTTCCCAGGGTACCACAAGCACGGAAATAAAGGAAAAATTAATTCCTTCAAGGAAATTCCAGGCACTAGCCAGGTCCAAGAAGTAAATGAACAACCTGATAAGCAGGAAAGTAAAAATAGCTTAAAATAATAGCCAAGGAAGCTAGAAGCACAAAACGTTTGGTTCCCCACAGAGACTAAAGACAGCTGCTGAAGACAGCTGACATACGCCTGCAGTTCCCAGTTACTCCAAAGGCAGAGATGGGAGAATTAAACTTGAGGCCCGGAGATCAAGGCTACAGTGAGCTGTGATTGCACTGCACCGCTGTACTCCAGCCTGGACTGGACAGAGTGAGACCGTCTCAAAAAACAAAAAACAAAGAGAAAAAAGAAAAAGTAAAGATAAAATCTAACATCCCTGAGTTGTTTTTCAGAAACCTGAACCCTGACCAAATTGATTCATGGGCATACAGACCTCACATGAGAGGGAACTGAAGGATGAACCCTGACTGCCCTTCTTTGTTCTAAATTTCTTCCCGAGGCGCCTGGTGGAAGTCACACCCATAGACCAGACCTTAATATTCCTTTCTGCTGACCTGAAGATTTTAGACAAAGCTTCATTTCCTTAACCAATCACAAATCAGACAGTCTTTGAATCCACTTGTGTCCTGGAATTCCCCCTCCTTACTTCAAGATATCCCACCTTTTAGGCCAAACCAATGTATAATCTCCGTGTATTGATTTATGATTTTGCCTGTAACTTCTGCTTTCCCAAAATTTATTCCTGACTGTAAAAACCATTGCTCGCCAGCCATCAGGGAGGTCCAGACTTTAGCATTAGCTGCCTGATTCTCCTTGCTTGGCACCCTGCAAGTAAATGCCCTCCTTTCTCCCACTGCAAAATCTTGGTGCAGTTTGTGTGACTTTACTGTGCCTGGTGACTGAGCAGACCCCAGTTCAATTTGGTAATAGTGTCTGGAGAGACAGGTATACCAAGAAGCAAAATTGAGACAGTATTGCCTAGCACAAGGCAATAGTTAACTAATATCTCAATTCATCACTAACAGACATTTGCGTGTTTGCCAGAGACTCTGCCTGTCTCTGTGCAAACCAGGCTGTTGTTGCTATGGAGCTGCAGTTGTGCCTTCTCACACTGCTGATCTGCCTGTCTCCACCAGCTGCTTGCTCTTTGAAGCTTTAAAATCACAAGCTTCCCTCTGTCCCTGCTGGGATAAAGGCCCTGGGTCTGAGGTAGTTTGACCCCATTGGCTAAGTTATTCACGTCTTTCTGCTTTCCTCCTCAAGGTGTGGCCTATGTATCTGAGGCTTCTCGGGATTTCTCGCTCTGTTGCCTAGGCTGGAGTACAGTGGTGCAATCTTGGCTCACTGCAACCTCCACCTCCCAGGTTCAAGTGATCCTCCTGCCTCAGCTTCCTGAGTAGCTGGGATTACAGACCCCTGCCACCATGCCCGGCTAATTTTTGTATTTTTAGTAGGGATGAGGTTTCAGTATGTTGACCAGGCTGGTCTCGAACTCCTGACCTCAGGTGATCTACCCGCCTTGGACTCCCAAAGTGCTGGGATTACAGGTGTGAGCCACTATGCTCAGCCCTCTCTCTGGATTTACATCCCAGTTTCCTCTCCATGATATTAAAACGCAAGGTTTATTGTCTCATGGCCATGGAAAACTAGTACACGGACACGCTGGAGTGAGGTTAAGAGCAGAAGCTGCTGCAGAGAGAGGAGTCCCAGAGAAAAACGGGTTGGTAGTCCTGTGGTGAAATGCACAGGGTTTTATAGACTAGCTTGAGGAGTCAGTGTCTGATTTACATAGGGGACAAAAGATGGATTGGACCAGGTGTACCATTTGCATAGTGCACGAGAACCTGGCCACCCCCACCCTAATCTTGTATTATGTAGACTGGTTCTCTACCTGGCTGTGCCATGTTGTCTGTTCCTTACTATACACACACAGACAAAGAAAAGGGAAGGGGCAGTTTCCATGTTGAACATGCCTGGCTGCCATGTGGCCCTTTTCTATGGGCACAGCTGCCAGCATTCACCTGTGCAAGCTTCCAGCTTGCTTTTCTATGTCTGCAGCTCAATGTATCAGGCTACCCTTTGTTAGAAAAAACAATTTGGGGGCTGCTTTTTATTAAAGGGGAAGCTCTGCCGAGGACTCGCTTACCCTCACTACCTGCCTACATAATTTCTTTCGAGCTCCTGTATCAGTGTGACCCCAGCCAATCTCAACCCAGCCCACCTGTCTGCCTGCATATCTGACTACCTCCTTTACCAACAACTCTGGTTCCCTCCCAGCTGACTCAAGAGTCTGACTCGGAATCCCTGTGCCATAGGCCTTGACCTTGTGCTGTTTGTGGGTGCAGACTCAGACTTTCCATTGCTCCCCTCTTAGCGCTCCCCCTTCTGTCCCCCTTTCTCGCTATTTCACACTCTATTGCACTGCTTTCCTCTCTTTTAATGCCTTGACCTACCTCATCACTACTGTGATTATTGTAAATATCCAAACTAGAAAATAAAATCCCAATATGAATTGGGGCAGCATAACCAGGTTAGGCTATATGAATCAAAATCCTTTCTTAAAATGTATTTATAAGAGAACAAATGATAATTTCAATTGATATTCGAACACCTTTCAGTTTTCTAGATAACAAGAAGATGTGGGAGGGTCATCAACCTCCCAGTTACAAATTTCTTTGAAGTTAATTAAAGGACAATAGAAGGCAGGGAAGAGCTGGAAACAGGGGCTGTGTCACCGCCACCTTTAGCCTCAGTGATGAGAGTGGAACATGCCGTTGTGAACTCACTGCCTCAGAATCTCCTGTCCAGCCTTTTCCATTCTCTAGAAAGCCTGTTTAAAACAAAGGTGGAAAACAAAGCGCTAAGGACAAGAATATCTACTACCAGAGCAAGCAAGCAAACAAACAACAATAAAAAAATCCAAAAACTGGTGAAAGCCGGGGTTGTTGTTTAGTCAACCAACAACCTTGAGGGGACATTGGACTTCTCCGCAGAGCTCCCTGAAGATCCCCGAGTCCTGGAAATGCCATCATTAATCACCCTTAACCTACACAACCTCATTTTTCTCATAGTAGCATGTGTAAATAAAACAAAAACCTTCCCTGAAGGCAAATATAATGGCTCCCCATTAAAATGAGACCGCTTGGCCTAAACAAATGGTGCACTGGGTAACCATAATCCTGTATGAAATGACAATGATTTTTTTGAAACAGCTGGGGTGCAGTAAGATCATTATTGGGCTGTATTTAATAATTCTAAATGTTAAATGAGTCCAGGCTCCCCTGAAGCCAATTTAAATTGTTTTTGTTTTTTTAAGTCAGGGTTAGAAATAACTGATTTGGGCATATTATACATAACTTTTGCTAAATAAAAATTTGCCAGTGTCTGGACGCTGGCTAGGTATGTCACTACAATGAAATAGTGCAGGGAGACTGGAGGAAGTGGGAACAAGTGTTGGTGGTGTGAAGAAAATCAATATTGGGGCACCCAAATCACTAAGCTAAAGGGAAAAGTCAGGCGGGGAACTGCGTAGGGCCAGCCTGCCTCCCATGCTATTCAAAGCCACCCCTCTGTTCACTGAGATACATGCAGATGCCTCCTTTGGAGAGGCTAATCAGAAACTCAAAAAAATGCAACCATTTGTCTCTTATCTACTTTTGACCTGGAAAGCCCCCTCCCTGCTTCCTGTCTTTCTGCTTTTGCTTTGAGTTGTCACACATTCCCAGACAGAACCAATGTTCAACTTATCTACCTATGACCTGCAAGGCCCCCTCTCTGCTTCCAATCTTCCCACTTTTGCTTCCAGTTATCCCACCTTTCCAGACCAAACCAATGTTCTTCTTGCGAATGTTGACTGATGTCTCATGTCTCCCTAGAATATAAAACCAAACTGTGGTCTGACCATTTGGGGCACATGTTGTTAGGACCTACCGAGGCTGTGTCACGGTCACGTGTCCTCAACCTTGCCAAAATAAACTTTCTAAATTAACAGGTCTGTCTCAGATTTTCTGGGTTCACAGTGGGAAGATGGCAAGTTTGGTTTGTGGAGAGAGCTGGATGTTAGCTGTCCTTGAGAAAGCTGATGAGAATTGGCCTTGGAGGGACAAAGGGAAAACTTCCCCTTTACCCTCTAAAGGTTCACTAAAAAATCAACTCACAAAAGGCAGATGAATTGAAGAAAAGGAACACCAATGTACTAACACACACACAGGAGAGAGTAACATAGTGATCACCCCATACCCGAGGGGGTACAGAAGATTGAATACCATCTTGAAGTTACAGAAAGAATGGGGGCTTAGATCACAGCAAGACAGGTTACAATGGCAAAACAGGTTATAAGACGAGAAAGCTTGGCTAGCAAAAAGAGGCCTTAGAGCACTCAGCCATAGCCACACAGAAGAGTCCCAATATCACAGAGCCAGCCAGTGACCTCCCCGGCCCTCTAGAGAAAAAGAAAGTGTTAAATCTGGGATATCCCATTGTTTCCATTTTAGCATGCCACACGAGTTAGATCTTAAAGAATTGGCAGAGTTTTTGCAGGAGATGATGTGAGCTGAGAAAAAGACAAGGAAAGGGACAGAACCAAAAAATCTCGCCTCATTTTCGATGTAGTTTTCCTGTTTGGAGAAAGCACAGAAGTGCGCATGGAGGATGAATAGTGAAACTTGCCAAAGCTGGAAAGGTAATTCGAACTTATGTCATGACAGTTTTGGGGGTGATTAATAGGGGGCAATTTTAATTCAATTGGCAAAAATAAACTACGCACGTTGCCGACTTGGGTATTTTTGTTTGAATATTATACATACTTATAAAAAATCTTTTAACTTCACAGGAATAATTTTGGTTAAAATTACTATGAATCAGCCAGCCTCCCCATGGGAGCAAAATTCCTTTTTCTCGCTTGGCACTTCAGGTCTTACTACATACATATTGGATATTTTTTGTTAAACAGGGGAGATAGATAGTGACCAGAACAGCTTTTGTTCAAACAGCAGCAGCAGCAATAACAGCAGAAGACATCCATCATGTTTACTGGCAATGTCAACTGTTTGCACTGAGTATAAATGTCCTTTTTTCAAATTGGCCTCATCAGGAAAAAATCTTTTTAGAATTTTAAATTGCCTCCTCTTGCCAAGTATAGAAGTTCTGTCCTTTTCCCAACAAAAATGATTTGTTTTCCTAGATTGCAAAGCATTCTATTATCTGAGGGGGAAAAGAAGTCCTGGGAAGGAACTTAACAAAAACTCTATCAAGCATTAGTGAGAAGAGAATTCTGATAACTGAATTCTGAGACTTTCCGCCTAAAGGACAGCCGTAGAAGAAAAACACCATAGTTTAGTGGTAGGGGGAGGAAGGGCTGAAATGGGAACAGCTAAGTCATTTTTTCCTAGAGCTTAAAAAATGGTAAAATTCTTAAATATCTAATATTCTCTCTTATTACCTCCTTACTAAATTCAGTGATAAAAGAAATTGGTTATCTGTTATAGCCACATCATGGCTCCAATTGCATAGATTTCCCTGACATTAGAAGCTTCCTCTTTAAAAAGGTGAAATATTTTAGGGGAAAAAAATGTTGATTCTTGCACTCTATTTTCAGAAATTTCCAGTAAAATTAATGAAGCTCTTTTCAACATTTCCAGTGTCTCTGAGATCCTCTGAGTTCAAAAATCTGGAAGCTTTTCTTTCTTTTTTGTTGTTTTTGGGGTGTTTTATTTTTGCAGATATTTTTGCATTAACACAATTAAAAATCAAACCATCTTTATTAATTTCCACTGACATCTTAAAAGTCATGTTCTCTGAGGCAATTCTTTAGAATTTTTTATAATTTCCTCATTTTCAATGCAAGCAATATGAATTGAGCTTATTAACTTTTAAAAATAGAAAAATGTTACTCATGAGTCCCATTTAAAAAAGAAGAAAATATATATAATGGCAACTAAAGTCTTTGAAAATAATGTATTGTACTCTGTTCTCCCTGGAACATATATAATTTCTTTGAAGTTAAATGCCTAAAGAAACTAACATAGACTAAAAGGAACCCCTAAGGTTTAAATTAATGTTCTTCCACTTGTATCTAAATGCTGACTAGGGAGCCACTGGAACAAAAGAAATGTCTTTTTAAACTGAAATTTTGAAAACAGGAGTCATTAATGGTGACAGTTTTCATTAATGGTTCTTACCGTAGGTTTGCATTTTTAAGATGTTAAGTAGCCTTTAAGACTAAATAATGCAAATTCAGCAGTTATTTAGGTCCACAAGTGAATAAGCTAAACCAATAATTTGGGCTTTTTATTGATCAGCTGATTGTTTCAGTCAGATCGAAGGGAATACTTAGCATGATGTGGCCATCCTCTTACCTCAAGCCTTCCAATCTGGACACCACGGATTTGTAAATGCCTTTACACATTCTATGTGAGAGGACTGAGATACAATTTTAAAGTTCTCTTCTTCTTTTTTTCTTATACCCTAGCTACAAAATGTAGCAAGGACCTCCCAAAAGAGAAAGTGCTTAGTTATCAGGTTCAACGCAGGGAACTTCAAGGAAGTGTCACATCCTAACCAGGGTTAGTTTTTTTATGAATATGTTATCAAGCTGTAATTCCTTTCAGAGCAGGGTCACCTCCTCACGCAGTCTAAGTATTCAAAACCTGTTGATGGAATTGAGTGAACAAAAATGAATGAATTAATTAAATTTTCCCCCGACATCTGTAAATTGCCTTAAGCCTTTGAAGGGGAAAAAATACGAAAGAATAGAAAGACTAAGAAGTCATTACATATTTAAAACTAATTATCTACTTGTCCACATATATTATTTCATTACCTCCCAACTATTGTATCAGGAAATGGGGATTTAGAGGGGTTGTATGACATTGACCAAAGTCACATAGCTAGTATATGGTGAGGTTGGGTTTTAAGAATTAGCCCAAAGCTAATTCTGACAGGGCACAAGGGAGCTACTGGGAGTCTGAGGTGGGAGGTTTGCTTGAGCCCAGGAGTTCAAGACCAGCCTGGGCACCATAGAGAGACCCTATCTCTTAAAATTTTTTTTCATTTTATTTTATTTTATTATTATTATTATTATTTTGAGACAGGGCCTTGCTGTATTGCCTAGACAAGTCTTAAACTCCTGGGCCCAAGCAATCCTCCTGCCTCGGCCCCTCCAAAGTGCTGGGATTATAGGTGTGAGCCACCCTGCCTAGCCAAAGTTATTTCTTAAATTAGCCAGGGATAATAGTGCATCCTGTAGTCTCAGCTACTCGGAAGGCTCGGCGGGGAAGACCCCTGAGCCCAGGAGTTTGAGGCTGCAGTGAGCTATGATCGCACCAATACTCTCCAACCTGGTTGATAGAGCGAGACCCCATCTCTACACACATGCATGCAAACAGAGAGAGAGAGAGAGAGAGAGAGACCTAATTCATTCAAGCCCCTGATCTTTCAACTATCTCAGTACTTCTTACTCTATCCTCTGCTTTACAATGTGTAAAAGGGATCCAGGAGAGAACACGAAATGAGTTTCTCTTTCTTCCACCTGAGAAAGGATTTTCTCTTATCTTCACCTTAAAATGGTGCATTTTGAAGGATATGAAATTAAAGCATCTTTAAGGAAATCAGTAATCGTGAAGGAGGCAAAGGCTGGATTTGCTGTGTATTAAGGGATAATAAGAAAGGTCACAATATGCTGTAAGTACTAAGCTCTTTATAGTCATTCATCACCCCTATTGTAGTTCAAAAGTAAAGCACCACTGCCTCAATTCAGCAAATTACTCATCAGAGGCCATACTAAAGTATTTGTTCAAAGAAAGATATTTGTTTTGCATCTGGGTCTGGGTCACTGAATACATTCTATAGCATGAAAATTTTTTCTTCTTTGGGACCAGTAACTCTTTGCCCTAAGGAATGTTCCTCATGGGGCACATACTTGGAGTGACAAAACTCCTTCTTATCTCAGCTAAGATCCCGTAAATAAAAGAAAGTCTTAAACAAAGGTCTCAACATGGGTCTCATGGATATCTACTGATAAACGCTGAGACTTCAAGAAGCCCCTGAAATTGTAGGCAACATTTGCCATGTATGTCCATTTGTGCATTTGCAGAGGCAAAAGAACCTTGATACCTATTAGAGGTTCTTTTATATAGAACCTTGATAGCAATAGATCCTAAAGAGATTCAAAAGAAAAAAGATTCGAGATTCTTGCAAAAGAAAGTAAGTCTTCCTTGTGGCTTTAAACGCCTGCCATAACATATTTCTCTGGTGATAACATTTGCCTTCTAACTCATACTTTATGACTGTATTAAGTGTATTTTTGCTATAAACATTCAAAGGTGAGAAGGTAAATAAATTAATATGCAATCAAATATTAATAGAAGCAGCAAAGGTATCATACACGGCAGACAGGGAGCCTGCCAGTGGGCACTGCCAAGAGGGCACAACGCAGAGCTCACAAGTCCTCTCCAGAGAAGGGCCTCACACAGAGGATCAGGAGAAATATCAGCAGTTTCTTAAAGGGTGTTTGAGGCTATGCAAGACACGCTCCCAGGAACTGCTGTAAATGTGTGAAGCCCATTGCCATCATAGGGGCCACTGAAAAACTCTCCCTTTGCCCTCATAAGTTTTGTGGAAAAATCAATTCACAAAAGGCAGAATAATGGGAGAAAAGATATACAAATGTATTTAATTCTAGATTTATGCGACACGGGAACCTTCACAATGAAGATCCAGTGATACAAAGGAAACTGTCCTTTTTTTTTTTGAGATGGAGTCGCGCTCTGTTGCCCAGGCTGGAGTGCAGTGGCGCGATCCCGGCTCACTGCTGCAACCTCCACCTTCCAGGTTCAAGTGATTTTCCTGCCTCAGCCTCCTCAGTAGCTGGGATTACAGGTGTGCCACCACGTCCAGCTAGTTTCTGTATTTTTAGTGGAGACGAGGTTTCACCATGTTGGTCAGGCTGGTCTCGAACCTCGTGATCCCCAATCTGGTGATCCCTCTGCCTCAATTTCCCAAAGTGCTGAGATGACAGGCATGAGCCACCACACCTGGCCGAAACTGTCCGTTTTTATGCTTAGGTTCAACCAAGTATGGACAGCTGTGTTGAAATATGCTTGGACAAAAAGGATATAATATATACATTTCAAAAGGTATATTATGTACATTTAAAAGGGTATAATATATAAATTAAAAAATGCATAAAGGTATACATGTTCCAGTATTATTATTATTAGCAATAGATGGAGTGGGGAACCCAGCAAGTCCTGTCTGTCTATGTTTTTCTTGGCCTTTGGGCAATCCTTTCTTCTGGGTATGGGGCAGGATCCTCTCTGGAATAAAGAGGTCTGATGACCTACAGTCAAACAAGGTAGGTCACAGAATTTCTTTTCTTTCTTTCTTTCTTTCTTTCTTTCTTTCTTTCTTTCTTTCTTTCTTTCTTTCTTTCTTTCTTTCTTTCTTTCTTTCTTTTTGAGACAGAGTCTTGCTCTGTTGCCAGGCTGGAGTGCAGTGGCACGATCTCAGCTCACTGCAACCTCTGCCTCCCGGGTTCCAGCGATTCTCCTGCCTCAGCCTCCCGAGTAGCTGGGACTAGAAGTGCGCACCACCACACCCAGCTACTTTTTGTATTTTCAGTAGAGATGGGGTTCCACCATGTTGGTCAGGATGGTCTCAATCTCTTGACCTTGTGATCCATCTGCCTTGGCCTCCCAAAGTGCTGGAATTACAGGCATGAGCCACTGTGCCCAGCACATAACTTCTTTATGGCCATTTTTTTTTTTTAACACAGAAAGGCGGGAGGAAAGTTAAAGTAGTATTTTTCTCTTTTATGGCTGGCTTTGGGGAAAGCAGTTCTGGTTTCTCTGACCCAGCTTGGGGAAAGATTCTAGTTTCTGTGGCTGGTCCCAGGGCAGCACAAGGGACCAGAGACCGGAGGGCAGGCAGGAGAAGGTCAGAGAGAAACTTTTGTTTCTGAGGCTGCTGCTGAGGCGTTCACTTAGCAGTATCCTTTTCTGAGCCCCAACACTATTGAAGAAGCAGTTGTCAGCACACACACAGGAAGAGGAATCACATGCATATGCAGATGTGTAGCACGGAAGGAACACAGGGCTGAGGGATCAAACACTCCTGCTGTCATAGGCAGCCTGGGAGAAGGTGTAGATCATTTCCGTTTCACACATCACCACTTTCCTAAAGGGTATCTTGGTCAAGCATCGACTGCTTGCACTCAGCAAAGCTCCTGGGATTCATCAGTACCTGTCATCACTCTCCTTACATGGATCAACGAGTTATGTGATTCCTGTATACAAACTGGCATTATAAACCCTAACTGTACCCAAGGAACCAATATGGCGCATTACATCAACAGTGTAGCCTGAAGGATTCCCTGGATAGACACTGCTGAGTCCCAGCCTGATGGCTTTAACAGAGGCATTAACTTGTTTTGTGTCAAACAGCTGTGTTAAAGATTCCCTAAATACATAGTGACGCGGCAAGAATACATTAGTAGCTACTCACTGTGCCAATCATCTGAAGTTAATGGTATAAGAGGTTGCATGTGAAAACCAGCAAAAAGTAGATTTGCTTTGTTAAGATTCACCTAAGCCCAGTTTTTGGATTGTAATAACCCTGTCAAACTCTTTGATGCTTTGAAGTGAGTGGTCCTACTGCACAACCTTCCCAGAGTCTAACACTAAAGTAAGCAAAAGTGAAAGATCAGCGATTTGAGCCGGTTGTACAGACCTGATACTCCACACTCATAAACTATGCGTGAGCTATTAAATTCATGGGTATTACAAGGGGAGAATTAGGCCAAGTTTCAGATTTGACTCCACAAGTGTCACTAAGTTTTACCTAAGTTCATGACTAAAGGTAAAACCCCCAACCCTGGAAAACCCTGCATTTTCCCTGGAAAGCCTGGGCAGCCTTTCTGCTGATGCCCATGAAGGGACTGGATGGAAAGAACGAACCTGTCACCATTCATAACCAAGGTCAGGGGTTAGGTGAGCCCACATGTGAAACGCTTCACACCTGATTAGATTTCGAAGCAGGACTCGAACTTAGTTCTTCTTTTCATTATACCTTATTGCATCTCTGTTAAAGACAGAGGAGGAGTGCCATTTGGACAATCGAGCCCTCTCTTTGTATTCCCCACAGAACGTCACAAAGCACTAAGAGCTTAGAACTAGCTTATCGAGTTAGAATAACATGTAAATATCTGGAATTTTAATAATTTGTTCTCATTAAAATAGAAAAAATACATATGTATCATACACACAAGCACACACACACACACACACACACACACTTTGTCTATGTATTTATTTTCCACACAACATTGTCACATTATATTCACTGTTTTATTATGTGCTTTCTCCCCCTTGGCAGTAAGTTATCAAAGTCAGCTGACTTAGGAAATAAAAGTTTTTTAAAAGCCTAATGATATGTTGCATGGCATGATCTGAAGCAGGTATCATCCATGGGAGTTCTTCTTGACCTTAGGAGAGCTAAAATCCGTAGTACCGCCAAAGGTTTAAGACTTCGAAACACACAACATGTCTACCTGTCTACCGTGCCTGTTCTTCCCAATGCCCCGTCCAAATCCCGACCTTTGTGGCTGGAAGCTGTGATACTCCTTTGCTGCCAACTAGTGGCAAGTTTCAACTTTAGACAGACGTTTCTCCTGCTGAGCACAAAGATTCAATGTTCTAACACCACAAAGCCTGGAAGGGGCCGTATGGGTTCCTAGAGAGCAGCATTTTCAGGTTGCGAGCCATAACCCTAGAGTATTTTATGAAACCAGTTTCATTTTTTAAATGAACCCATTACAAAATAAAGGAATAGAAAAAATATCAAGTATATCCTATGAAGTGAATGAAAGTGTTAGATTATGAAACTCTACTTTCAGTTATTTTGTGCATGTGTCCCCCTGGGTCACAAGGTAACCTGGACACAGATTTTAAAAATTGAAAGCTGCTGAACCAGGGAAAGGAGCCATTAGAACAGGAGGAGTCCAAAGTTTGCCTAGAATCCTTCACACTTAAAAAGTGTAATGCATTAACTCATTAAGTCTAGAATTCCTCTAAGAGCTTCAGGGCTTGAAGTGCCTGGCTTCCATACTTGTTAAAAGAAGCAAACCTTTGACAGATTCTTTACTGCCTGCTGCTGGGTTCTTACAGGAAAAATGAAAAGTGTGGAGCCTGACTTATTTTAATCATAAACCTAGGCATGTTTCTGGAATAATGAATCTCCTGATTAAAGACTGCAAAGTTCAAAGACTCATTTTGGCTGCAGGAAATAAAATGATTTGGAATTAAAGGTGAAGGAATTGAAGCAGGTGAAATGTGAATGGCTTAAACTGAAGCTGTAGTACAATCTTTTGCCTTCTAAGAAATCTCAATGAGAAGAGATTATCTGAGGAGACAATTTGCATTGGAACCATCATTCAGGCCTGGCAAAGCATCCATAATTTTAGGACACAATAAAAAGTTTCTGCTTCAACTTTCAGAAGTTGACAACTTTAATAAATGAGACATGATGATGTCCAGAACTAACTATACAAAAATATAGTGTTAATTCCACTAACTCATTAATGTAAGCCACAAATAAAAAATGTGGTAATCAATTCATAGGGCTTGAATTGATAGGCTTAAGGGTGTACTTTGGGAATTAATTTGAGAGTTCTAAGTCCATGTCCTTTAAAATGGTCTATTTCTTGTGAATATCATTATGTATCTGTTTGACTCAAGATCTATATCCTTCATAAAGACTTCCCTGACTTTCATTTCTTTTAACAGAAAATATTTATATTGTGAAGAATGTATTTATAAATAACATATATTTTGAACTGGAATAAGACACTAAAATGTATACCACATCAGGTTGCTCACTATTTAATGTATGATAATTTTTTTCACCTGGATCCTGACACGTAAGGACAGCATTTCACATATTATTCTCTCAGACAATATGGTCTCATACGGAGCACAAACTGCCTCCTCAACTAATATTGATCAAATAGTAAATGGGAAAATAAGAAGGAAATTAGCATTCATAACTATGTGTCAGACCCTTAACATATATTATATTATTTGATGTCCACAGAAATCCTGAAAATCACTAACAATTATTCCTATTTTACAAATAAAGAAACTGAGCTTGGTAATAATTCACAGAGTCTGGCAGGCCTCCAGAACCTAGAGACCTTTCCACTATAACAGGGATGATGGCAAATATGTGTCATCCCTGGAAGACAATCACAATGCTCTTCCCTACTGAGGCAAGATATAACATCAGAATCCTTCTCAACCTAGTGGTTTGGGCAGCTTCAACCAACTGATCCCAGTAGGTTCAGGAGTAGAAAACAAATTGCAATTCCTATCATTCGGTCCAAAGTCTCCAAGACACCTCCCAGCTCAGATAGTCTATACTTCCTACCCACACTCTTTAAAGAGTTATATTATAATGAATTATGAAAGGCAAAGTCCAGGTTAGAAAATGAAGCTCCAAGCTGTCACTTTGTCAAAAAGGTACAACTGCCAGTCAAGGCTGTCTGCGCCTCCAGCCTCCAGCCTCCCTCTCTGATTAATTTCCTTCTACCATTTCTGGCCCCTTTGCATCACTGTCTCTTTTCCAGCATGATCCTAGAGCTGCTGTGTCCAATACAGCAGTGCTATCCACATGTGGCTATTGAGCACCTGAAATGTGGCCAGCTCCATGTCAGAGGTGCTGTAAGTATAAAATACACTGTAGATTTTCAAGCTGTGGAATGAAAAAGAGATAGAATATCTCACTAATAATTTTCTATGTTGATACATGTCGAAATTGTATTTTGAATGTTGAGTTGAATAAAATATATTGACGATTTTTTTTCTTTTGAGACAGAGGTTTGCTCTGTCTGCCAGGCTGGAGTGCAGTGGCGAGGTCTCGGCTCACTTCAACCTCCACCTCCCTGGTTCAAACGATTCTCGCTGTCTCCACCTCCAAAGTAGTCGGGATTACAGGCACCTGCCACAATACCCAGCTAATTTTTTTGTATTTTTAGTAGAGATGGTGTTTTACCAGGTTGGCCAGGCTGGTCTCAAACTCCTGACCTCAGGTGATCCACCCACCTCGGCCTCGAAAAGTGCTGGGATTACATGCGTAAGCCACCGTGCACTGCCTATTGATAAAATTAATTTCACCTGTTTCTTTTTACTTTTTTGTAAATGGCTACTAGAAAATTTAAGCATATGTATGGCATGTATTTGAGGCTTGCATTCTGTTTTTATTGGACAGAGCCACATCTTAAAGTCTTCCATTTGCTATCTTTGCTGCTTCTGTCATCCTTGCTTCTGTATGGCTACCTATTCCATTTTCAAGGCTGGCTGAACCTGCATCTTTAGTTGCTGGCTCGTGGCTGCAGCCTTGAGTTGGTGATAGAGGAGCCATTCTGTCTATCCCTACTCCGCTATAGCTTCCCTTTGCAACAACTCTCTGCTGCCCCCTGTTGCTGCCAAGCAACCTCTGAACTCAGCCCGATTTTAGCTCTTCCAGCGAAACCCCATCAAACTCCAGCAATCTTAATTTCTTAGGGTTCCTTTCAGAGATACTTAGCAACAGATTGAATTTAGACTAGGAAAGTGTGAAAACAATCAAGGCTATTCCTCCTTGGACTTGGAGTGCACCTTCTTTTGCAGGGCATTCAACCAGATCAAGCAATCACATCTGCAGCTAATTGATGCTGCATCCGAAATAGAAGGTCCCTTCTGATGATAGCTTACCAATATTCACAGCCTGGGAAATGGTAGCAGAAGTTAAATGACTGAGACCGTGTTTGGAAACAGCTAGAGCAAGTCATATGGCTATAAAAGGTCCAAATATGAGATTCTGAACAGGAACTGACTCTAGGAAGGAGGTAAATGCAGAGAGACTCCCCAGGAAGGCTAGGCTACCTAGAAAGGAAAAGGAACAAACCCAATATGTGTTTCATTGATCAAAGGTCGCCACCACCAGGGGGCAGTAGAAAAACAATTGTTCAAAGATCTGAGTTCATATCTCAGTTCCACCACCTTAGTGTATACCCTTGATCCTGTCATTTAACTTTTGCATCTGAAGACTAAAGACAATAATGCTCATCTAACCCTGAGAGTGTCAATTACATAAAGCATATGAAGGGTTGGGGTTGCAGGAGGAAGGAGGGGATGACAGGGGTAGCTGTCTCTCCCTGAGTTTCCCAGATTGGGAAAAACGTGTATCTACAGGGAATGTGATATTGGCCACAAGGCACATGAAAACAGCTCTGTATATTGTGAACGTAAATCTCAGTTTTGTTCCTTCAAAACAGCATAAGGATACAGTTTGTTCAGCAATAATGAATATTTTACAAAAGGAATGAAGTGACTCCCAATAGCACTGTGAGAACACTGCATTCGGTTGTGTTACTCCCATGACCACGCCCGCTCTCCAAAAGTTTAGGCACGTACATGAATTCACAGATGCAAAAGTTCTGTGGACTCTTTTGTGTCACTCACCTTCTTGCTTCTTTATCATCATGTCAAACTTGCTCCCACTCCAGGGCCTCTGTGCCTGCTCTTCCCCCTGACTGAGATCATCTTCACCTGTCTCCCTCCCTCACTTCTCTTCTGCTCATTATGATCACCTCTTTTGCTGCATCCACAGGGAGACCTTCTTAGGTTACACTTATCTCATAAGACAACTGTGCACCGCGCATGACTCAAATTTACAAAAAGGAGATCTGACAGAAACAAATTGAGCCTGCTAAAACCATAGTCTTAAGCGTCCCTTACAGCAATGGGCATCCTTGAGCAAGTCATGTGCTCACATCGTCCACAGTGGGGCTGGAAGAGATCCATGTCACACGCTGCAGGAACTGTCCTGATTTAAATGCCTCCTGCTACACAAGAACTAATAATTTTTGCAATAAATCTACAGGCATTTTTTTTTTTGAGGCGGAGTCTTGCTCTGTTGCCCAGGCCGGAATGCAGTGGCACAATTTTGGCTTACTGTAACCTCCGCCTTCCAGGTTCAAGCAATTCTCTGCCTCAGCCTCTTGAATAGCTGGGATTACAGGTACCTGCCACCATGCCTGGCTAATTTTTGCATTTTTAGTAGAGATGGGGTTTCACCATCTTGGCCAGGCTAGTCTTGAACTCCTGACCTTGAGGTCCACCTGCCTTGGCCTCCCAAAGTGCTGGGATTACAGGTGTGAGCCACCACACCTGGCCATGCATTTTTATAGGCTCTTCACAACCAGCACGCTGATGACAAGACTCACGGACTCAGAGAAGCCCAAAGCATAGCAGCTCTTTATAAATAAATCAACTTAGAGTTTATTTACAGTGCCTTCTCGCTCAGATACAACTTACTAATCTGGCATCATTTTTACCATAAGCAAGCTTGCTTAATAATATAATGGGCATGTTTACCCTTATCAGACTACCAGAGAAACAGATCTAGACTGAAGCTCAGATTCTTATGAAGGGGGAGATTTTACTAGCCCGCAACATCTAAGATCACTGTATGTTCTGTTACTCTAGAATTTTCAAACCTCGTGTCCAATCCACAGCATACATCACTGTTTATCGACCGATGTGTTTGTTACCTGGCTCCCCAACCATCAGTGTTATTATAGCAGATAAGTTATCTGATATATTCCCTGCAGTACTCAGGGTCTAGAAGTATGTCTGGGACAAAGTAGACACTCAATAAATATGTGTTAAATGAATGACATCCAATATCTGTGGTTTTGGACGAACACAAGAAACCCAGGCCAGTAATGAGTAATGGTGGCTTAACTGGCAAGTATTATGCAGACATGCAAGTGGGCAGGCAGTCTATCAGTATGTCCAGAGTCATACCTTTGGGAGCTGGTCCCAAGAGCACTTGGGTTCAGATTCGTAAGAGGTCTACGGTCTCTGTCAGGGATTTTGTTATGGAGCAGTCAGTAGTGACCTAGTTTAGGATTTAAAAAAGTAACTCAAAAACAAGAGCAACAAACAGAGAACAACTTAAATCTAGCTAATGGGACAAGAGAATACCGACGTCTGAGTGGGCTGACCACCAGCACAGTTTCACTATGCTGCCATTTGACCTCTACAAGAGGCCTCAGCACAAGAGTTGATCAAATTACCATGCTTTCCACCAGCAGCATTTCCCAAAGATTCTGGGAGATATTAATAGACAGTACTCAGGAGAAGGTTTTTGCTTGGCAAATCTCTGGCTAAACACCTTTTTAATTAAGAGACTTCTCTGGGAATTCACTTTGTCAATCCCAAAGAGAGAACACAAAGCATAGCATTTTCCAAACATGTTTAGATCTCCTTCCTTCACTGAGCATCTCCCTCTGTGAAGTCCTTTTGTACTTTGGAGAAATTTACATAAATTTGTTTTATACTATTTGGTAGAGAATCATGTATTACATATAGTATGACCTAAACTGCCCAAATGAGTAAAGAACTAGGCTGAAAGCAAAATTCATATATCTCATGTGATTTGAGGTATAGAATTTAACTATAATATATAAGATTTTTAAATGTATATGTATACAGCTAGTGCTCGACTTACAACCACGGTTGGGACCACGGACTGGTTGTAACATGATTTGGTCGTAAGTTGAGTAGGCTATATGTACAGTTGAAATGGTGCACGCGGAGATGGTAGTGCTGCTGGAAGCTGGTCCGCACTGTCGTACGCCCAGCTGGGCAACGTTTGCGCTGCCAGACACGGAGCAGTCGTGGCTAGCGATTGTGGTCGTAAAGTCGAATGGTCGTTAAGTTGCATAGGTGGTAAGTCGATCAATACCTGTATCTAAAAATATAGTTAACTATATATACACTATGTATATAGTTAACAATTTAAAAACAACTGTCCCTATTCACTAAAGAGTTCTATTTATCCTGTTCTTATCCTCTGCCCAGGGATGAGCTCCTTTATGTATTATAATCTTAAGAACCAAATATTCACGAATCAATAGTACTTACACAACTACAATAATTTCAAACAATTAACAGCTAGCTTAATACCTACCTCTGATAATAGGCAACCTAAGGAAACAGCAATTCTATGTTTAATCAGTTACCCAATGGAACATTCTTTGCCTCAAATGAACCAAAAACAAAAAGAGAAGGAAAACACATTTGGAAATCAACCTGCCAGCCCACTTTGTAATGCTGACTTCCCCCAGTGGTTTGATGAGCATTTCGGTATTTAAAGGCTGCTCTGTCCTATATGTCCACAGTCTGTAAGGCGGCTGTCCCCGCCCTTGTCCCAAACACCGTGAGGGAGAAAACTGGCCTTTTGCTTTGACTCTTTCTGAAACATGGGGAACTGCAAAATCTTTCTAAAGCAGAATAATGTGCTACCATGCAGAAAGTCGCGTGCAAAGGAGTCTAAATCATCCCAAAATAAAACTCTCTTATTATTGTCGGATGCTCCCATCCAACACCCAAATCAGGCCAAACATCATTTTTTCAAAAGCAAAGAGAAATAACCCCTAGTCACTTTTGACTGTTGTACTGAGGTAATAGCAAGTCAAGAAATCTCACATTTTTGTCCAAATATGTAAACAAGGGTTGTGTCCAACATTAACATTCATCTCTGTGAAATACTGACATGCTCACACTTCCTATAGTTCTTCACACTTCATGACAAGCAATTTATTATACATGAAAGAATTTTAAATGTACACTTCTAGAATAATCATCAATTTTTTGCAATGAATGACCAAGGAAACATCTTAATTCTAGCTCTCATCTTAATACTAGGTTGGTGCAAAAGTAACTGTTTTTTGTCATTACTTTGGCAAAAACCTTGATTACTTTTGTGCCAATCCGATACATTTCACTGCCTGGCTTCTGGCTACAGAACCTTACATATCCAACATAATGTATGAATACTACTCCTTCCTTATCTTTTACCCTTGGGACAAAAAGGAAGTAACGATCGGGCAAGGAGAGAGGGGTGCTTCAAAGCCTGATATGTACTGCAGCTTTTGGTAGTCAGCTAACATTTTAAGCATAGTATGAATCATAAAATATTTTGAATCCTATCTGTCTCTAAGATTTTAGATGTTCTTTCGTCGATTCATTTACAGAAAGCAGAGAACACAGTTGAAGTCATTCTAAAATCCAAGCTGCTTTGCTTCCCTGTTCCTATATTGATGTTTCATTCCCAAATTTGTAACCATAAAGCCTTCCATGTCCAAAAGCAACATCTTTAATGACTAAGAGAACACAATTATACATACATGGGGATATGCGTTGGCTGTGTCCTCAACCAAGTCTCATCTTGAATTATAATTCCCATAATCCCCGTGTGTCATGGGATGGACCCAGTATAAGGTGGTTGAATCATGGAGGCAATGGCCCCCATGCTGCTATTCTCATGATGGCGAGTAAGTTCTCATGAAATCTGATGGTTTTTTAGGGGGTTTCCACCTTGGCTCAGCTCTCATTCTTCTCCTTTCTGCCACCCTGTGACGAAATGTTTGCTTCCCCTTCCACCATAATTGTAAGTTTCCTGACGCCTCCCTAGCCCTGCAGAACTGTGAGTCAATTAAACCTCTTTTCTTTATAAATTATCCAGTCTCAGGTAGTTCTTTACAAGCAGCATGAGAACAGACTAATACACATGGCAACCCATAGGAGAAACATGAAACACGTGGAATTTGTTTGCTGCCAAATCAATGAGGAGCACTGCATTTTCCCTGAGAAATCCTCCATGGCTTAGTTGTTGCCTGGTTACCCTGCTCTTAGTGTAAGCTGTCCCTTTTCCGATTTGGTAATTCCTCACAACCAAATTTCCAGGTTATTACATCCAAACCTACCTATATTTAGTAGTATATCATGTCAAAGTAGATGGAAAGTACTGAGAAACACTTTCACTGGTAGGTTGGGACCTTTCCAAGGCTTTGGTAGTCAGCTAGACGCAGTATATGAAGAGGATAAGTGAGTCTTGGGTGCACCTGTGACTTGGAAAAATGCCCCTATGTTCTGTCCGATGTGTTTCAGCTAGGGTTCTTTGTGACCCCTGCCAGGTTCTCAGACCATTGTAATGTTCATATTCTATGTGTTCTTTGTAAAGACCATTTGGTGGCAAATTAAGTGAAACCAATTTGAAGTACCTTGAGCAACAAAGGTTTTATTATGAGAAAAAAGGATATTGAGCAATAAAGGTTTTATTATGAGAAAAGAGGGATATTCCATGGAACCACAAAGAATGGATTCTGCTGATCCTCAGGAAGGTACAAGCATCAGAAATAGCAAAACTTTCCAGAGGATTTTTTAAAATCAATGTTTCTCTGTCTTTTGCTTCCAGTCCCCAGGGTAGGACATGGCCATGCTATGTCTTTAAAGGAACTGGCATGCTGGCTGTCAGTCTGAATTGCAAATTTCCGAGAAAGAATCTGGCCAGGTGAGATGGCTCAAGCCTGTAATCCCAGCACTTTGGGAGGCCAAGACAAGCAGATCACCTGAGGTCAGGAGTTTGAGACCAGCCTGACCAATATGGAAACCCCGTCCCTACTAAAAATCCAAAAAAATTAGCTGGACATGATGGTGCATGCCTGTAATCCCAGCTCCTTGGGAGGCTGAGGCAGGAGAATCACTTGAACCTGGGAGGTGGAGGTTGCGGTGCGCCAAGATGAAGCCATTGCACTCCAGCCTGGGCAACAAGAGTGAAACTCTGTCTCCAAGAAAGAAAGAGAGAAAGAGAGAGAGAGAGAAAGAAAGAAAGGAAAGAAAGGAAGGAAAGGAAGGAAAGGAAGGAAAGGAAGGAAAGGAAGGAAAGGAAGGAAAGAAAGGAAAGAAAGGAAAGAAAGGAAAGAAAGGAAAGAAAGAAGGAAAGAAAGGAAAGAAAGAAAGAAAGAAAGAAAGAAAGAAAGAATCATCTAAGTGGAGCAGCCTTGGTCATTTGTCCACCCTGGGCCCATTTCAGGGAGATCGGGTCAGGAGAAACAGAAACAGCTACCAAAGCTGCCCTGACAAATAAAAGGATGAGCTGATTTATGAGTTTCTTACAATACGTAGGTGTACAAGCATGGACAAGATGACCACTGGTGGACTGGTCTCCTGCAATGCTTACATTGTCTGGTTCTATGATTAGACCAGACATTTCCATAAGAATATGCTGCCATCATCTGAAATCCAACGTATCTAGACCAAATGGCATTGTTATACAATTTTCTGCCTTTCCCATTAATGAGACCAACATCTCTGAGTCACACCTACTTAAGTTCTTGTCAAGTCTCTTGTTCATCGATAAAAATTCTTCATGCTGTTAATAATGGCATACTGCTTTAGCCACATCTCCCTAAAACCCTTAGAATAAATCCTTTTGCCACCTACTTCTAGTTTAAATAGACAACCATCAGGAGATGTTTTGCAGCCCTCACTGACTTTGGTCTTGTTAAAGGACTCCTTGTGATTTGGGGCTAGACAAAGTAAAAATGCTTGAGGGTCACTTGAGGCCAGGAGTGTGAGACCAGCTTTGGTAACACAGCAAGACCCCCGTCTCTGTTTTCTTTCAAAAAGAATCTGTAGTATTAGTCTATATTGTCATAAGATGCCAAAAATGTATGAGAGTCACAGTAGCAGAGGAATTATCTGAATGGGGAGGGGAAGGAGAAGAACACTGTAATGTGAAACAGAGACCTAATACATACAAATCTTAGGAAAATCGTCTCTTACAAGCATAAGCACTCGCAAGTACCTCCTCCCAGGATGCCTCTGAGCAGTCTAAGCTTGATCATGCTTTCCAAGTTACATAAGCACAACTAGGAATCTGCTTTCTCTCCCATGCTTTGAAATGTCAAGGAGGCCACGTTAACAAAATAGAAGCTGTGGCTGGATCAACCTGTCACTTCTCCAACTAACACAATGAATAATTTTTGTATTTACCATTACTTCATCTTCTGTCACTTATCATTTTTTTTAGCTGGGGTCAAGTCTGGTTTCTTAACATAGAAAAACTCTAAGTAATGGGGTCCCAAAAAGATAAACATTTGTTTTTCTTTCCCTTAAAAAAAAAATCCTGATTAGGCATCCAGAACTGCTGTGGCAGCCCTGGAAGTGACCAGGAGCTGTGTCCTCCCTTCCGTTCTAAACCACCATCCTCTCACATTTGCCATCTTTGGGGCCCTTTGTGGTCCAGGAGAGCAGGCAGATCTCCAGCTACCATATAGCCCTTCCCAGCCAGGAGGAAGGCAATGAAAAGAGGGAGCCCATCCTTTTCTGGAAGTCTATACATATTTCTTATATCTCCCTGGACAGAACTCAGCCATGTGCCACATCCAGTTGCAAGGAGTGTAAAAACCACGATGCTTCAGAGGTAGCTGGAACTGTGCCCAGTGGAAAATTAGGTTTCCGTTCCTGTGAAGGAAGGGGATGATGGATGGAGGGGTACACAATTAGCTATCACCACCATACCAACCTTTCCCAGAACATTTTCTCTTCTCATCTGGACTTATGCCATGGACTGATAACTGCGCCCCCTCTGCTGCCACTTCTAATCTATCATGCACACAAGTTAATCATCCTAAACCACTCTTCCACTTCCAGAGGAAAGATCAGATCAGGCAGTTCAGACCCACACTTTCTCATGTCCTAAATTCACTTCTTTCCCTAGAAGTAATCTCCAAAAACTACCCTCTGCAAAACCTTCCGTGGGCTTATTTCTCCAAGGACCTTAACCTCCACAAGATGCATCTCCAGGTTTTTTGCCTCACGTCAACCCAGCGCTCCATTCAACATCCTCTGGATGCAACAAGGCGTTTCCTACCTCTGAAATCTTTTGTTCTTTACCGCCCACCTGCAATTCTCCTTCCCCCTCTCTCTCTCTCTCTTTCTCTCTCCACCCCCTCAATCTCTCCTCTCTCATGCACATACTCTCCTTTTTCATTGTTTGCATCCCACAGAAACCAAATAAACTCCCACCTTCTCATTAATGCACAGCGTAGAATTCATTTCCCCTGATAGATGTAATGTACCTGAATTGTAGCCCTTATTATCTCTGATTTTTACTTAATGCTCATTATTATTGAACTCGGTCTTATCACTTGTCTAACACAGTCACCTGTGATGTTGGGCTTGTTGTTTAGCCTTTCTTTTCCTCGGGGTTATTAGGAAGTTTAAATGATGTACTGAAATCTACCAGGATGCATTTTACATTCCTACATTCCTTTGGAATGTTTCTCCTGCACCTGTCCAGGGCAGGGACTCCATCTTGCTCACATGCACCAGCTCCCAGGGCAATGCCTGCCTCATACAGTAAATATCCAATGAACAAATCTGGCCTGAGACTTACTTTGTATAACCTTACACTTCATTGAAGAGGTTATTCTATTCTCCCACCAATGGTGTGAGCCATGAAAAGCTGGTGTTATCCTTTACTAATAGGGAGTGGCCAAACTTTTACTGTTTAACTTGTAACCCAACCATATTTCAGTATCTCTCATGCCAAAACAGAAAGTGAAGTTTCACATGGAGCACATAGTTTTCACAGGTAGAAAATCATCAAAGTGCATTCCTATACCTTGCATTGCATGCATATCTCCATTGCAATGCTTTGTCTAGAAATTACTCTTGGGACTAGAAAAGCAGATATCATAGCTAATTGTATGGCAGAGAGATTTTAACACCGATGCTTTTGGAAATGTCAAAGCATAAACCAAGACAAAGGGAACTAGAGGGAAGTTTCCTTTGGATGAATCTAACAGTTAAACATTCATTTGGAATGGAGTCTATCTTTCATGGACAATGATGCTTTCCTAATTTGTGCTTATGCAGCCACTTGGAGGGTATAAGACTGACCAGGCAATTCAAATCCATACTTTCTAAATTCACCTCACTCAGCTCCTGAAAAGCAATATCTACGATGGATCCCTTGGCACTTTCTATATGAGTACAGACTATTTGTCTTCACCACATTTCTTTGGGAGAAATCACATTCTTTTAGCTTAAATTACCTGACTAACAACAATTGAACTTGGCATGTCTTTTCCTGAGTGAGTGGGAAAAAAGCTTCTCAAGTGTTCTGGAGATATGGTCCTGGTTTTCAAAAAACCCGATGTTTATTGGGTGTCTTTTTAAAAAAAAAAAATTGACGTACATTGCAGGACTCAAAACATTTTCTGAAATCAACTGCAATATAAAACTAATCTTCTAAATATTGGCTCTTTCATGACCTCCTTTAAAAAAACACATGCTGAAGCATTTGGATGAACTGGCTTTAGAAATATTAATAGAGGAAGTCAAAATTACAGACCCAACTGACTTTTCTATCAGCTAGAGCAGGAATATAAAAACACAATACTACTCATGTGTTGGGAATAAATGCTATCATTAATAATAAGCTAATATTTATGTAATATTTCCAAGGGTCCAGATATAAGTAATACCATATGCCCATTTACAAGTTAGGACACGAAAATATTTTAAGTGACTTCCTTGAAATTATGCAGCTCACATGTGGCACAGCTGGGATGGCACCTGGCTGTCTGGCCTCAGACTGTGTCCTTAACCATGCATCCTGTAATAAAGAAAGTGATTTTCCAGATGTCAACAAAGAACACAATCCATTTTCAGGAATCAAGTATCATCTTCAGATACAATGGAACTCTCAGAAACACACCTGGCCTGTCATTCCATTTTACCTATAAGGAAACAAAAGAAATAAAGAAAAGCTATAGAAAAAACTGTAATGGGAATTTGAAAGATAAGTAATGATGCTTTCCCCATTTTCCCAAACCCATGTGAACGGTATAACAGCAACGTTATATGATGCTTTATAAATGGGCAATCTCTAGAAACCAATACTGCTGCTCCCACCAGTATAATATTAAGTCTGGAAACTGGAACCAGCCCACAGACAAGCTAATCAGGCTGTAATCTAGTTTTTGGGTTTAGTAAGAGTTTTCAGGAAGTTGTTAGCTATATTTTTCATTGGGTGTTCTTTAACAATGTTGATGTTTCTTTATTTGTTTTATAAAGAACGACAAAGAAGTGGTCATCTGAGGCACTATTTTTTTTGTAAACCTGAAGGGGAAAAAATTGGAATAAAACACACACTATTTTTCTTTTCTTTTTTTGGAGACAGAGTCTTGCTCTGTCACCCAGGCTAGAGCGCAGTGGCGAGATCTCAGCTCACTGCAACCTCCGCCTCCTGGGTTCAAGCAATTCTTCTGCCTCAGCCTCCCCAGAAGCTGAGACTACAGGCACATGCCACCACTCCTGGCTAATTTTTTGCATTTTAGTAGAGATGGGCTTTTACTGTGTTGCCCAGATTGGTTTTAAATTCCCGAGCTCAGGCAATCCACCCACCTCAGCCTGCCAGAGTGCTAGGATTTCAGGTGGGAACCACCGCACCCAGCCAACCCATACATATAGTTAAAAAAAAAAAAACCAACAACTATATGTGTATTAGATGTCTGTGAAGATATCTACACCAACATGAAATTAGATATAATTATAAGCACATAATGACAAAGTATAAATCTGAGTAATGGATATTAAGAATAAAATTTGAAAGTAGAGTTTTCACTGAATTTTCACATTTAAAGTATACTTGGTGATCACACTCCCAAGTGTAGTTATTCTATTTCTCTTCTCTTTGGTCTTTTAAAAAACAAAGGCTTAACATTAAGCTAGCTGTTTTTATTAATGTTAAAATCACCCATCAAGTGTTGATCTTAACCTAAGGCTAGACACCAACAATATCATCTTCTAAAGGTTCCATCTGTGGCAAGTGCCACAGAGATTAAAATATATATATGTATATATATATATATATATATATATACATATATATATATATATATATATATAAGTTTCAGTTTGATGAGCCTTTGGAGATGGCTGATAAAAGAAACTGTTCTAACAGCTTGACTCTCTAGATGATTTGGGAAACGTCACAGAAAATAACAGAGAACTTTGGAATGGTGTAACGAATGATCTCTGTCCGATTAGAGCTCATATTTTTATCAATTTCAAAGGATTTGCTGAGAGTACTCCCAGTGCGCTACTCATTCTAAATAATAGATCCTGTCAATTCACATCTTATTAGGCAAAATTAAAGCTTCTGGAAAAGTTGAAAGTATTTCTTTTTGAAAAGTCTTTAGTTTCTAATTTATAAGGAAGATTTGAAGAGGCCTATCTCAGGTATGTATCATTCTGTAATTTAAAACACAGAACGTTAACATCTGAATAGCTGATGTGGGCAGCAGAGCTTTCTGGGTCAGAGCTCTGAAATCAGATTTGGTTAAAATTTTGGCTTTACCACATTAGTGGCTTTGACGTTCATTTCCTCTGAGTTCAGTTTTGTTATCTGTTCAATAGGTACTTCACAGAGTTGTCCTAAGTTTGAAATGGGATGTGTAGACGGATTATTTATTATAGCATGAGATATATGGTGAAGATCTCAATTATGTCAAACTTTATTTATTCAATATATTGAAATTCTTTACTCTCTCTCTCCCAATAGAATAAAGGTGGCTTACTCAGTAAGAACAGGGACGTTAATTTTGTTCACTGCTAGGCCTAAATCAATACCTGGTCTATTATAGATTCTAAATAAACATTTGTTGATTGACTGACTGGTACTTTATTATGATTTAAAATGGAAAATCCTCTTCCTCTATGTCATTTATTATAAAAATAACAGGACCACCACTACTGATTCTATGGACATTAAAATAATAATGAAGAAATATTATAAACAACTCTATACCTGCAAGTTTGATGACTTAAATAAAATAGATCATTTTCTTGAAAAATACAATCTACCAAGATTAACACAAACAAAAATAATGTGAATCCACCTATAGTAGTTAAATAAATTGAATCAATAATCATGTTTTAAACATCCTTTTTTTTGTATAGAAGCAATTTTATTTTTCCTTACACAATGATGTGTTGCTGGGGCCTAATGTTCTCACATAATAGTAGGAAACAAAAATTTGTTCTCATCTCTCTAAAGAATTGAGAATTGCTGGGTGCGGTGGCTCACGTTTGTAATCCTAGGACTTTGGGAGGCTGAGGCAGGTGGATCACGAGGTCAGGAGCTCAAGACCAGCCTGAGCAAGATAGTGATACCTCATCTCTATTAAAAATACAAAAATTAGCTGGCTGTGGCGGTGGGCACCTGTAATCCCAGCTACTTGGGAGGCTGAGGCAGGAGAATCACTTGAAGCTGGGAGGTAGAGGTTCCAGTGAGCCAAGATTGCACCACTGCACCCCAGCCTGGGTGACAGAGCGAGACTCCACCTAAAAAAAAAAAAAAAAAGAATCGAGTATTGTGTACAAAAAAACCTTACATAAATTAAAAGGATCAATACACTTACAGGTGTAAATGCAAACTGCTTCCAACTCAAGGCAAGTAACAGCCCATGGTGTTCTGGCAGGAAAACATCAGCTAAGAAAAGAAACTGGGTCCTATGGCTTGGATTTTCCCTGACAGACTGGCAGGACAGAAACCACTGGTTCAGGAGCCCTTGCCAGCCTCTAGAGAATCCCAGAGCACTCAGCCCTGACACACTAATACCCTGCCCAGATTGGAGGCTGCTGGCCACACAGACCCACCAAGCCACAGACTTGTCTTCTATATGCACATTCTTACCTCAGCCACAAAGTGACCAACCCACACATACTAAGAGCTGAAATCAAAGATATGTACAAATACCAAAAGGAACAGTTAACTTGAATACAAGGTCGAAATCAGCAACACATTCTATAATCCAGTGCTGATATCAGATACAAGCTTCAAGGACAATTTATTTTCAAAGGCTTATTCCTATTTTGTAAGGCTAGCATGAAGTATATGCATTTGCCAGGGGCAAATTTATACTTCTGAATTAACCCACGCAGCAAATGCTACGCATCTGCTCACCGTCCATTTAGAAGCATTTGCGGTGGATGATGGAGGAGCCTGACTTGTTGTACTCCTGCTTGCTAATCCACATCTGCTGGAAGGTGGACAGTGAGGCCAGGATGGAGCCTCCAATCCACACAGAGCACTTGCGCTCTTGGGGATGTGATGATCTTGATCTTCACGGCACTGGGTGTCAGGGAGGTGACTTCCTCTGCATACGGTTCTACTTCTTGTTGTTTTGCCTATTTGGTACATCATAATATTTGAGGTCATCTTATGGTAGAATTATATCCATGTTACAAGATTTGGTACTGAATTTTAGCATTTTTTTTTCCAGATGGGATCTCACTCTGTTGCCCAAGGCTGGAGTGCAGTGGTGCAATCGCAGCTCCTTGCAGCCTCAGCCTCCTGTCTCGAGCAATCTTCCCACCTCAGCCCCCCGATAGCTGGAACCATAGGCACAGACTACCATGTCTGGCTAATTTAAAAAAAAAATGTAGAGATAGGTCTCACTACATTGTCCAGGCTGGTCTTGAACTCCTGGCTCAAGTAATCCTCCTGCCTTGGCTTCCCAAAGTGCTAGGATTTCAGGTGTGAGCCACTGTGCTCAGCTTATGTTAGCATCTGAAATAATAGGCTTATGGTTGTATTATCTTTCCTTTAACCAGCATAAAGGTCTCCTTCATTGAGGTTGAATCCTTGGATAGGAAAGCAGCTTCGGGGCAAACATTGAAGGAGGTCTCTGTACTCTGACCCACACTGCCCTGCTGCCCCTCCCCTCTAGTCCAGTTGGAGCTCTTTTACTAGTTAAACATTATTTGCTGTTCCTTCAATAGGCAGAATACTCTCCATTCTGAGCAATTCTCTCTACAGATTACTTTTTTTCCTATCCTTTCTCCCTCCCTCTCTGTCTTTCTTTTCTTTTTTGCCCTCTTCTTCCACTAATCAAGATCTTACCATTCCTGACTTAAAAAAGAAAAAAAAAATCTAACTAGTTGCCTTATTCCCCTCCTTAAAATGCATTAGCATTTTCTCTGTGCTCCAACTGAATAAAAATGGTAGGTAGATCTAACATTGCGAGGGTTTACCATGTGACAAACCAGGATTCTCAACACTGTGGAGATCACCTCACTTAATCCTCCCAATACCTCACAAATGAAGATTTTTTTGTTAATTCCAATTTCACAAAGGAAAACAAGATGCAGAAATGTTAGAAAACCCATGTTATCAGAGGTAGAGCTGGGATTTAAACCCACGCAGGCTGACCTCAGAACCATCCTTGGACTCTAACTTGATCCCACTCACCAGAATCTTACTTGTATGAAGGTTCCTAGTTTCTGGGCTTCTCTTTACATTTGGTTATGAATCCTTGAGCAGGAAACAGCATCTTATACTTATAACTTGCCAGGCCCTGGCACAATGCCTGGGGGATCATTGTGCTTAATTCATATTTGTGGAACTAAATTATAATAGTGTTCCTATGGGAAACTACAACCAACTTTAAGATAATACCTCATGATATTTGTCCAGAAATAGCTTGTGGTCAAAAGGTTAGACTAAAATGAATGTGATATTTATCCACTCCTTATTAGCTGGAATGAGCTTCCACATTATCCATGCTTGTTCTTCATAATTCACTTGGAAAGAGGCTATAATTCCTGTCAAATTATTAGAAGGATAATCACTATAATGTTAGAATCATAATTATCATAAACAACAGATAGTACTGTGTTTTATACATACATAATTTCATGCATATAACAAACCTATGAAGTATGTACTATTATCTCCATGTTAAAGAGGAAGAAGCCAGAAACAATGTCATGGGGCTTACATTAGAAACAATAGTGACAAGGGATTACCAATATGAAAAAAATACTAAAACATAATGAATAAAAATGAGATAGCATGTAAAACATGTTAAACATTCTCAATAATTTAAACTATATAGAACAATATAAACTATCAAAAAAAAACAAATAGTAAACTTGAAGAAAATATTGTAACATAGATGACCAAAAAAAGAGAATACTCCTGTTATTCAAAGATCTCTTAAAACTTGACAAGAAAAGACAAATGACTCAATTAAAAATGAGCAAAGAATATACTTAAATCACAGAGAACGAAGTGCAAATAACAAATACGTATGAAAAAAATGCTCAATTAGTAACAGATTAAAAAGAAAATCAAATGCTTTGAGTCATTCATCAGATTAACAAAGATATAAGGAATGGAGTACTCTTAACACTGCTACTAGAAGTATGTATTATTATTGAGATCTTTTGGGAAAATAATCTAGGAAAAAATAAATAAAGAGGAAGAAACTGAGACTCACAGAGGTTAACTCACTTTCCAGTCACAGAGTTGGTAGAGGATCCAACACCAGGTGTCTGACCACGGAACTCAGGCACTTTCATGGCCTCCCACACCGTCTGCCTTTGGAACACGAACCGGTGCCCTATATTAGGACAGAGGTGAGCAGCTCCCAAACAACACCTCTCTCTTTTTTCTGCAACATCCTCAAGGTCTGTGAAGAGGTCCCAGCGAGCCCCTCAGTCCCAGCGAGCCCCTCAGTCCCAGCTATCAGCTTTTTGTCTAAACAACCATGATTTATTTGTAAACACACATTAACATTTTAGTTTCTTTAGTTTATTTTTCTTTTCTATTGGTAGTCTGGCCATTTCCAAAACATTGCTGGTAGCGTACTGATCAGATCAATTCTATTTCAGAGAACTGACTCACAGTTGCTTTTCCTTGGTATTGCTCACCCAGCATGCAGTCTCCCTGCTCATCTCAAGTGGGTTAATGGACTCGGAAGTCTGCATTTTAGGCTGAAGTGCCTGCTTTAAATGAAAGAAGCAGTGTGTTGTGTTGTGCTGTGTTGAGCTGTGCTGTGCTGTCTTATCTTATCTCATCTCATCTGATGTTAGTGACATATTAAAACACAGATTTCATTGTGGTGTAAAATGTCGGTTATTTCAAAGCAGCCATTGAAATTCCCTTTCTGACACTGTCAGAATTGGAAGCTGTTGATGTCAGTAAATGTGAATGTCTTAGTGCTGTTTCTGGGCATACAAAATACCTTCTATCTTTTTACCTTTCTTTTTTTAATATCGCATTTCTTCTTCGTTGACACACTCAAATAGTTTGGACTTGTCCCAAATTAATAAGAAAATTGAAATGTGTCAATACTTCCCCCAAAATTTTATTAATAAGGTGCCAGGCAACCTCTCAGTGATTCTCACTTTCTGAGGTCTTCTCATCAAGACTCGAAACAACAGATTTCATTAAAATGAAAAGAAAGGAGTTTTACAAAGGAAAATATCTCTGAGGTGTTTGTAAAAAATAACTTCAAGAATGAGCTCTTAAAGGGGAGCTATTTAGATGAATTAAACTCTTAAATCCTCTGATCTTTACACTGATTTAATAATTACCCTGGTGTTTTAGCTTCTTAATTAAATGGAAAAAAAAATTCTAAGTCTTGTCCAGTCAATATTAACTAACATTTATATAAAATTGAAAGTCCTGTTTAAGTAATTAATAACAAGAATGCTTCTTAAACTAAGGAGTGTTTAGAAAAAATGAGCCCATGAGGGTAACTTATCCTTTGTTGCCAGCTTCTCTGTTTCGTTGAGGATTTTGCACATGGGCAGTGTGTACATTTTTGGCCCAGTTTCCATTTCTTGGTAACCAGGATCCAGCTGATGGAGGATTGTCTGTTCATTAAGGTTCAATGTCCTTAAGAAGGGCTTTCTCAAGCCTCTGAGAGTATGCCTGAGAGTCCGTATCACTGATAAGGAAACAAGAGTAACAAGTGGTTCTGATTTATATCCTGTGCCTTTGCATTTTCAGTGCTCCATCTTTCTATTCCTAATATTTTACAGAATGCTCTCTGCCTAAAAGCCAATGAAACAAATAAACAGACAAATGTGGAATCAAACAGAAGCCTGGTAGTGAGAAACAGCTGCTACTCCATTTGATTTTAGACCTGTGATTCTGTGTAAGAGTTGCACCTCCCGGGTTGTATCAAAGCAAGATGGTGAAGTGGGTGCTTGGGTTCATCTCACTTAAGGCCCACAGCTAGGATCTCAGTGCCCCCTGGCTCCTACCATTAAGGTCTGGAACCACTTTCTTCCATGCCTGCCTCTATTAACACCCATTGGGCCCTGGGGGCCAACTGACAGAACCCTATACACGCTAACGGATCAAAGTGTTTGGGCTAAGACTTTAACAGGTTTACATTCACATGTGGAAGTCTTTAGCTCTGGAACCCAAAGAAATCAATAATGTAAGACATCAAAGGTGGAATTTTTCCCCAACTAATTCATAATAAAAACTAACATGTCCCTATTTTTTTCAAAGCCTTTTGAAACTGTCCTCACAGGGTTAACAAGAATTCTGGACAGAAATATAGTTATAATTAAGCATTAGCCAGACTGCACTTTGAACCACTTCCTTGTAACCAGAAGTCACATAACACTAGATACCGGCCATTCGTGCCCCAATTGTTCCTATACTTTTGATTTCTGATGTTAAAATTATAAGGATTTTGTTTAAGAACTGCTTAAGCAGATTCTGAATTCCTGCAGAACAGCTGATGCCAACCAATTTAAAGACCCCCAAGGAGGACTCAAATCAGGATGAAAATACCACGTCTTCATCCTGCACCCTTGGAACAATCACTGATCTATCTCCACACCTCAGCCAACTCCAAAACCCTTAAAAACCCCAGCCCTAAACAACTCAGAAAGACAGATTTGAGGCTTCTTCTCATTTCCTCATTAGGTGGCCCGGCAATTAAACTTCTTTCTCTGCTGCAATCTGGTGTCTTGGCATACTACTTGCCATATACATTGGGCAACAAACCTATTACATCTACAAAATAAAACAATTGAGGTATTCCGTAGTAATAATACTAGTTGCAGTCCCATTTTTGCAGAGGAAGATACTAATGCTTTTTCAGGAAAGGCCTTTTCTCAAGGTGCCATGAGATTCATACATTTTCAATTCTGGCCCAACTCAATGACATCAAATTGGTTCCACCCTACCACCACCACCAAGGTCATGCTGTGTATGCAGTGGCCCTTGGATATCACTCTATCTGTGGCAGTCTATACTGTCTAAAATACTCATAGCTTTCAAAGCCTTGGCAGTCTTGTAGAGCCAGCTCATATGAGACTAGGTCCCCTGATCTGGAATTGCTGGGTCTTCCTTCTCATCAGCTTCCTCCTTCCATATACTGTGTTCAGACCCCATCCAGGGTATAAGCCAACAGGAAGAGCAATGCCTCTGGTACTTAACTGACATTACTCAAATACCCTACTCTGTATATTTTTCAGTGAATTTCACAAAAGATGGATTTTAAAGTTTTAAAATAATTTGTTCTAATCTTCTTGTAATTCATAATATTTTAAATCACAGTATAAAAAGTATTATATCAAATAAGATAATTATTTACTGTTTCTCCAAACTAGTGGTGAAAATGGCAGAGCAATGGGCAAAGACCTGTGGTTTCTCTGCTTCTGGCCAATCTTTACTCATGGTTCTGCACAGCCCTGTTAGGGAAATTATTTGTAACTTCTTTCAACAAATTCACATAAAATAGCTGAAAGACACAGAGGACATAATATTTGATATACAGGGAGGTTTGGAGACAGCATTGTGAAAGCTATATCTAGGTACCCCTTTATTCATGCTTTTCCCCTTCCCAAATTTCCCCAAAGTTTCCTGTAACTGACAAATCAAAGATGTAGGTTCACATCAAGGTACGAATGCTAACCCTAGAACTCTAAAATTAAGATGGATTCAATGAAGGGAATGGACATCATCCCAAGTTAACAGCAACCCAGGAGAAGCAATAGCAAAACCTCTCTGGAAGAGAACATCCCCAATTTAAGCCCTCATGATCCCCACGTATGAGGATCCACTAAATAAGAATTCAAAATCAAGGATCATCAAATCCACAAGGAAATAAATATGATAATGAAAACCAAGTGATAATAAATTTAGAACCCCCAGAACTACAGTTCACAAAATTATTGATTACAGAATAGATAATGACAATTTTCTGCATAGAGACAAAAAGAATAAAATAATTAATAAAATAAAATGGGAAAAAATGAACAAGCAACAATAGGTTATCTACAATGACGACAGATATTTTAAAAATTGAATGAAACTAATATAAATAAAAAATATAACCTTTGAAGTTAAAAACTCAGTTAAAAGTATTTTATCCACAGCCAAAGAAAGAATTGGGAATTAGTGAGTGGGAAGATAGATCTTAAATAATTACTTAAATTGAAGATCAGAGAGGCAGGAGATACAAAATATGAAAGAGATTAAAATATATTTTAAAAAGTGAGATAACTCTTATATAATAAAGAACCTGGCTGGTCTTTGTCTCCAGTTCCTGGGAAAATATCTCTAAATATTGGGAATTTCCTGAGCGATAGGCGTATCTTTGTTATTTACGGTAAGCCCTGGTAGGTTACACAGCAAGATGATTCATACTGGGTCTCTAGATAGTTTATGCCATACCAGAAAGACCAATCGTGGCTTTGAGCCATGTAATATCTACCCAACATCCACAAAGAGGAGGAGGGATGAAGATGGAGTTCAATCACATGGCCAAGGATTCCATTAATCGTTCCTATATTATGAAACTCCAATAAAAACTCTGGATACTAAAGTTCAGTTGAACTTCCCTTGCTAACAGTACTCTATGCTTATTCTTTACAATCATGTGCTAGGAGAAGGATGCATTCTTATGGGAAAGGACATAGAAGTTTCATATCTGGGGTCCTTATTTTATGTCTCTCCTTTTGGCTAGCTGATTGGTATCCGTTTTTGCTATAATAAAACTGTAATTTATAGTATAGTATACCAGTGATAAAATACAGCACTTTCCTGAGTTCCATAGTTATTCTGCTGAATTATTAAACCTGAAGCGGGAGTAGAACCTCCAAATTTGTATCCAGTTGGTCAGAAGTTCAAGAGGCTTCGAGACTGCTGAGTGTGTAGCTGATGTCTACAGTGAGGGCAGTTCTGTGGAGGACTGTGTTCTTAATCCACGAAGTTTGGCCTAATTTCAGGTAGTTTGTCCCAGAAGCTATTACAATAATATAGATTCAGTCATAGCCAAAGAAGGGAAAACCTGAGTATTGGCCTGATTCATTTATGTCTTAGACAGAACGCTCTAGAAATATACAGAGGGTGTGTGACTGAGGCTGTTATGTGCTATGGATAGTTACAGAGGTATAAAATCAACCTATATTAGCCCAGGTGGAAAGACTGACTGTAACAGATATTCAGTAAGTTAATTGAATTCAGAAATTCAGCTCTAAGGTCAGTCAGGCCTGTGGAAAGGCTGCAATCGATAAGGGGTTCACAAATTACTTTTGTTTTAAAAATATCCTTAGAAATAATCCATCTAAGGTCTTCAGCCTGTGTGTGGGCTTTGGCTTTCTCCCTCTCTGCACCACTTCCTCACCCATGGCTTGTTCTGTGTCTTGCTCCTCCTCTCTGTCTTACAGCTATTGCTTCTACATGGCTTCTCCTGAATCAGGCATGGCTTCTGCCTTTTCCTGTTTCTGCTTGAGTGTGCCTTTGTGAAGGGTCTGCATTCAAATTCCAAACATGACAAGGCATGATGCACTGGTCACCATAGGTGGGGGGCATCACCATTGGGAACAGTCCCTACCGCAGCACTTCTCACAGCCTGTCGGTCTCTCCTAAGTCCCATCTATAAGATACTGGCTGCCCTTGTGCCCAGCACTGGCCCTCTATCCAATCCATTATCCCAAACACTGCTGGTTCACATGGCGTTGGCTACTCTGCACAGAACTCAGCTAGAGGTAGAACAAGTGGGACACATAGTTTGGATTCCTCTCAGTGACTTGGATGCACGTAACTCTTGTCTGTTCTTATAAAGCATCTATAAGTTATTCTAGTTTCTTAAAGGCAAAATACATGTTCATCTTTTGCCTTCTTAACCCCTGGTGTCATGATTGAGATTTGGGAGATTTAGTATATCCTCAGTAATTGCTAAATATACTCAATATATCTTAATGACCATTTGCAGCTAAACTCTTATATTCTGACTTGGTCCTGCATTTGAAAATATATTACAGTGTAATTGATTTTTAGCATCACTCTAATGCCATTGTCCTATTTGATGTAGTCTGAAGTGCAAAGATGCATACTTACTCCTCCCCAGTAAAAAGAGTTTCAGTGGCATGATTAACACAAGTTCATCTATACATATTGCTGACAGCTTCTAATAAAAGCTGCTTTTTAAAAACATGTCAAGAAGTTGGAGAAAATGTTGACTCTCAGGACTCAGCAAACTAAAAATCTTTCTAAAATTTTATTTTATTGGTCAGAAAGTAATTCTGCATTGGCATAAGTTTGGACAAGATTAAAAAAAGATTGTTCAACCCCCAATTTAACTTCAGGGTGTTTGCATTAAGACATAGAGGAAAGAATAGCTTTTAAAAATATATAAATATTCTACATAAATGGCAAATTGTTAAATGGGAAGGAAAAAACCAATTCTGATATAATTCCTGCTTCATTTAATTCAGGGTTCAAAAAAACACTAAACTTTCTGAGATACATTATCCTTATTCAACGAACATCTCAACTTTAACTTTTCCTTCAAACACTAGATTTATATTTAATTACTTTTACTTACCCTTTTAAAAGAAAGGCATGGCTTTAAGAAAAAACTCAAAACAA
>NW_016107357.1:18196740-18242012 GCF_001604975.1 Cebus imitator | reverse complement strand
GTTGACCAGGATGGTCTCGATCTCTTGACCTCGTGATCCACCCGCCTCGGCCTCCCAAAGTGCTGGGATTACAGGCGTGAGCCACCGCGCCCGGCCCAATTGTTCATATTCTTAACTTCACATATGCCATTGTAAAGTTAATTCCAATTCATTGGTTTCAGAAGAGTTTTTGGTACTAACAATAACTGCTAATCATCTTTAAGCATAAAAATGAAATATTTGCAGGCATTTTTAGACTATTATAATATTACATAATGGAAGTAACTTTTCAAATCTAATTTTTGAGCTTTGTCATCATAAAATTAATTACACTTGAAGGGAATTCTAGCTTTTTTGTATTAGACAGGTATATTGCTTATGAAAATATATAATTACAGTCCAGAAAAATGTTGGGAGCAATAAAATGCTAATGGTGCCCATGTCAGGAAGTTTTTGAAGGAAGAATTTTACATTGCCACTATTCTCATCATCCAACCATCCAACAATGTTCACTGTGTGTTCAACTTACCCTTTAGCTGGGTGCTCATGTAAACACTAGCAGAATTCACTTAGTAACCAGTACTCCAATTTCCTTTACTCTCAGTAGATGAATGACCTCACCTGGTACATCACAAGAACAGGTAAATCATTAGGAGATCTCAACTTTCCAACACCAAACCTATATACCTTTAGAGCTGAAATATGTCTGTTTCTTGCTGCTACTGTGGAGAAAGTGTTCTTTTCCTATCCCGGATCAGTTCCTCAACTGATGTTGTGACCCATTTTCACACACACATGCAGAATTCTTACACTATCAAATAACTCTTCTTTACCTGTGTTTATCTTCTCTCCCTTCTTACTGACTTCACTCTGTAACCAGTTACTGTGCTAGCTACACTCCTTTAGTCAAAACTGTCAAAATAACTGTGTTCTTGACTTGCCATCTTCGTTTTCTCACCTCCCAAAACTCAACATTCTTCAGGCTGACTTACATCTCTTTCTCTACCAAAACAACCCTACAGAGGCTGTCAGTGACCCCAATGACAATAAATCTAATGGAAATTTTTGGGTCTTCATCTCTCTTTATTTTTCTATTTTCTTAAATTAAAATTGTATAAGTTTAAGATAAACAAACAGAATGTCTTCATATACATATACATAGCGAGCTGATTATTCTAGTCAAATTAATGAATATATCCATCACCTCACATCGTTTTATAACTAGTTATAACTAGTTAAGATCTGCTTAACCTAAGATCTACATTCTCAGCAAATATCAAGTACACAATACAGCATTATTAACTATAGTCTCCATGTTACACATTAGATCTCTAGGAATTTTTCATTCTACATTACTGAAATGTTGTACCCTTTGACCAACATCTGCCCATTTTCGTCACCAGCAGGCCCTGTCCCTGATATTCTCCATTCTACTCAAACTATGAAGAGACTGTCTACCTTCCTTCAACTCCAGGCACTGATAGCACCATATAGCACTGGTTTTGTCTGTCCACTTCCCAGTTCCCCTGGCTAATGCATCCTTCTCTGTATAATCTTTTAAATAGGTAGCTCCTCAGAAATTAAACATATCCCCTCCCTTTATTTTCACTCTGTATTCTTGGTTTAGGCAAGCTCATGGCTTCAAACACCAGCCAGCAGTCAATGAGTTCCAATATAAATAGGTAGCCCAGACCTTTTCTTTAGTTCCTGTACCAATACATCCAACTGTCCATACAACATGAAGCTCAGAGGGGACATGAAATTCAGGATGTCCCCAAACTTAAGATCTTACTCTCCAAACCCGGCGCTCCCTCAGTCATCCTAGCTCAGCAAATGGCATAAGACCATCAGGTTGTGCATTCCAGAAATCTACAAACCAATCCTGATACCTGCTTATCTTCACCAGCCCATTTAACCCATCATCAAGTCCTGCCATTTACTTCTTACCTAACTCCCACATCATTCATTCTCTGTCTCCACCACTAACATTCTAGAACAAATTACCTTCCTCTCTTACTGGACTACTGCTAAAGCTTTCTCACTGACCTCACCTCTATCCAGTATTGGTCTTCAATCCATTCTTTACACCACAGTCAAAGCAAGGTTTTCAAAATGCAAATCTTGACAATGTAAATCTTGTTTATTTCATTGTTTATTTCAAAATGTATATCATGTTTATTTTGTTCTCTACCTTAACACATTGTAATGGAGTTCCATTGCTCTCATGATGAAGAGCAAATTATTTTTCTTGCTCTAGAAGCCTCTGTGACTGGCCCATACCTGTCTTGTAGAACTCCCCTCTCCTTTCTCTCCGCCCTGGAGATACCATCCTTGTGTTCATCTCTGCCAGGTTCATTTTACTCTGTTTTTCCTTCATTGCAGTTATCACAATGCTTTCATATCTATTTCCTGAATATTTGATTATATCTCCACTAAAAAGACTGTTTCAAATATCAAGACTGAAAACAAGAATATTTTATTCACTATTTGATCCCAAAGCATCTTGTTCACACATAGTTGGTGTTCTACATTCACCTATAGGATGAATATCTGCGTTATAGATATTAGATTTGTGACTCATTGGTTAAAACTATGGTATTAGAGGAGTAACCTAGAATAAGAGGAGAAGTGGCTCAAAGAAAGAACCCCAGAGAGAGCTGACACTCACAACTACCCAAGAAAGAAGGTGCAGGATGGGTATTCATTTCAACTGAATATGAAATTTCTCATAGATAAGCTTTTATCCTTTCCTTGTTGAGGATAGACTCGCTTCACAGTCTAACATTAAGTAAGTAACCACTTCACCTGTTTTCACTAACATGGAGTTGCCACTGAGTTTTTCTCCATAGGTTCCCCAAGGCATGGTTCCTTTAGTGATTGGCAGCACAGGTGTGTTGTACACGTCTCTGCCAGCTGCAAAGTTTCACTCTTTTGAGAGGCTGGTAGGACTGCAGGTTAAGGGCCCATTTGGATAAAGTAGGCTGTGAGAAGCCTCCTTCTGCCTTCTGAAAGTCACATTTCAGTCATCCACCTCCCTTCTCCTGGGAAGCACAGCTTACACATCCCAAAAAGAAGGAACAAGAAAATACAACAGAATGAGAAAATATAGAAGAAACAGCACCTCATAAAAGGGGTACAAGATAAAAAAACAGGTTATCTACTTAAATTTGAATTTCAGATATATAATTTTTAGCACAAATATATCCAGGCTATATTATTTTTACACTAAAAGTTTATTAAAATGTATATCTAAAGGAGAATGCTAGTTATTTATTTGCTAAATTTGGTAACCCCAAATGACATCCATTCATTCACTTAATAAATATGTTTTGAGTGCAACTATGGGTCAGTTACTGTTCTAGATGCTGGGAGTCAACTGTGAACAAGACAAAAATTCTTTGCGGAGCTTTTGGTTCATAATAAAAACCAAACCTAAGTGCCTGTGGAATCTGAAAGGCTGCACTGCCTGAGGGGTGGGCCCCACTCACCACTCTGCACAAAGTATTCCCCCATCAAAAGTTATGCAGTTGGCCCACGAATATTTGCAGTCCATTTATTCAAGCACTATTTCCTTAAGGGGATAATTCACACCAAAATATCAACAGTGATCATTGTTGAGTTTGTGAATTTGAATGCTCTTACTTTTCCTACTTCTCTGCATTTTCTACATCTTCTAAATGAGTACATATTGCTTGTAAAAATAGTATAAATTTTTTCCTTAACTCGAGCTGCCAGTACAACTTTTTTATTCTTTATTATTTTATTTTTTTAATTATTTATCAATGAATGGTTCAAGCCCTGATCTGCATCATTAGAAGGAAGTCTATTATCTACCTCTTACCTTCTGAATTGTCCAGGTACTTTTTAGAAGTCCAAAAATAGGGAGTGTTGGGGGAGCAGACAGGTCCTCACCCAAGCAGCGCCAGAACTGGAATCTGCTCACTGCCTCCCGAAGTCTCTTTTCCTGTTGAAGGCTTGCGGGTATCCACTCCGCCAGCAGGATCTAAGCTTCCACCTGAACAGATACCTGCTCAGGCCTGTCTCTAGAAGGGTCCACCCACTCCTTTAATGTTAAAATAATCCAATGTGCCGCTAAGTATGCATAGTCCAGGGCTCAGATCTTTCCATTGTCACACACAGCTACCACCCAGGGACCAGTTGGCTTTCACATGCCTATTCATGGCTGGTTCTGCCGTATCCACCCAGCTCCTTGGTCCAGAACAACTCGATCTCCTCCCCAACCAGAAATCCATCCTTTAGAGGTCCAGTAGCCTGCCCTTTTAAATACACAAAACACAAAAGATCTGATTATACTCTTTTTCACTATACAATAAGCAGGGTTATTGTTCAGCCTCACCCATCTAAAGAAGATACATCAATAATGCCAGGAGCTCTTATCCTTCCCTGGGAACCCCATCAGCAATTCCAGGAAGACCAATACCCATCCTTGAAGATGGGCCGTCCTCTTCTAAACTTCTGCAAGGCATATTTCTGGCTCTTGTTTCAGTGGAGGCAAAAAGACAAATGTAATCTCTAGAAGGACATAAAATTGCATTTACATTAAAATATAAAATAAATCACACTTCACCCACATCTCACCATTCAGCAATGGACTTACTATGGATTCCTTAAGCTCTTATGTCAAGCAAAACTCTCTTCTCATTACATTTATCTTACAAGGTAACTCATAATGGTAGAGCCACCCATTTGGGCTAATTTTTAAAATTAAAAATAAAGCCAAATGGACCAGGGTAATGCAGCCTGACTCATAAATTTAACTGTTTGTTTTTTTAAAATAATAGTTAAAAACCAAACTATTTTTAAAATAATATTTTATTTCATTGCTATTGATATGGTCTCATGCCTAAATAATTAATAACTGTCTATATATGATTTTTTAAAAAATGGTTGCCTTAAACAGACTTCTTATCATGCAAAAAAAAAAAGGGGGAGATTTTTCAATTTATCTCAGGCTACTAGCTAACATTTGGATCAGATTCAGGCAAAACGATAATTAAACAGCTTAAATCCAAATCATGTAAGGCTTGTGTCATAGGATTTTAGTGCAGTAAGGGACTTTAATTATGATCAACAAGGATGGTTTTATTATACAACTGACAAAACTGAGACCCAGAGGCAAATGGGCAGAATTACACAAGTAGCTTGCCATCCATTCAGCAACTCACGAGTTGACAATTCTTATGTACCAGACCTGGAGTGGGAAGTCCAAGGATGAGTAAATTTCTCATGGAGGAGTTCACTGTCTTCATCAGAGTTGGAAATAGAACCCAGGTCTCCTCAATCCTGGGCAAAGATCCCTCCTTCTCAGGAAGGCAGGCTATTGGAATGTCGCCTGCTCTATTTGAGACATTGGAATAAAATGCCATTTAATGCCTGGTTTCATTAGCAAATACTTACCCAACCCCACATCCTGAGAGTTTTACTGACCATTAAGGTGTCACCTACAACAAGTAGACTAATAAAACTGGACAAAAAAGTAGATTTGGGAAATTAATTATTTCCAAAGTCATGCAAAAAAATATTCAACCCAATGGTATTATCCAATTTCCACATGACTTTAAATGCTTTCTCCTTCATTTCAAGCCACTGCTAAATTATCTATGCCCTGGAGCATGAAACTGCAGTGCATAAATCAAAACAAGTTCTTTTTCTTTTCTGTGCTATTGCAGTAATGTCAATTTGCCACACCACTTAGTATCAGAGAAGAAAGCTCCATACGGGATGGGGGGAAACCTGGGCAGTGAGCCTGATCACTTAGGGGCAAAAACTTGGGAATTTCTGGCCAAAGTGAATTCATACAGTTTCAGAGAAAGTGAGTTCAGAAGAACCGCCTCCCCTTCCTAGATAGTCTCAGTTTTTATTTCAATTGTATTTAATTGTAATTCTCTTCCCACCATTGACCCCCTTGAGCTGTGTAGAATACCACCGTCAAGTGTTGTTTAAATTTGTTTACTTATTTATTTTTATAACTTATTGATGGCTTATCATGCTGAGACAAAACCCAGACTAATCTACCTTGGGAAGCAGGAATCTAAGTTCTTTTAACTGCACAGAAGAAAATCTATATTCACATATTACCAGAGGAAGCAGCTGCAAGAAGCTATTTGCTTCTATGGAAAAGTCCTTAGGCTAGGATTTAGGAGAACTGGGATCTCCATCCAGGTCTGACAGGAGATCTAAATTTTTCATGCCTTTATTCTCACTCCTAGTGCCTGGCACAGGAAAGGAGCTAAGGCTACATCGTCCGTCAGACTCATTGCTCAACACAAATCCCCTTCTCTGCTGGGTGTGACCCTTTACGGCCTCCCACCTATATCCTGTCCATTCCTCATTCTACATGTTTATTGATCATTTTTGCCCTTTGCCCTTTAATAGGTATTAGTCATTAATTCATCAAATCTAGACTAGCCTCTTTCTGTACCATCTATTTTAACACTCTCAAGTGTCATCACCTGAAACCCAAATTCTACCTTTAGACAGTTTCCACTCTAATGTCACTGGCCTCCCCCTGCGCTCAGGTCCTAGTCCCTTCTATCTGTGTCGCATCTTTTGTCACTTGATTATATAATGTCTCGTACTGGTGTTTGAGATTTTTTTGTGGTTGCATTATTTCTGAATTACTTCACTGTATTTGCCTTGACACTCATCTAAGTCTTAAAATCCTTCTCTAAATAGTCTAAAGTCCTAGTTTCTTGTCCCAATTCTCTCTCATATACGCCCAACTAGTCTGAGCAAAGCCAGTTAACCTCCATTTTCTCATATAAAGAATAGGAGTGCCCTAAAATTGTTTGCGACTCTGATATTCTGTAAGTCAGTGATTTTATGTATTGTTTAGAAATTCAGATTTGTCTTTTTTGGTTTTATTATTAATACTCCTTTCAATCCCCAGCACAATTATAGAGCATATAATAGATGCTGAATCCAGGAAGAAGTTTGACAGAGGCCAGTGAGATTATTTCCCTGGCTACTATTTGTGGAAGTGGCCAGAATTCCAAGGCTTAAAATCAGGTGTCTTTGGAAGTATCCCTCAATGACTAAAGCCTTTGCTATTATGCTAAGAGCATCAGAGGTCTCTTTTTTCTCAAAGCATGGCAGAAGATGATACCAATGCAGCTCAGCGTTTATTGCAAACCTAAAAAATCCATCTTCAGAGCTTACAATTTTCAACCAACAAGGGGCAATTCCCTTACCTCCAAACAGCAGGAGTCTTCTGTCTCCTTAAATAAAGAGAAATACATGGCACGTCACACATCAAGCAGACCTGATTTAAGAAGAAAGAAATGGAAGGACCAGCAGTTTCCGTTTGCAGTTTGCAAACAGAGTGAGATCTGATCATCCTGCCATGTTCCTCATTTTCTGCTTGAGGAAAAAATAAAGGATATCTCTAATAACTGTCTTAGGTTATTAAAGTGAGATGATTGCTTCAGCCTTTCTAAAATGTTTCGTAATATTAATGTTTCACTAATGATGTTTGTAACATACTCTGTGATAAATGCCTGCCAAAGTCTTGTTCTCACCAGTGTCGCTGTGTGGGACGGTAATATGCATGACCCCAGGCTCTTACACAGGTTGGACTCATTCATTACCCAATGCCATTGCCAATTTGCATCTCTGATGCACAAGCCATTTTTTCCCCCACTGTTATCTAAATTTGTCCTTGCAACCATTTTCATCAATTCTGGAGACTTGTGAGTAATAGCCTCACTGCAGGAAAGGGAGTTAGGTGCTCTCCTGTGAGACTATCACAGGCAGCTTCCAGGGCAGACTCCTAGTGGGAAGCATTCTACGGCCTTTTGAACTTGAGGCACTTCCAGTGGCAGGTATCAGCCGAAAAGATACTAGTTGGCAGGCTTCTGCTGAACTTGGAAGCACCCTACTTCATATTTTGTCAACATCACAAGGAATTCAGATGGCTCTGCAAAACTGAGCTTTGAAGTTTAAAAAAAAGATAAAAAGCAACCTTGAATAGATTCTCTTGTTCTGATTCTAACCTATCATTTATATGTGAGACTAAGAAAGACAAAAGAGGAGAGTGATAAATGAATGGAGGAGGAGAATATCGGCAAGGGAATTCTCTGGAATACTCAGCAGCCAGCCAGAAATGACAGCCCCCAAATCGCACACACTGATAAAACGTGAGCTGCTGCTGTTCTTAAGTGAAATGCATAGGAACATTTTAAATTAGTTTATTCATGATTTCATTGTTTGATTCATTGTTTCATTAACAAGCATCATTGCCAGATATTAGGCTAGGCATAGGGAATACATGTGTGATTGATTATTGCTCAGAGACTCTTATCTTTAAATGCCATGAGACTAAGTCTCTCCCATTTACTGTTATGTCCTCAAGGCTAGCATCATATGTGACAGAGAGCATCTGATGAGAGAGATCATTGAGACAGAAAAAGAAAAAGAGAGAGGGAGGGAGAACAAGAAAATTAGGGTAAGAGAGAGCTTCCCTTTATCCCTAGCAACTTGGAAAATATTTGACCCAGAGTTGGGGCCAGGTAAACATTAGTTGTTTATAGCAGAATTAACGTGATTTATTTCCAAAGCACTGACTACCCCGTATGACTTGAGTTATTTGTGTTCAGGCTGAATAAAAATATCCTAACACAGAAATTTCATTACTCTATGGATATTTACTTACAGGGAGGTGAACATAGCAGCTACTTGTCTTCATTATATGTCTTTGTGTGTGCACAAATATGCTTTGGCAAAATCATTTAACTAGTGTCACTTCTAGGGAAAGGTGTAACAAACGTTAGAAAAAAAGTCTGTTTAACCGCATGCCGGGAGGACAGCTAGCTCTTGAGGTAAAAGACCGAGCAGGGAGTAGAGGGGCCACTGCTTCCTGGAGTGTTACTGATGTTTAAGCTGAATTCTCAGAATATTATCCACCCGTTCTATAAATATTTTTTGAGGCCTTGCTATGTTGGAGGCATTGAGTTAGAAAGGACAGACTACCCCCAAAAAGATACTGTGGTCCTTTTCAGAGTAAGGGAACTGGACAGAGGAAGGAACTATTAAGATATGCTGAAAAGGACCCGCGAGAGCAAGGCGCTAAAATGATCAAGGGGAAGGATGAGGTTGGGCACAGTGGTTCACACCTATGATCCCAGAACTTTGGGAGGCGGAGGCGTAAATGTCGCTTGAACCCAGTTCAAGTCTGCAGTGAGCAATGTTCGTGCCTCTGTACTCCAGCCTACCAGTCTAGGCAACAGAGTGAGACCCTGTCTCGGAAAAAAAAAAAAAAAAAAGAAAGAAAGAAAAAAGAAAAGAAAAGGAGGTGGGGACAGAAGAATTTCCAGAAGAGATGATGCTTCAGTTAGGTTCGCTCTATTTTTCTTTTTGAGCCAGAGTGTTACTCTGTTGCCCAGGCTGGAGTACAGAGGCACCATCTTGGCTCATTGCAACCTCCACCTCCCAGGTTCAAGCAATTCTTCTGCGTTAGCCTCCCGAGTAGCTGGGACTACACGCCTGGCTAATTTTTGTATTTTTAGTAGAGACAGGGTTTCACCATATTGGCCAGGCTGGTCTTAAACTCCTGACCTCATGATTTGCCTGCCTTGGCCTCCCTAAGTGCTAGGATTACAGGCGTGAGCCACCACGCCCAGCCCAGTTAGGTTTTTTCAAAAATAAAAAATAAAATAAAATAGTGGCTCTTGCCTGTAATCTCAGCACTTTGGGAGGTAGAGATGAGCAGAAGTTCAAAACCAGCCTGGCAAATGTAGTGAAACACGTCTCCACTAAAAAGAAATTAGCCGGGAGTTGTAGCAGGTGCCTGTAACCCCAGCTACTTGGGAGGCTGGGCCACAAGAATCACTTGAACTCAGGAGGCAGAGGTTGCAGCGAGCTGCAATGAAACCACTGCACTCCAACCTGAGTGACAGAGCGAGGCTCCATCTCAATAAATAAATTTTAAAAACAGTGTAAAAATAAAAAACAGAGTAAAAAATATAAAAATAAAATAGAGCAAGCAGACACACACACATAAACAAAGGATAAGAGAGTATTTCAGAAAAGAAAATGCACAGGGCACAGCAGAGGGGAGGAAGGGATCAAGGCGGAGTTGGGAAACTGCAGAGGCTTCTGCTTGACCAGCCAGTGGGAGAAAAGAGGCCATGCTGGGTGAGCGGAGAGGACTCGGGTGGCCGTGCTAAGGAGACGGGATCTTGTAAGAAGTCTCACTTATACGCTGAGGTAAGCTCAAAAACACAGACGGGTGGCAGAAAATGAAGGAGGCCTTCAAAACCAGCTCCCCTGTAAAGCGGAGATGCAGGCCATTTAGATAATCAAGAGTTCACTCATCTAACAAGTACTGTCTGAGCACAAGAGGTGAGCAATGTGGAGAAGACAAAGGTGAGCATGACTGACCTTCCACGAGGGGAAAGTAGAATGCTGAATAGTCACTCCCTAAAACGAGCACTGATAGCTCAAGAAAACCAAATGAAGAAAAAATGACCTCCAGCTGGGAGATTGGGCAGTGCTTCGGGAAGAGCACCTGGAAAGCTCCAGCTCCTGGCAGCGGTCCTCAAGCTTGAATGTGATCAGAATCACCTGGAAGGCTACTTAAACTCAGCGCGGGGTGCGCGGCTGGAATTTCTGATTCAGTCGGTCTGGAGTGAGACCCACAAATTTGCATTTCTAACAAGTCCCCAAGTGATTCTGCTCTTCCTGATATAGGAACAAAATTTCCAGAACCTCTGCTCCAAGGGAAATTTAGGAATTGGGGCAAATACAGATGAGGCTGTGGGCATTCCAGGAAGCAGAAACCGTGTACATAAAAGGCACATCAGCAGAAATGCAAAGCAATATCCTGGTTACAGTCGAGTTAGGGTCATATAGAAGGAACACAGCGTGCAGCGGATCCTTGAACTACATGGTTCACAACTGCATAGCTTCATTTCTACACATACTTTTCAACAGATAGTCGGTCATCTGTAGTCATGGGTTCCACATCTGCAAGCAGATGTAGATGGAAGATACAGTATTCATGGGATATGAAACCCATGGATGAGGGTCAACTTTACCTATACTGTGCGTTCTGCAGTGCTGTCTGCCAGATTTGGGTATGCGCAGATTTTGGCAACCTCAGGGGTCCTGGAAGCAATCCCCCACAGATACCAAGGTAGGACGATATAAAATATCATCAGACTCAAAACCTTCGTGAATTAATTACCCAATCAACTCCAGTTAGCTGAAAGCAATTGTGCTAGAATAGCTATCAGGCATAAAGCAGTGGCCAAAGTAAGAACAGCTTTCATGTGACCCACACCCTTCCTCTTACATTTTCTGCTCATGAACTACTCCAGCCCACCAGGCCTGGCCACTCTCTAAACTGAAACAGCCGCTAGTACCAACCAATGCAGCCATGGGGTGTGCAACTGATTCCTTCCCTCTAAACAAAAAGGACTTACAAAATCCCTTTAGTTTATTCAAGGCAAAATTGAGAATTTTCAAAAGGAAGTTTAACAGGGAAAGACCATTTTCATTTCATCTTTACAAAAAAAAAAAAAAAAAATCTAGCCTAAACGAAGTTTAACTTGGCTGGTGCAATTTCAAAACAACTTACAAGTTATTATAGGTGGAATTATATCTCCCCCAACAAAAATAGTTTGAAGTCTAAGCCCCCAGTCCCTCACAAGCTAACGTTATTTGGAAATAGAGTCTTTTGGGAGGTAATCAAGTTAAAATGAAGTCATTAGGGTAGGCCTTAATGCAATATGGCTGGTGTCCACATAAAAGAGGAAATGTGGACACAGAGACAGATACAAAGGGAAGACTATGTGAAGGCACAGGGAGTACCGTGATGTGTACAGACCAGGGTCAGAGTGATGCATCTATAAGCCAAGGATCATCAAGGGTTTCTGGCAACCACCAGAAGAGAAAGAGGCAAGGAAATTCTCCTCTATAGGTTCCAGCTTGATCAGAAACTCCTGGCCTCCAGCACTTTGAGACAATAAACCTCCTTCGTTCTGAGTCTCCCAGTCAGCAGTGCTTTCTTAGGGCAGCTTTAGTAAACTACTGCAGAAAGCAATTTCAAATTCTTTGCATACACACAGGCACACGCCCACACATACCACACACATCTTGGCATTTGTCATTTTCAATAGTATATCCACATGTTGCCCATTGTCCTATTAAGTAGCCTTGGAATCAGAGCAATAGCCCTCATTCTCAACCACAATTGCATGGAAAGATTTGTTTCGTATTGTTTTGAGTAAATGCTAAAGAGAATATCTTTTCCCAGGGGTTCCCTTGTTCTTTGCATGACAGTATAAAATTAGCTGTTACCACCCACACTCAAATGAAAAGCCCGTCAGTAGTGCAGTGGCACCTGCCAATCTCAGGCCTGACCAGCTGCCAGTCAATCTGGCCATAAACTTTGTTCCTTCTGCCCACTTTGTCTTGCTCTTGAGTGGAGGAGTAATTTCCCACAGGCTTGCACACATAGTAAGTGGGCAGGAGCCACTTTACATGCCGTGCCTACAGAAAATTCTAAGACACACTGCTTGAAATCAGTAGAGTCAGGGTCCTCCCATTTCTGTTAGCATTTGAAAAGTTAGAACTAGAACCCATGGCAATTATATGCTTTGATAGAGATGGGATGTTGGAGGAGACCCTACTGGTCTGTGGTGCTCAGAACTTACTGTTACCCACAAAGACAGGCTGTCAACCCCATGGCGTAGAAGGAGGAGAACATCATCCAAACTTAAGTAGATGATATAAAGGTGGCGGAAGGGCATGAACTTCAACAGACAGTCAGTCTGGGCCAGAAAATTTACACTAACCTTTTTTTTTTCTCTTGAAACACAGTCTTGCTCTGTCTCCCAGGCTGGAGTGCAATGGTGCAGTCTTAACCCACTGCAACCTCCGCCTCCTGGGTTCAAGCGATTCTCCTGCTTCAGCCTCCCGAGTAGCTGAGATTACAGGTGCATGCCACCATGCCCAGCAAATTTTTTGTATTTTTAGTAGAGACAGGATTCCACCATATTAGCCAGGCTGGTCTCAAACTCCTGACCTTGTGATCCACGGGCCTCGGCCTCCCAAAGTGCTGGGATTACAGGCGTGAGCCACCACACCTGGCCCATATTAACCTTACCTGTAGTTCCCTGCCCAAAAGTCCTTAATTATTTTATTTTTTAAATTTGCTTATGTCCGTGGGGTACAAGTGCAATTTTGCTACATTGATATATTGCATGGTGGTGAAGTCAGGACTTTCAGTGCAAAAGTTTTTAATTTTAGCTCTTTTTCTTTCTTTAGCAACTTACTCCTCTACCTCTTTATCTCTTCTTTCACTTTCAGAAAGAGGAATATCAACATATGGTTGACCCTTGAACAATACGGGTTTCAATCACATGAGTCTACTTATCCACACGCTGTCATCCACCTCTGCCACACCTGAGACAGCAAGACCAACCCCCTCCTCTTCCTCCTCAGCCTACTCAACATGACGATGACAAAGATGAAAACTTTTATGGTGACCCACTTCCACTTAATGAATAGGAAGCATATTTTGTCTTCCTTATGACTTCTTAATAACATTTTCTTTTCTCTAGCTTACATTATTATCAGAGGACAGTATATAATGGAATACACATAACATACAGAGTATGTGTTCATCAACTGTTTGTTATTGGTAATCCTTCTGGTCAACAATAGGCTATTAGTGAAATTATCTTTGCAAAATTATGACATAAGAGAAATCTGACATAGTTGATTCTATCTTGCTTCTAACCTTCCAGCTGTCATTGGTCATTCCTGGGAGCAGGCCAAGCTAACTTTGGGAGAAATTTAGTTTATAATTTAACCTTAAAGCAAGGTTCATAATAGCCCTTCCCAATACTAAACCACCTTTGTAAAACTAATGAAGGTCTACAAGGTTAGGACGAGAGGGGCTGGAATTCTACTAAGATCTAGTTGTACTTACAGATGACCAGGCATTGTTCTGTAGGTCATGAGATGTATAACTTCCCCCAACTACTCCCATAGATAACATCGCTATTGTAGAACCTAAGATTGAGATGTTGGGGTATTTTTCATACTTTTGCATTCTGGCAACTGACTGACTCCCCACCCAAAGGCACACTTGTGACTCGACCCAACTGGCCCTGTGGCCCCCAGATCCAGAAGTGAACCCAGTGCACAAGGACCATTTTCCATACCCCTAAGAGCGCATTCTCAATGAATCAGCAGCACCTGTTCCTTAGTCCCCTGCACCAAACTGTGCCTGAAAACTTGTAACCTCCAAGCCTTCAGAGAGACTGATAGTAACTGTCTCCCATGTGGCTGGCCTCACATCAGTTGCACCCTTTCCTCATTGCAATGCCACGGTCTCAGGGAATTGATCTTGCCTGTGCAGGAAGTAGGACAAACCCATCAGGCAATTCCATTAGTTACGTTTTAGGGGGAACCAAAAAACTATGCATGGGTTTTTGGCTGCATGGGGGGTTTGGCACCCTTAGCCCCCACATCATTCAGGGGTCAACCATACTGACATTCCCCTCAAAGTCCAACTATCCATTCAGTAGGGTCTCCTCCTGCCTATGAAAGGGAATGATGATTTTCCACCATCATGGAGCAGGAGGGGAAAGACATCAGAACAGAGCAGGTGCTGTGTAGTCGCATAGGAGACACTTCAGATACAGGTCTTGTACCTCGGACATAAAAGAAGACACTCGGTAATAAAAGTCATCGCAACTGACTCTGAATTGCACTTCATTCTTGCTTGTTGAAAGGAAAACCATGTAAATACTTACAGTAAATTAAGTTTGACATCTTCCTTCAGAAGAGAAGCGTCCTAATTTCCAGCACATGCCGGGAGCAGCTGGATGAGCCATCCTTGCTCCCTAATTACCGATTAACACAACAATGGTCTAATCATCCCTCCATATTTGAGGGATAATTTTGATTATTGCCTCTCCACACTTGAAGTGGGCTTCCTGCGGCCTGGTTTGACTGGTACTTCACTCTCCAGTTAGGAGGACCCTGCTCCAGTCACAGCAGGGCAATCACTGCACATGTCAGGCAAGGAGTCTGTACTCAGTGGCCAGAAAGCATCGTACAACAGCTCCATGCTGTCCAGACCTCGTGCAGTTATGTCCCTGGTCTGCAGTTAAACTGAAACACTCAGATGTAAATCTGACCAGATGGAAGAAGGTTTTTGGAAATCACTGTTTGCCTTTCCCCAGTGACACAGGTTGCCCTTAAGACCTGAGTGGCCAGATCAGTGAATGAGGAATGGGCAGCTTGGCTTCAGTGTGGGACTTTTGGTAAGCAACACAAGGGGAATCCTTAAGTCCACCTATAAAATGTGGGTCATATGAATACTACCACGACTATGGTGCTTATTTTGGGTGGGGTGGTTATTATTATACTTTAAGTCCTGGGGTACATGCGCAGAACATGCAGGTTTGTTACATAGGTATGCACATGCCATGGTGGTTTGTTACATCCATCACCCCGTCATCTACATTAGGTATTTCTCCTAATATTATCCCTCCCCTAGAGCCCCTCCCCGCTGCTACCCCTCCCCTAGACCCCCACCCCCACCGACAGACCCCGGCATGTGATGTTCCCCTCCCTGTGTCCATGTGTTCTCATAGTTCAACACCCACTTATGAATAAGAACATGCAGTGTTTGGTTTTCTGTTCTTGTGTCAGTTTGCTGAGAATGATGATTTCCAGTTTCATCCATGTCAACTATGGGGCTTTTGATAAGTCTGTACACGTTAGGATGCTTCATATTCTGTTTGTAATGTCACTAGAACAATTTTTTTTAATGACTGGGTGATTCTAACATAAGAGAAGACAACAGCGTTTGCCCTCTCAAATTCAAAGCACAGAGCATTCATGCTGCGATGATAGTGGGAGGATATTTTTTCTCTTAAGCCTGGGGCTTCTCGAGGTGGATCACACATTATCAGTGCATTTTCCCATCCCGAAATCAAGTGGTGATGTTCTTGGCAGATTCCGCAGAGGAATGAGCATGACATTACCTAATCCCAGCCCTGCCACCATTAGCTTGGGGTCCATCTTTGACCCTCTGCAGCATCAGTGAGATTGGTGTGGTTCTGGGTGGACTTCGAGATAGCTCCACATAGTTCCAGACTTTTGTGATTTTTCAACTCCCTTATGAAAACAGAGGACCTCATCTGGGAATGCAGCCTCACAAGTATAGGCTGTTCCTCAGACTCCCTGCAAATGGAGAGCAAATGAATGCATTGCTTGGCATTTGCTTTCCATTTGCCATCCCTCTCACCTTTCTCTCCCAGGCTGGTCCTGGTGATGTTAGTGATAATGTAGCAATTATGCAACAAGCACTGTACATGTATTATTTCATCTATAATCTAACAATCTTGTAATAACATCGTCCATGTTATCATCCCTGTTTTACAGATATAAAAACTGTAACAGAGAGAAAGAGATTAATAAATTCACAGAGGTTGTAGAGTAAGTCAGAATTTGTACGCAGGTCCACTCATTGTCCAAACGCGTATGATATAGTATCCTATATTGCCTCCTTGAGGCTTCACTCTCCTTGACGTTTCACTGCTTTATAAAGCAATATTAGTAACTCTAGTCGGGAGACTGGCCTTTTAACTGCTGAGACATCTCGCATGAGTCGAATCCTCAGGTTCTTTCTTATATGTGCAGTCACATGATATTTACTTGAAGGAAAAATACCTAAGGATTATGAGTTTGGGCTCATAGCAAAGGAAATGAATTTGTACCTGTGAGGTTTGGAAACCACATTCTCAAGGGGGTTAGCCCTAGGACATGGCCACTAGAGAAAGCATATCCATGGATTTAATCTTAGAGAACACTGAGTGTATACATCCAAGGCACTCAGGATACAATGACAAATAAAACAGTCCCTGGCCTTGCATGCTTCTAGCAGGCAAACTGGATAAGAGGTCATTACAACCCAGCATGGCAAATCCTGTGAGTAAATGGCCTGTGATAACCAGGTGGTGGGCAGCTAATCCAGGCAAAGGGTGTCAGGGAAGACACATTTGTCTCTGAGGGCAGAATCCAGCATTCCATCAGTGTCATTTTTCATCACGTGGTTCAAAGGGTCACCAATTTTCCCAGGAAGACACATGCTTATCTGTCCTCTTTCATTAGTATAAGAGAGCTGGAGATACCTAGTGATACATTCTCAGGCTGCAATGTTTAGTCAACTGAGAAATGCCAGTCTAAAAACATTCAGGGGACAATTTGGGAACATTGGTGGGAGACTACAGAAGACGAGTTCCCACACTGTCACCTCTCCAGTGGGGAACGTATCCATTCATCCCCAAATCTTTCAGAATTCCTCTATGGGCTAGTCTGACACTAGCCTAAAGAGTGACCAAAGTGTATATAAATTGTAGTTTATGTGGAAAACAAAAATGTAGAAAGCAAGCAAGAAAGAAACCCTGACATCTTTATGAAATATGCCTGAAATACAGCTAAATTATATATATATATACATATATATATTTTTTTTTTTTTTGAGATGGAGTCTCATTCTCTTACCAGGCTGCAGTACAGTGACAGGATCTCAGCTCACTGCAACCTCTGCCTCCTGGGTTTAAGCGATTCTCCTGCCTCAGCCTCCCGAGTAGCTGGGACTGCAGGGGCCTGCCACCACGCCAGGCTAATTTTCGTTTTTTTACTAGAGACAGAGTTTCACTATGTTGGCCAGGCTGGTCTCAACTCCTATCTTCAGGTGATCCACCCGTCTCAGCCTCCCAAAGTGCTGGGATTATAGGGATGAGCCACAGCGCCCAACCTGCTCAATGATAAAGTTTTAAAATCACTCTAAGAGGCAGAACTAGTTGGAGGAATTCATGGCCTAATACACATTTCCCCCAGATCCTGTGAGCAAGCACTGTAGGACAGTTATGGCAAAACGAAATGCTCTGGAATTTGTTGAAAGATTGCTGTGGCAGGATTCTCTCTGAGGACCAGGAAAGGGTTCAAAATCAACCTTTCTCAGGAAACAAGTTTCGATTTTCATAGAATTTCAAAACAGACTCTAATTGTACGGAAACTTTTCTAGAATGGATGGAGAAGGTGACAAGGCTTCTCAAGGGCCCCAACTCCCACCCAACGATGTTGACTGAGCACTCGTTGCTTGGCTAAGCCCCGTGCCAGGCACTTGACATTAGGATCTCTCATTTAATCCTCAAGCACACCAGTGCCAGGAGATCGCATTCCCATTCTACAGATGAGAAAACCAAGATTCAGAGTTCACAACTTACCCAGACCCCATAGTTCATAGATGGCAGTTCCATACCCAAATATGCAAAATTCTAGAGGGAGGCCTTCTGAAGTCAATAAGCTAAATAAACTAGTGGAACAGGTGCAATACTGAGCAACCCTGAGGAAGCTTTCTTTCCTTTTTGTTAGCTAAAAGTTACTATATTTTTCTTGGGCTCCAAAGTCTGCCTGGATTGTGGTGTTTAATTTGAGGCAGCTGCTGACTGTGCCCCAAAGCAACTGAAGCTAAAGAATTATCCTTTCTAAAGGCATCCCACCTGAGTGTCACAAAGATGTGCAGCTGAAACCAGGCCTGCCTTCTGTATATAAAGGAATCTGGGCAGGAGACCCACTGGCTCTTGGGAGAGGAGGTAGAGAGCTTCCAGCCAGCGGGAACTCCTGGTAGCATCATGTGGCTGCCACAGTGCGTCTTGCTGTGTGCATCATTATCTCTTGCTCTGAGTGGCCAGCATAAGCCTGAGGCATCAGATTATTCCAGTGTGCTCCATTGTGGACTGGGGAGCTTCCAGTTTACTGTAAACCTCAGCCAGGAGGCAGCGTCTCCTCCGGTACTAATATCTTGGGGTAAGTTTGTATGACTTGCCTTGCTTAGCCAAGCAATGATACATCTTCTCTACTACCTAAGAGTTCTCCCTGGCTTCCTGTCTTGATACTTTCCCCCTTTCACATCTTTCTGCAAAAGAACTAGTCTAAGTTACAACCGCATCTGATCTGAATGTGATTTCCCTCTTGCTCCTCTTACTGATAGCTGCTCCTTGGGGTCTAATGGCAAGGCTGACTGTCCTCTCTGGCACTGGTGACGATGGAGACTGACTGCCATGTGTTTTCACCTCTCCCCACTCCTCCAGACAAGCAAGGGCTGTTGCACAAGCTGCAGAATGACTCTGACTGTGGCACCTGGATAAGAAAGGGTCCGGGCAGCTCTGTGGTGTTGGAAACAAGCTACAGCAGCTGCTTTGTCACTGAGTGGGTGAGTATGACTCAGTAGCCAGGGACGCTGGGTGGAGACCCTCATGCTACTATCCAGGCTGATGCCCAAGGGCCTGTCTCTCTAGGACTCCCATTACATCATGGCAGTCGGAGTTGAAGGAGCAGGTGCAGCTAAACACAAGACAGTCACAGAGAGGAAGCTGCTGAAGTGTCCCAGGGATCTTCTAGGTAAAGGCTGGAAGCTCTCACGTTCTGGGTGTGGTGAGGGTGCTCTTGGTTTTCTCTGATGGGCTCTGTGCAGTGACACCTGGCACTAACGAAGGATCATCTCCCAGCTCTCCCCTCCATGGGCAGTCCTTAGGATAACTACCAACTGAAAGTCCTCAATACCGAGGCACTGTGGGCAAGCACCTCAGGTGTTACCTTCCCTAATCCTAACCCAGTGCTGTAAACATTACTTCTATCACCTGCCAGGAAGTTTGCCCAAGGGCCTATCACTGATGAGTGATAGAGCTGGGATTCAAAGAACCCTCCCAGGACCAGGGGCTTTTCACCCATAGGAAGAATCATAGGGAAGAAATCTGAAGCTAGCAAGGGGACTTGAAACATCTCCACGCAGCTGGCTGTGCACTGAGACGAGGACACAAGCCTCCCATACCATCAGCTGGGGGCTAGCTCTTCATTTCCCTAGGGAATAGGGTGGGACGTATGGTTCCTACTCCAGAAAGTCTTGCCTGAGAGCCTGTCTTCAAAGTCAGAACACACTCAAACTCACAATTCACTGCTTTGCTTCCCAATACATAGCCGGGATGGGCAGTGCTAATAGAATGAGGAATCACAGTCCCCACCCCAGTTCTGAACCAGACCTGAACTCAAAAACAATCTTCAGATAACTCATACCCACACTAGGGCTTGAGAAACCTCTAAAGAACAGAAGGAAGGATTGTTACTTAAAGGAGTAAGGAGCCCCCACTGCTTCCACCGATCTTGTCAGCATTCTTTTTTCAAAAAGTAATGTCAGGGCACTCTTACAAGGTGAGTTAATGTTGACAGCCTCCCAAGACTGTATCTACAATATGGAATAGGTACACCTAATTCAATCATCTATAGATCTACGGGAATCCGATGTCAATGGCTTGTAACAAAAGGGTATTCAAGACTATTCCATGACCTAACTTGAGTTACTCTTTTTCAAAACCTAGCCCGAGATGCTCCAGGTACTGACTGGTGTGGGTCCATCCCAGCCAGGGACAGGCTGCCATGTGCACCTTCACCCATCTCTCGAGGAGACTGTGAGAAACTGGGCTGTTGTTACAGCCCTGGAGAGGTGAATTCCTGCTACTACGGAAACACCGGTGAGTAAGCGACCACACCTCTACAACCAGCTGAAGAAGTGTGCCAATTACAGTGAGACCGGAGAGGGGGTTTGCCCAGAAGGCAAATGTCAAATGATAGCAGGCTATTTGTCCATGTGACCTAGAACCCTTGATCCCAATGTAACAGACCTTTCTACAGCTTCCATCGTCTGTTCTCACAGATGCAGATATAAAACCAATAATGCTCAGACTCGAAGGCTATGTGCCAGATAATTGCTAGTGCCAGGTAACTGCTAATTGACAGAAACTTAACTTTTCCCCAAGGAATAGCAACTTAGGGTGATGGCCTGGGATTGTCTAGGGAGCCTCACTTTAAAGCTGTTGCTTTCTGCATGTCTCAAGTCCTACTGATATTTTCTAACATAAACTCGCCCTCAAAGAGCATGTATAGATTGGTGCAGAAATAATAGTGGCTTTGGACATTTCATTGTGGCAAAAGCTACGATTACTTCACCAATCTAATACATTGCATGCTCTATTCAAAGACCTTAACTGACAAGCAAAATAGGTAGGAGCGACTAGCCCTTTCTTACACACGAAACTGAAGTAAGGAGGCTCAATACCTTGCTTGAGGTCCCACAATGAGTGGGGGAGGCAAAACTCAACCCCATGCTCTCATTTAGAGCCTGGGTTAAACTGGGAGATCTTGCATTGAGGTCATCAGCTGGGAACACTAACTTCTCAGTGGGATTAAAAGTAACGAAGTGGTTAGACTGTCATCTGGTTCTCCCCATGAAGGGAGAGAGGACCTGCCTTCACCCAGCTGCTCTGTTTCAGTGACTTTGGACTGTACCCGAGAGGGCCACTTCTCTATCGCTGTGTCTCGGAACGTGGCCTCGCCACCGCTGCTGTTGGATTCTGTGCACTTGACCTTGAGGAATGACAGTGTATGTAAGCCTGTGATAGCAACGCAAGCCTTCGTCCTGTTCCGCTTTCCATTTACTTCCTGTGGTACCACAAAACAGGTGAGCAGTCGGGCTCTGTTCCTGGCTCTGGAAGTCAGGTGGGAACGTCCCAGTGACTAATGGGGGAGAGCTGAAAGACTTCTGCCATGAAGGATACGCATGACTCCTGCTTGGAGCTCGGGAGTCTCTAGGGCAGGAGAATGCCTCCTCACCGAAAATTAATCTCCCCTGGTTGTTTAGCTAAGGCCATCACAGCTGTGATCTAGTTAAGGGGCTGTCTTTAACGAAGCTTAGAGGAAAGAAACCAGGGATGCTGACTGGAATTGGTAGCGCTTCAGCTGTCTCTTCTAGGTAATCAAATTCCCCTTCCAATTCCTTTGTCCTGAAATAAGGCAAAGGGGTAACTGGCCAGCTTGTTGCTGCTGTGTGTTCTTGCCTCTGCTGAAGGAACAGGAAATGTAACATACAACAGGGTAGTGTTGCTGGGTACTTAGAGCAAGTGGAGTCAAGCAGCATAATACTACTAGAAACGATGAAGATTTCTCCATCTGTTTCTGTAGATCACTGGAGACCAAGCAGTATATGAAAATGAACTGGTGGCAACCAGAGACGTGAAAAACGGGAGCAGTGGCTCTGTCACTCGTGACAGTATCTTCAGGTAAGGTCGTGGGTAACCTGACCCTGCTTGGCCAGAACAATTTCCCCTCTTCCGTAAAACAGGAGTTCTCTGTAAGCCCTGAATCTACAAATGAGCACTCCTCGGCAACAGGAGAACCTGCCTGCTACCTTGGTTCACTAATAGCACTGCTCACTACTTGATTAAGGCCATCTGTGTTGCTGTCTCCAATCCGCCTAAGCCTTAAGCTCACCTGAAGCTGTGCTATTTCCCTTAACTGGATTTTCTTTATTTTGTCCTTCTCCAGTCTCCTTTTCAGCTGACGTTTTCCCATTCTGTCTTGGTCTTCTCCATGGTCCATGCTGCAGCCAAAAGAATCCCTTTAACACCTTGCATCTATCGGATCACACACCTTAAAGCTATGGAAAAACAAGAAAGCTTTCAGAGGAGCATCAGGACCCTGCATAAAACAGCTACTTCATCTCGAGCCTGTTCACTTCTAACATTCTCAGTCCCTCACTCACTCTTCCTTGACTGCTGACTGGTTCTTCTACGGAACTCACATAGGGTCTCAAGCACACCCTTGCCTCCAGCCTTTGTTCTACATAGGGTGAGGCTCTCCCTGCTTCTAAAGTTTCTTTTACCTTCATATCAAGATACCTGTAAGGTCTTCCCTGATCTTCTCTACTATAGGCATCTGTTTCTCATGATACATGTTGATTTCTTTATGCTTCTCTCTAAGTCAAACGTTGGTCCTGCTTGGCGTATTTCTCTCCCCAACTAAAATACAGTTCCCGGCAGGGCAGGAATGATATCCTTTGTATTTGTAAGGCTGTCTAGCACTTAATGGTTCCTTAAGAAAGGATGGCACCCACCTCCCACAGCCAGCTAGCTAAAATCTTGTTTCTCTGCAGGCTCCGTGTCAGCTGCAGCTACTCAGTAAGTAGCAGCTCTCTCCCAGTCAACGTCCAGGTTTTCACTCTCCCACCGCCCTTTCCTGAGACCCAGCCTGGACCCCTCACTCTGGAACTTCAGATTGCCAAAGGTATGACTGCCTTGGCTGGAGCAGCTGGCCTAGAGTCTAAATCCAGTCTTCTGGGGCATGAAGATCCTGACTTAGTAGCAAGACACTTAGAGCTGTTTCATGGGGTGACAGTTCCTCAAGTCACTGAGAGGCTACCACTTTAAATCCTTATTTTGGCCTCTTGCAGATAAAAACTATGGATCCTACTATGGTGTTGGTGACTACCCAGTGGTGAAGGTGCTTCGGGATCCCATTTACGTGGAGGTCTCCATCCTTCACAGAACAGACCCCTACCTAGGGCTGTTGCTGCATGAGTGCTGGGCAACACCCAGCACAGACCCCCTGAGTCAGCCACAGTGGCCCATCCTGGTAAAGGGGTAAGTGGCTCTTCCATGCATCTGTGTTGAGACTGTCAAGCCCATCCTGACTGCTGGATCTCTTGGTCTAGATGCCCCTACACTGGAGACAACTATCGGACCCAGCTGATCCCAGTCCAGAAAGCCTTGGATCTGCCCTTTCCCTCACACCACCAGCGCTTCAGCATCTTCACCTTCAGCTTTGTGGACCCTACAGCTGTGAAGCAGGCCCTTAGGGGACCGGTAGGATGTTCCCTTCCATGCCCCTCAGCAGGGCTCTGAACCTCCTCAGCTTAGAACTCCTCCCATGTTCTATTACTCCAGCAGTCAAGGAAGCCCTTTAGTGCTGGCTGTTGGTAATGCCTCAGAGCACCCCTTGTTGCCAATCACATGAATGACATCTGTCAAGTGGACTCTAGTTCTTTAGTGCTATTGTGTTACCAACTTGGACCATATCAATTTTCTGATAACTTCCTTGAACTTCTTCCTGGGGAGACAAATGGCATGGTGGTACTACAAATGACCTGAATTCTGTTGGCTCCCAGGTGTATCTGCACTGCAGCGTGTCAGTCTGCCAGCCTGCTGAGACACCGTCCTGTGTGGTATCCTGCCCTGATCTCAGCCGTGCGTATCCAAACTCTTAATGTGAGAGGACAGACTTGAATAAATCTTAAGTCCCATGTCTAACCTTTCCTAGCCTCTGGCCAAATGACTCACGCTGAAGATTGATCTTATTAAGGACTCTTTAAGTACTTACAGTGCCATAGAACAAAGATGACTAGCTTCCCAGAATCCCATGTCTCCTAAAACAAGCTACAAGGATTCTGGTAACCCTCAATCTTAGCTTTTTCCATATAAACTTGAATTCATCCAGGAGCCAAGGCAGTTTATGGCCTATCTCATGTCTCATTTTAACAAAATACACCTGGATAGTTGACAAACCCGTCTATACCTGCTTGACAGGTCTGGCAATGCAGCCTAAAGATCTATAAGTAGAAGGACTGGACCTAGAATGTCCTCTCCAGTTGGTTGGGGCCAATGCTTCTAAATGGTAGTCAGTGGGTCCACATGTCTATCTGGTTCTACCTATATTTGTCTAGCCTGAGTGAGGTGGAATTCATCACCTCAAGCTTTAAGTCCCCTCCAGCTCTGAGAATGGGACCAGTCATCTGTATCAGCCCTCCTGCGACCCTGAGGCACAGCATAGTAACTAAATAGTGCTTACTATGCAGAATTCATCAAATAATTTAACACCTTCAAATATGCTTATTATCCCTACTTCTAAAGAACAGAATCATCTTAGATTGAGGTCCTACAACTGACAAATAGAATTAAAACAATTCTACATTGTTTCTCCTTTTTTTTTTTGACTAGCTCTTGCTCTGTCACACAGGCTAGAGTACAATGGCATGATTATAGTTCATGGTAGCCTTGACCTCCTGAGCTCAAGTGATCCAGTTCAGTCTCCCAAGTAATTAGAGCTACAGGCATGTCCCACCATGCCCAGTTTTTTTTTTTTTTTTTTTTTTTTTTATTGGGTATTTCCTCTTTTTTTTTTTTCCTTGAGGGTCTTCCTTTTCATTTTTTTTTTTGAAAGGGAGTTTCTTTGTCCAGGCTGTAGTGCAATGGTGTGATTTTTGGCTCACTGCAACCTCCAGCTCCTGGATTCAAGTGATTCTCCTGCCTCAGCCTCCTGAGTAGCTGTGGTTACAGGAATGTGCCAAGACACCCAGCTAATTGTATTTTTAATAGAGATGGGGTTTCACCATGTTGGCCAGGCTGGTCTTGAACTCCTGACCTAGGTGATCTGCCTACCTTGGCCTTCCAAAGTGCTAGAAATGCAGATCTGAGCCACTGGGCCTGACCTGTTTTATTTTTTATAGAGATGAATCTTACTATGTTGCCCGGGCTGGCCTCAAACTCCAGAAATCAGTGTGGTTCCCCCCCCCCCCCCCCCCCCCCCCCCCCTTTGTTTTTTTCCTTTTTTTTTTTTTTTTTTTTTTTGAGACGAAGTCTCGCACTATCACTCAGGCTGTAGTGCAGTGGCATGATGGCATGATCTCAGCTCACTGCAATCTCCACCTCCTGGGTTCAAGCAATTATCCTGCCTCAGCCTCCCGAGTAGCTGGGACCACAGGTGTGCAGCTGGGACCACAGGTGTGTGCCACCATGCCCAGCTATATTTTTTTGCATTTTTAGTAGAGATGGGGTTTCACCACACCACATTGGCCAGTATGGTCTCGATCTCCTGACCTCGTGATGCACCACCTCGGCCTCCCAAAGTGCTTGAATTACAGGCATGAGCCACTGTGCCCAGCCCTGTTTTTCACTTTCTCATTTTCCATTTGCATCTTTCTTAATACAACAGGATACAGAAAACATAAAGCTGTACTTATATTTCAAGTAAATCAAATTGTTTTACTTCATTTGAAAACCAGATCTAAACTTTCTCATTAAATTGTTTTCTCTGCACCTCAGCCTCCAAGTTGTTTTAATAGTTATCTTTGAATCACAGGGAAAGATCTCTGAATTACAAACATCTTACTGTCAAAGTACTCTATTTAGAAAGGGATGGAAGTTCAGAGATAGTTTCACCAGGACTTTGGTATAAAGATGTTTTAAGGCAATGGCGTCAGATACAGAATCGCTCTTGTTCAAGTACATATTTATATACTTAATGGAATTTTTGTAAGGCACAGAACCAAGCTTTACATAGAGAGACTTGGCCTTGTACCATAACATTTTCTATCCCTGCCCTATGTGTGCAAAAAACAATGAATTACTAGGTCTCACTTCTCTAACAGGAAGAAGAAGAAGTTCTGACACCAGTTTTCAGAGCACTACCGCTAGTGTTTCTAGCAAAGGCCCCATGATTCTACTCCAGGCCACTAAGGACCCTCCAGAAAAGCTCCGTAAGTATCCAAGAGGGACGAAACCAAACTAGCGAACAAACTACCAGCGAAACCGAAGCTCCTTCCTCCTTCCTATTCCTCATTGTTCTAGTCAAGACATTGACCTTCCAGTAGCAGAAGACTGCTAGTCTTTGCCAGGACACTGAACCACTTGGTTTTGGCACATACTAATCTACCTTTCCATCCTCCAGGTGTTCCTGTGGACTCGAAACTTCTGTGGGTGGCAGGTCTTACTGGGACCTTGATCCTTGGAGCCTTGTTAGTATCCTACTTGGCTATCAGGAAACGGATGAATTACCCCAACCAAATGTATCAATAAAACCAGATTGTACTCTCAGCCTGTGCTGAGCTGCTCATTTGAAAGGTAAAAGATTAATTTGAGATGAGTTCATCTGTTCATGTCATTTTCTCAAGTTTGGTGGCAGTATTCACCTGAGAATAGAATAAAAACTGATACAATTTCACACTTAGTAGAGGCCTTAGCTCGGAACATGGAATAAAACTCTTCCATGAGATCAATGAAACTAGGGTAGAAGTAATTATGAATCTAGATCACTGGTTCTCAAACCTGAATGTCCCTCAGGATCATGGGAGGGCTGGTAGAAACAGGTGATTGATCCCATTCTGGGAGTTGGATTCAGTAGGTCTGGACAAAGGTTTAAACTCTCCTTTCTAGCCATTTCCTAGATGATGCTGATCTTCCCTGGTCTGAGGACCAGACTTAAACCAACATCTAGAACTTTAACTAAAAGGTATCTGATTATAGGTTGGCCCAACTGGAGGTGGCTTGATCATTAGAGACTTGGTTTTGAGCCAGAACTGACAAGTGGTTTCCTAGTCTTAGTTCTTTTTTAAAGGGGATGGGGTAGGGATACCATCACTGACTTCTCAAGTTAAATGTCCTGTTTTAAGGAACTTTCTTGTAACTGATGCTGCTGGTCAGCCATACTCCAGGGTATTCTCTGTTTTCACTGAAGTTCTGAAACTAATCCTGGTTCTAACAATTTCACCTACTTATTCTTCAGGGAATAACTTGTAAAGTTTCAGCAAGTCAAGGTATTACACTCCTGAACAGCTACTCTGTTGTCAGGCAAGCCTACTTCAAATGACTAAAAACTATCCTTACAGGGATACTACACGTGTTTTTCATGCAACAAACTGAGAAGCTTGAAGTTAACATACTTGAGCCTCATGAAAATGACAGGCATGCATTCATCCCCAATGTCTAGAATACAGGAGAGATGAAAGTCAAATAACTTGCCCAGGGCTCCTTGAACAACAGATAGTGCTAAAACTTGGAGTCTAACTTGTACTCTTAACTCCCCATGATACTGAAAACTGAGTTCTTCACAAAGACTAGTTACCAGTGGTAGCATAGATGCAGCTTCATAAAAGGTCGTTCTAGGCTTATGGAAAGATAGTGGCTGGGGGAGATCATGGCTATGCTACATGCAAAGGTCTGTGTGTTGACCTGTGCTGAAGGCTGAGACGTTTAGAGAAGGGTAGACTGGCCACAGTGGGGTAGTCCTGGGTGACTAGGTTCTACAACTCAAGTATAACTACAAGCTACCTTGGCAATCAGATGAAGCTTAATTTAATATTGAATATTTTAATATATTCAAGGTTTTGCTTTCTTAATCTCTGAACCAGTATACTCACAGCAAATTTTAATTTTAATGTTAAACATTAATTGGAAATACTATGTACTTCTAGATATTAGGTTGTTGGAAAAACTTAGACCCAACCATTTTCCAATAGCTGAATAGTACCTGTTCTAAACTAAAATTCTTACACTAACCAGACTTTCAAGTGCTCAACAGCTGCTGCTGGCAGAGAGGTATTCTAGCTAGTTGTGTTATGACTCAAGTCTACCCAATTAAAATGTAGATTGCCCATATAGGCAGCATAGGAGGCACTGGGAATAAAGCAACGAGCAGGAAGGCTTCCTCAGCAACTCTGACAAATGTCAGATGATTAAAGGAAAAAAGTTGGGTAAATGCAGAAGAGAATTGCTAAGTCTCATCTTTTTCTATGAGGAAACAGATAGGAGCATAATTTTTAAGCCTATCCCTGTAAAACAAAGTATACACGGTCCTCTAAATGCAATTGACCTGATAAGCCAGGAATCTGAGTTGCCGAAAGAGAAGAGCTTAACACAGAACCTGGCCTATAGGTCATTTGCCCCTCTAAGGAGGGTGGTAACACGTGTACCAACCAATGCATGCTGTAGTCAACCAAAGAAAACAACCCTGGCACTCAAGCCTCTACCTAGGACTTGCCAGGTTCTCTCTAGCAGGGTTTCTGGGATTTTTATATTAATATACTATATACTTTCAAAGGGAACAAAACTTATTTTCCACATTTTACCATGAAACCTCTTTTCAGAATAAGAGTAATTATATTGAACATACTTCTACAGATATAGTGTTCCTGGGTTTCTAACAATCTTTTAAAAATTAGTCTGACTACAGAGTGTTACAAGGAGAGACTGAAACATCTCTGAATTGAATAGTCTCTGCCCAAAATCTAGCTTGAAGTCGAATTGCTACTCGAAGTCGGTTTGAACCATTGACTTATAGTTTAATAATAGCCTCTTAGCTAAAGCAGAAACTTGATTTTTTCCCCCCTCAGAGGCCCCGTGAAACCTGCTTAATTTGGGGGGCATCTGTTTAATTTTAAACAGCCTCCATCAAGTAACTCACAAAAGATTACCCCAAACTCTTATTCACCCTCCTCCAAACGGGTTTAACTCATTTCTAGTCAAAACATTAGCTCTTTCCTCTCCAGCAAAAGGATTGTTCTGATCAATCCAGAATAGTATAATTCATCCCTGTTTATCTTTTTTTTCTGGAAAAAATCGCCTTTCATTTCTTGTGTGCCTCTTGCTAACTGACCTTGTAGAATGTGTACATGGCAACGTAGCCTCTTATTCTAACAGTGGGGTAGCTTTCCACGGCACAGCTGTCAGCCTCCGCTTTCCCTGCCTTGTTTTGCCTTCATACTAGCTGTGGAACAGTCCTTGCTCCCCTAAATTCCTTGAGGGTGGATACCTATTTTTGGAAACAAATTCTTCTGTTAGTGCAGTGTCAGCTCCCTCGTCATGCTTGTCTGTGAAACTGTGAAAGGGGTTCTATGTCTGTCTGTTCATATCTCTCTGGTTTGACACTTGAGTCTAACTACAGATCCTATTAGACTGGATTTTCTCTTGTATGTTAGCCAGGGTGTTCCTGTTCACGTTTGACTCAAAAAAATGAGCTTTCCAAAGTCAAGGAAGAGAAAGGCTGTGGAGTGAGAAAACTGCAAGTCATACTTCTGATAAAGGATTAGTGTCTAAAATGTAACTCAAGGAACCCAAATAAAAATGGGCAAAGGACATGGGTATCTCAAAGGATATACCAATGACCAATAAATCAGTGATACTACATATCCTCATTTATCAGGGAAATGCAAATTAAAACAAATGAGATCACCTCATACCCATCAGAATGGTTATTATCAAAAAGGAAAGACGTGTTGGTGAAGATGTAGAGAAAACGGAACCTTTGAACTCTGTAGGTGGGAATGGAAATTAGTATAGACGTCATAGAAAATGTTAGGGAGTTTCTTGGAAAAAAAAAATAGAACTACCCCCATGATCCAGCAATCCCACTAGTCTGTATGTATCCAAAGAAGTGAAATTGGTAGGTTGATGAAATATCTCCCATAGTCATCACAGCACTACTCACAGTAGCTGAGAGGTTAAATCAGTTTCTATCAATGGATGAAGAAAATGGCGTATGTATACAATGGACTATTCAGTCTTAGGAAGTCTTGTCATATGTGACATAAATAAACTTAGAGGAAAATGTTAGGTAAAATACCAGGCATAGAAAATGTACCACATGCTCCCACTTCAATGTATAGTCTTGAAGTTGAATTTGTAGAAGTAGAGAGTTGAATGGTGGTTACTGGGGGGTTTGTAGAGGATGAGATGGAAAGATGTTGATCAAAGGCTACAAAATATCAGGAATAAGTTCAAGGGATCTTTTGTATAATGTGGTGACTACAGATGGTATTCGTTCATGTTAGTATGATTTAGCCATCCTATAATGTATACATGTCTCAAGCATGTTATATACAAGTATGTTAAAGCCAATGAAATTCTATAGTATGTAAACAAGATGGAGAGAGGTTGAAGGTCTGCTGGTCACTGACAACTTGGGAACTGAAATCTTGAGAGGTGTTAAGGTTCTTTTGGTCGCTTTACAGGGAAATATTTGTCTTGGCTTACCTTGGAAGTTTAACCTGAGAGAACCCCTGAGGAAGCTGGTAGGTGACTGGAAACAGTATCTTGACTTTAGCTCCTTGTATTGAAATGTTGTATTGGATCCATTTGGACACAGTTCCCTTTTGTATTAAGAAATGAAGTCAGAGTACTCTAGTCCAACATCCAATGTGGAACTTGTTTCTGTGGTCTGCTAACGAGAGCAAGGGTAGGAAACCAGAAGTTGAAGCTGATGTTACAGAGCCATTTGGGAAGAAGCCCGTTCTAACAGGTCCTGCTCCCTGCCAGTCCCATTTTCACCCAGAATATTGGCACCAGGAGAGCCAGATACTGTTGGCAGAGATGTAATCTCTGTGAACTTGACTTGCTCGCCTTTGAAATAGAACACTATCAATTATTTCCAGCTATCTGGCTCTAAAATTTTGGTTCTCAGAACATTCTTAATCCCCTTCATTTATTTTCTGTGAAAATTTCTGTGAGTTCAGAAAGTTGAGTTACTTTCTCACCTCAAATAGAACACTGTCAATTATTTCTAGCTATCTGACTTTAAATTTTTAGTTCTTAGAACCTTCTTACTCCCCTTCAGTTACTTTCCATTGGTCTTGATTTCCAGCTATCTCTTGAAAGCTCTACTCCCATGATTTCTTGCTAAGTTTTCATGCTGTGAGCGGACAGTATGTTTTGTGTCTTATACCACTGTACATTTTGCCTTATAAGAGCTAAGTGTTAGTTTCTGTTTAATAAAGGTTTGATCAAGCCTTACTGCAACATCTGCAGGCCAGAGGAAGCAGATCGGACAGCTGTGCCACTTACTAATTGCCTCTCTTCCCACTTTTTCCAAGAAGTACTGCTTTTTAACCCTTGCTAATGTGAAGGACACTGCAGCAGGCATTGCCACAAGGAAAGCACCTTCTCCAATCCCTTCAAGTACCTAATCAGGTGACAAGAAATGGCCAAATCAAGTGAAATTTCTCATGTTGAGCACAGTGGCTGGGAAGGATACTTCCATGAAACTAGTCCATTTTTGTTTTAGGGGTGGCAGAATAATGGGCTCCAATGATACTGGATAAAATAAGTTGGACCTGCCAAATTTTCTTTTAATCTAAATATTAGAATAAGGGGCTAGATTAAAATAGTTACTATTTCATATTTGCCAAGTGTTCTTATGTGACTGATCAATTAATTTGTCTGGTCTTTTTGTTTTGTGCCACTAGAATAACTGAGACTAGGTAGTTTATAATGGACAGAACTTACTGTGGAGGCTGGGAAGTCCTAAATCAGGGTATCGGCATCTGGTAAAGGCTGCCTTGCTGTGGAGTGTAAGAAGCAGTCAGGCTTGACAGTTGATAACAGCACCAACCCCACTGAGGGGTGAAGATCTCATGGCCTAATGACCTCTTAATGATCCTACCTCTTAATACTATTACAATGGCTTTTTTTCTTTTTTGAGACAGTCGTGCTCTGTTGCCCAGGCTGGCGTTTAATAGCATTGATCTAGGCTCACTGCAGCCTTTGCCACTCAGGTTCACACAATCCTCCCACCTCAGCCTCCCAAGTACCTGGGATTATAACTGCACCTCCACACCCAGCCAATTTTTTTTATGTTTAGTATAGATGGGATGTCACCATGCTGGCCATTTCTGATCTGGAACTCTTGACCTCAAGTGACCCACCTGTGTCAGCCTCCGCAAGTGCCAGGATTACAGGTGTGAGCCACAGTGCCCGGCCCAGCCTGGTAATTAAATTTCAGGAGTTTTGGAAGCAACAACATTAAAACTATTATATCCCCTCACCAGTCTAAAAGCACAGTCCTCTTAACATTAAATTTCTTCTATGGGTCACAAACACCTAGAAGATTATTTTCAAAGAAAACAGAAGGGGAAAGGTTAGGAATTGAAATGTGTGTCAAAGGATACAAAATTTCAGCTAGGAAGAAAATAAATTCAAGAACTTTACAACATGGTGACTGCAGTTAATAACAATGTATTCTTGAACATTGCTAAGAGTAGATTGTTTTCACCACAAAAAAAAGGTAATGCATGTGGTAACTGGCTGGACTTTGCCATTCCACAACACATACATTTCAAAACATTGGCGGGGTGTGGTGGCTCACTCCTGAAATCCCAGCACTTTGGGAGGCTGAGGCGGGTAGATTGCTTGAGGTCAGAATTTTGAGACCAGCCTGGCAAACATGATGAAACCCCGTCTCTACCAAAATATAAAAATTAGCTGGTGGTGGTAGTGTGCACCTGTAATCCCAGCTACTTAGGGGGCTGAGGCAGGAAAATCACTTGAACCCAGGAGGCAGTTTGCAATGAGCCAAGATCAGGCCACTGTAGTCCAGCCTGGGCAACAGAGTGAGACTGTCAAAAAAATGTACATGATCAGTACAACTATTTGTCAATTGAAATATGCTTTTATAAATGGCAAAGCAGAAAAGATGTTTCTGCTGGCCACCCTTCCCTCACAGACAGGAGCAGTACGCCCCAAAGTGGCCCTGAGACGGGTAAGGTGTGGGAATGCTGAGAAAGCTGGTTTTGTTGCCAGTCACCTTGATGGAAGGCTACACCACCCAGACCTCAGGAAGTCAGACTTTCCTCCTAAACATTCTGTTGCCCTTGTTCAGGGCAAAGGGCCTGGCACCGAGCAGGAGATCAGAACATTTGTGGAGTGAATCATACCAAACCATGACATAATTTAACCCGATTTAAAGGAGCCTGGAAAGTTGCCAGAGAATGACTGGATTTTAAGCAGAACACATTTGCTCCCTAAGGTAATAATTTCTGACCAGGGAGGCCTCTTAGGGCCAGCAGGCTACCCACCCCTGACTTTTCACCTTCTTTGCACTCTAACTCATGTGTCTCCAGGATGACACCCTTGGCTCATGGAAATCAAAGAAGCTCTGTGATAACAAATGATTGTGCTTTGGTTGGAACTTAATTATCTTCATCTTTTGACACTCAGGAAACACTCAGGTTCGGGGTTTTCTGTTAATATAACCACAACTCACTCATCCCCTTGAGGAAAAAGCACTTGATCACAATGAAAATAAAAGTGCCATGAAGAAACATCATAAATCCAGTCCCAGCTACTCAGGAGGCTCAGGTGGGAGGATGGATTGAGCCTGGGGGGCGGGGGAGCAGAGATTGTAGTGAGTCGAGATCGTGCCATTGCACTCCAGCCTGGGTGACAGAGTGAGACCCTGTCTCAAAAATCTCAAATCCAATGGCAGCTATACTTGGCCTTTGTTTCTCATAATTTTTTTTTTTTTTTTTAAATAAGACAGAGTCTCGCTCTGTCCCCAGGCTGGAGTGCAACGGGGCAATCGCAATTCACTGCAACCTCCGACTCCTGGTTTCAAGTGATTCTCCAGCCTCAGCCTCCCAAGCAGCTGGGATTACAGGCTCCCACCACCATGCCAGGCTAATTTTTGTATTTTTAGTAGAGGCGTGGTTTCACCATGTTGGCCAGGATGGTCTTGAACTCCTGACCTCATGATTTGCCTGTCTTGACCTCCCAAAGTGCTGGGATTACAGGCGTGAGCCACTGCGCCCGCCTTTTCATAATTTTTGAAATGGCTTTGGAATATAATTTACATTTGATACAATTCACCCACTGAAAGTATACAATTCAAACAGTTTTGCAATCGTCACGACACCAAAAGAAACCCTGTACCCATTATAAGTCACCAGTCCCTCCTCTTTCCAGCCTGTGGCAAATATTAATTCATCTCTACAAACCTGCCTGTTCTGGGCATTTCATATAAATGAAATTGACATGCAGCTTTTTGTGTTTATCTGCTTAGTATGATGTTTTCAAGCTATATCCATGTTGCTGCAAAACTCAGCAATTCCTTTTTATGGTTGAATAATCTACCTTTCCATTTTGTTTATCCATTTTACAAGATGAGGGAAAGTTAGGTTGTTTCCACCTACAGGTGGTTGGGAATCCTGCTATGAACATTCATGTAAAAGTTTTTGTGTGAACATGTTTCTATTTCTCTTGGGTATATACCTAAAAATAGAATTTCTGGCCCATAAGGCAATTTTATGTTTAACATTGTGAGGAACTTCATAACTGTTTTCCAAAGTGGCTCTGCATTTTCCTATTCTCACCAGTAATATATGAGGGTTCCAACTTTTCTACATCCTTGCCAATACTTACATCCATCTTTTTTGCTCATTGCAAATTAATATTTATGTACTATCTTTAAATATTAAAAAGGAATAAATGCAATAAAAGGATCCCATAATTTTACCTACAAAAAAACTGCCAATGACCAAATTAGGAAAAAATCAAGCCATAGAAAACATGAAAAGAAATCCCATTCCCCACTCCCAGTTCCTTTCCCTTAAAGTAACTGCTGCTCAGTTTCTTGTATGTCCAGAAACAAGCTTCATGAGTGTTTATGCTTTAGTTTACACAAAAGTGACAGCTCCATTCATGCTCCCCTGTGCAGAGATGTCACTGTTGGTTTTCTCCATCAGTCTCTTGTCCAGGAAACCTGTAGCCTATGAAGAATAAGTACATGTTAGCTAAGGATGAAGAGTAGCCCTGCAGGAGTTCTCAGCAGTATATTTTCCTTTGTATCCTTTCACAGGGCCTCGTAAAGTATAGGAAAAACCGCTTTTATACAATGACTTTGTTTTGAACACAGTGGGAAGAAATCATGTATGTTGGCCTTTTTGCTGAGCCCTATAGTAAACACTAAGGGATGGGAGGGCTGAACCCAGGGTAAGGGGTGCTTTTATATCTTTGCATCATGTTCTGCATTTGGCCATTAGATCAGGCTCCTGATAACGCTCTGTGTACCGTCTTCCTTGTCTCCTTCAAAAGGTCGCTACCTGCAAGCTTGCTGTTCCTGGCATTTGCTATTGCCCAGGAAGCTACAGAGAGGTGATGGGAAGGTGCCTATAAATAAGTCCATCCATAATGAGGGCCAGGGAAGCAGCTCTCTGTCAAAGTCACAATTAAATTCCATGAGTCAGCCCTTCTTGCAATTACCATGCAGACAATCTGAACACAATCTCTTTGAGTGACTTTTGTAAGATGACACCAGAGCCGGGAGACACCTCTAGGGTGACTCAGTGCCCTTGATCTGGGGCCAGTCAACTTGATGTTCTGTGTTTCCTGTGACTAAGGCCTTTCCTTATTTCACCCCATCGTCTTAACTCTGTGAGGTTCCCCGGATTGACATTTTAGTCCTTCTGTACAAAATTTAATCTCTGGTACCTCAGGAGTTATCTTTGGCCATAAAAGGAAAAATTTTGAAAACTTTAATAATTGGAATATAGTAGCACAATGAGAGGCCTTCCCCAGTGGGGTCTGATGAAAAACTTTACCCAAAAATATTAATGGGGAAATGCACAGAGCACAAAGCCAGTGTTACTTAAATATTATGATTGTGATAAATATTTATTTCATGTTAATGCACTGGGTAAAATTAAAAACAAAATCAGCTGCTGAATTAATCATGGTGAACTTATCTAAGTGAAAGGTTATTCTGTAAAACAGATAGTGTTAAAAGGAAAAGATTAATTTCTGCATTTTAACCCCTAAAATGTTGAGAAAGCATAAAATAATTACCAGTTTTTAGTATGTACAACATGCCAGAAACCCTGTAGGCAATTTCCATGTATTATTTTATCTGATGCTCATAAATAACACATAAAGTGATTAACATTATTGTTCCCACATTTTAAAAATGAGATTTCTGAGTTTTTTTGTTTTGTTTTGTTTTTTAAGGTGAAGTCTCACTCTGTTGCCCAAGCTGGAGTGCAGTGGAGTGATCTCGGCCTACTGGAACCTCCACCTCCCAGGTTCAAGAGATTCTCCTGCCTCAGCCTCCCGAGTAGCTGGTACTACAGGCAGGCGCCACCATGCCTGGCTAAATTTTTGTAGTTTTTAGTAGAGATGGGTTTTCATTATGTTGGCCAGGCTGGTCATGAACTCTTGACCTCATGATCTGCCTGCCTCGGTCTCCCAAAGTGCTGGGATTACAGGCATGAGCCACCATGCCCGGCCGATTTCTGAGTTTTTTTGTTTTTTTTTTTAATATTGATGCTAGATAGAAGAACATGGTTTGTATAAGAAACATTCAATAAATATTTAATAAATAAATGAGTAAATGACTGTTATCAATGGACTATCCCAGTCCTGGGCAGGCTGAACTTGGCAACACCTCCAGTTCTAAGAGTCTGAGAACTGACAGAGAAGCAATTTAAATCCCCAGTTTTCCAGGACATCCCATATATCTCCTGTCCAGATGTCATTTATGTTTTCAGAATGTTTGCTTCATGACTTTCTACCTTCTAGGGAGCCCAGGAACCTGAGGGCACGAGTGGATCCACGCAGGAATCCAAGTTTAGATTTGAGTTTTTCTGATTCCATGCCCTTTCCATATTAGCACCTGCCTCCAGACTTTTCCATTCTAGTGTTTCTCTTGATTTTCTCCACTTTAATTTGGAAATATCAAATGCAGTGTTCCATTGAACTCCCTCAGCTTCGTATCACTTTTCATAGGTCCTCGTACAGGATAGGTCTATGGGAGGAAGCTGGTGGCCTTGGCATCTCAGCAGCCCTAGAAGCTCAGCAGGAGAGGTTTTTCCTCTCGCCCTCCGTTGCTCAGTGTGCTTGGATAACTGTCTCTCCCTCATCTGCATAAACTGGGATAGTCAACCTCTGGGGTAAGTCACTAAGGTGACTTATTATTTTGACTTTCACCTTATTACAATTCAGCGTCTACTAAGACTTTGGAAATATGGATTTGAGCAATATGTCTCAAAATAGCTCTTCTGTTACATATCGGTCACAAGAAAGACCTTTAAGATCCTTCACCAGCTGTCCTCCAACTTCCTTCATCTAACTGCTCCTTGTCTTTCCTGGCTACTGAGTCTCCAGCTGCCCCCTTTAGGTCAGAACACCTGCCCCTGGATCCCAGCCACATGCGGGGAGGCCGCGTGGGATTATCTGGCCGACAGCCCCAGCATGTTCCCTAGCAGCCAGCCAGCATCACCACCTAGACACATGTCCCGGCAGCTGTTAAATGGAACACTGCATTTAGGTCGCTAGCTGGGGACTTTATAACCAGTCCCTTCTCTGCCTGGAGCACCTGCCTTCTTTCTTCCTGCAACCCCTTTTCAAAATTTATTCATTCCGTAAAGCTTCAGAGTGTACTTTGGGATACTGGAACAATCAAATTGCCTCAATACATAGAAAAGAATTGTGAGATTTAAGTGTAATACATTTAATGACTTTAGCACAGTACTTGGCAAAAAGCAACGAAACAGAGTTCTCCATATTGTCGTCATCACCAGTGTTACCATCATTTTTATCACCAAAGGATGCTTATTAAATACATACTTATTTGCAGTGCAGAGCTTAAAGCTGTAACCCACAAAATGAGCAAAACTGACGAGCTATCCAGGATTGACCCCGCCCCTCCTTTCTTGAAGCATCATTTAATCAGGTAACCACTCCACCCCATTCAGTATGATATTGGCTGTTGGTTTGTCATAAATAGCTTTTATTATTTTGAGATACGTTCTATCGATAACCTAGTTTATTGAGAGTTTTTAGCATAAAGCGCTGTTGAATTTTGTCGAAGGCCTTGTCTGCATCTATTAAGATAATCATGTGTTTTTTGTCTTTGGTTCTGTTTATGTGATGGATTACGTTTATAGATTTGGGTATGTTGAATCAGCCTTGCATTCCCAGGATGAAGCCGGCTTGATCGGAAGGGATAAGCTTTTTGATGTGCTGTTGGATTCAGTTTGCCAGTATTTTACTGAAGATTTTTGCCTCAATGTTTATCGTGGATATTGGCCTGAAATTTTCTTTTTCAGTTGTGTCTCTACTGGGTTTTGGTATCAGGATGATGTTGGTCTTATAAAATGAGTTAAGGAGGATTCCCTCTTTTGTATTGTTTGGAATAGTTTTAGAAGGAATGGTACCAGCTCCTCTTTGTAAGTTTGGTAGAATTCGGCTGTGAACCTGTCTGGTCCTGGGTTTTGTTGACATCTTTGAGCCAACAAGTCAATCTATCTCTGGGTTTCTAGTTATGCATGGTAATAAATTTCCTTACTGTTTAATCCAAGTACCCCTAAAAAGATAAATACAACTATCAAATATATAGACATAAAGGCAAAAATAGTGAAGCCTATTGAATATTTTTGGTATCCTGCATCCTATAGAAGATAAAAAAAATTACAGAAAATCAGACTCATATTTCCTCTTATTTACCCAAAGACGTCCTTTGAGTTTTTCATGGGAGGTTGACCAAGATTGATAGTTTTCCACCCATCTGGCAAAGATGAAGGACATAATGGAGACAAAAGTGGAATTCATTGTTCAAAGATTCCTTTTCTTCAACATTCTGCAGACGTTCGTCACTGTGTGAGAGAGGTACTTAGGATCAGAACTCACCATTTAAAGAATGAAATTTTACGGAGGTAACTATAATGCAAAGATAGACTCAAGCAAGGTTGTTGACTGTGGCTGATTTGGGGACCCAGCCTGCAGGATGAGGGCCTGGGAATTTGAGAGTTAGATTGGTGAGCGATTCAGGGTAGGGGGGAAGAGAAAGGGATACTCTAAACTGATGTGTCCAGCAGATGCCAAAACGTTTTATTAAAGCTATAATCTGTCAACATTGTGAAAATGGTTCCAGATGGGATAGACATGTTACTAGATCAGAGGGTTGAGAGACAAGTATTTGTATAGGTGCAGTGAACATTTTTAATGGGTGGGATTTCTAAATCGGTGCAGAATGATGAGGGACTTCTCTTTTCGCTTTGTAGATCTCTATATTTGAATTTTCATGGCAAGCATATTCATAATTTTTTTAAAAAATAGAAATTTGTCTTTTGTAACTATAGAAGTAATCCACCTGCATTCAGGATTTTAAAAAACATGGAAGTGTAAAAATATACACTACCCTTTGATATGCACCCTTTGTAACTTTATATATATATTTAACTAAAGAGTATACTCTATGTCCTGTGTATCCCAATTTCTCTTCATTGTCAACTGTGGTAGTTTTAAAATATGTCTGCAAATTGATGCTCCTCCCTAAGAGTGGGGGGCCTTATTCCCCTGGGCCGAATATGGGATAGACTTAGTGACCGGCTTCTAACCAACAAGCATGCTGGAAAGAATGCGGGCTTAAGGCTGAGGCTAGGTCAGAAAAAGCATATGGCTTCTGTCTGGCACTCACTCGTTCTCTCTTTGGACACCTGCCCCTGGATTCCAGCCATGTGCTGTCACGCCATGTGAGATTATTTGGTCAATGGTCTCAGCAAGTCTTGTAGCAGCAAGCCAGCATTACCACCTAGACATGTGAGAGAACGTGCCTCAAATGAATGCAGGCTCCAGATACTTCAGGATAGAGAGAAGCTGTTTCTACAGTGTCCTGTCTGAATTCTCAATCTGCAGAAATTGTGATAGATGATAAACAATTACTGTTTTAAGCAACAAAGCTTGGGGGTAATTCGCTGCAGAGCAGCAGATAACAAGTGCACCAATATATCACAGACATCTGAACATTGACGTATACAAATCTGCATCGTCATTAAATGGTGTGGCTAACTGACCTTAGACAGTCTGGCCATGTACATGCCTTAAGTTCTTTTTGGTAGAGAATGGTAGCTACAGAAAAGTTTGAGATAATTGAGAGCGACACCCCTCACAAATGAAAACAAGGTCAAATTCACACACATACACACATATACAGACACATACACACACACACACGAAGAGAAAGGATCACAAAAATGGTCATGCCATCTACTTTTTTCCTTTTTTTTTTTTTTTTTTTTTCTTGAGATGGAGTCTCAGTCTGTCACCCAGGCTGGAGTACAGTGGTGCAAACTCAGCTCACGGCAACCTCCACCTGCCAGGTTCAAGCAATTCTCCTGTCTCAGCCTCGCAAGTAGCTGGGACTACAGGTGTGCAACACCACACCTGGCTACTTTGTTGTATTTTTAGTAGAGACAGGGTTTCACCATGCTGGCCAGGTTGGTCTCAAACTCCTGACCTCGTGATCTGCCCGCCTCGGCCTCCCTAAGTGCTAGGATGACAGGTATGAGCCACCGTGTGCGCCTACCCAGTCATGCCATCTATTTCATGAGCTACAGGAAAGCCCAACTCTAGGTCTTTCGCCATCTTGCAGAAAAGCTTCACGTAGCCAATAATGTCATAGAATTCAGTCAGCCTGAGTACCAGGAAAGCAGAATCCAGACCCAGTTGGAGTGCTGTCTAAAGATGGACCTGAATCTAAACTGAACCGTGGATTTGAGGATGGAATCCCAAGTGTCATTGTGGGCCACAGGCCTTGCTCAATTCCTATGTTCTTTTTCAGGCAAATATAGTCTTTCAGACAGTTCATCAGACCCAATCTTACATGTAACTGATTTCGCCGATAAAGACCATTCCTAACAGTCATTCCAGTCATTAGCAAAGCCTCCACGTTTGATGAAGAGCTGGGGAGGAGGACCCTGACAGTGGTCACACTGGGCGAGGGCTTCCTGATGACAATGTTAGCTGACCACTCCTGTGGGCTTAATTTCAGAGGGAATCAATAGCTGTACTTAGGTTTAACTTAACACACCATATGTGATGAAATTTTTGTTTGAGACAGAGTCTCGCTCTGTTGCCAGGCGGGAGTGCAGTGGTGTGATCTTGGCTCACTGCAACCTCTGACTTCCTGGTTCAAGGGATTCTCCTGCCTCAGCCTCCTGAGTAGCTGGTATTACAGGCACATGCCACCACGCCCAGCTAATTTTTTGTATTTTTAGTAGAGACAGGTTTTCACCATGTTGGCCAGGGTGGTCTCGATCTCCTGACCTCGTGATCCACCTTCCTTGGCCTCCCAAAGTGCTGGGATTACAGATGTAAGCCACTGCTCCCAGCCCATGGTGAAATATTTTAAAACAAATATATTGGCTGGATACGGTGGCTCATGCCTATAACCCCAGCACTTTGGGAGGCCGAGGTGGGTGGATCACAAGATCAGGACTTCAAGATCATACTGGCCAAGATGGCGAAAACCAGTCTCTACTAAAAATACAAAAATTAGCTGGACATGGCAGCGGGCACCTGTAATCCCACCTGCTCGGGAGGCTGAGGCAGAGAACTGCTTGAACCCCAGAGGTGGAGGTTGCAGTGAGCTGAGATCGCACCATTGCACTCCAGCCTGGGCAACAGGTGAAACCCTGTCTCTACTAAAAATACAAAAATTAGCTGGGCATGGTGGCATGTGCCTGTAATACCAGCTACTCAGGAGGCTGAGGCAGGAGAATCCCTTGAACCAGGAAGTCAGAGGTTGCAGTGAGCCAAGGTCACACCACTGCATCTCAAAAAACTCCATCTCAAAAAAAACAAAAATATTCTTGCAAACACCTACATGGCATTACGCTGTATGGCCATACGAGACATTACTGAGCTGTCTTCATTTGGTAAACATTTATATCATGGCCAGTTTTTACAGTACCATAAACAATGTAGGGGTGAACACCCTTACACAGACACTTTTATGTACTGTACCTGTCATTCATTGAGATAAATTCCTCCAGGTGAAATTGCTAGGTCAAATGACATGTATATTGCCCAGTTTCTCAAAACATAATCCAGCAATATATAAGAAGGTTAGGTGAAGTTTTCTAAAGAAACTTTACAGAAGAGACGGTCTCTGGCATGTACTGAAGGTGCTTTCTCTTTCAAGAGGAAAGAGCAGGTTGGCTTTTATGCCCCTCGGCTCCATATTACACAGTAGAATCATACATATTCAGCAGATTTGGGGGAAAGCTATACGTATTTATGAGGGGAGTCTTGCGTGTGCACAGTAGGTAAACACACATGTAACAGCTCAGTTTACTTTGGAGCAGGGTGTTTAGATTAAAATGAGGTAGAATCTGGCTCTGTCAAAAGGTGAGCTATGGAACACAAAGACAGTTTGTGTGCAGTCTCCAGATGTGTCTGGAACTGGCTTCAGGTCTGCAGTTGCTTATCAGGAAAGAATGTTTGCAGGATGGTCCTCTGTCCAATCAGAGTTCTAGGGGTCTGGGTTGTAAATCAGAGTGAGGAAGGTCCTGACAATTTTCCTGATGGTTCCTACTGTTAGGGAGTTTAGCAAAAGTGTGCTTTTTCTTGTAGCCCCAGGAATTTAGGATGTGCCGTGCCAGCCCAGCCCCAAGACCTCAACCTGTTGAGACCTCAACCTGTCGGCGACTTTCATTTCCTTACCCTTAGTTAAGGGGCACCTAGTTTGGGGTCTCAGATCACAAATGTCAAAGGGGTTTCAGACTCCTGATTTCTAAATGTAAATTTGTTTCCTTCCCTGGTTTCACTAGAATTCCCTGACACCCCACCCCCATCACCCAGCCAGTCCATCCCTGTTCCTGGGGGGACCACGTATAGGGTCCTATGGCTAATTAGTGGAATCATTTAGAATTAGGGCTTTCTAGGTCAGGCATGGTGGCTAATGCCTATAATCCCAGCGCTTTGGAAGGCTGAGGCAGGTGGATCATGAGGTCAGGAGATGGAGACCATCCTGGCCAACATGGTGAAACCCCGTCTCTACTAAAAATAAAAAATAAAAAAATTAGCCAGGTGTGGTGGAGCATGCCTGTAATCCCAGCTACTCGGAGGCTGAGGCAGGAGAATTGCTTGAACCCGAGAGGCAGAGGTTGTAGTGAGCCGAGATCCCCCCACTACACTCCAGCCTGGGGACAGAGACTTCATCTCAAAACAAACAAAAAAGGAATTAGGGCTTTCCCTTGGAAGTCCCACACTCCTATCCTTCGCTCCTCTTTTGTGCTCAAGGAGAGGAGTAGGAACTAATAATTTAGGCTTTCTCCAACCTTGGGTGAAGGAGACCACACAGTTCCTAGAGGGCGAATTATCACAGCAGGAGAAGACGCAAGCCCTGGACTCTGGGGACTAGACTCCCAGCCAAAGAGGGATGAGCCCCTTTCAGTCAGGACTCCTGAAAAGAAACACTTTAGATCCAGACAAGAACAATCCAGTTCCAGGTTTTCAATGGAGGAGAAAGATTATACTCCTCAATCACCAATTAAATCTTCTTTGCAGGACTGAGGCTCATTTACATAATTTCCCCCCACTTTAAAACAAAGGAAGAACACGCTTCCAGCTACTAAAGAACACACAGGATTTGAAAAGCAAGTCCTCTGGGGTTACCTCAAGGCAGGATCTGGTACAAAGAGATAAGAGTGAAATCCTTTAGCCCTGACTGAGTTCCTGGGGGAAAATGCTTGTTTTATTCACTGTCCTATTTTAAACTGCGGGCGGACTACACCACTGGTCGAATTCATTTCCACCAAGAAAAGGAGAGAGAAAGAGGAATGCTGGTAGTTTCAAGCAGCTCCTAGACAGGATGGACAGATGATGAGGGCAGGACCAGAATGTTTTCTTATCTCTGCATTCTTAGTTTCCAGTGCAGGTCTGACTAGTGTTTCACCATCAATAGACATTTATCACTGAATGAATGAATGCTTGAGACGCTTCCATCACAGTACTTACCTCACAGCAGTTTATCCCAGGTCTTCCTCCCCACCGGACTACCAGCCTCCTGATGGAAATGGTAGTCGCAGTCTCTTCTGCGTCTCTTAGCAGGGCTCCTGATAAAGCAGATGCTTCAGGAAGCTTTGCTTGATCAAAGAGTAAATGACACAAGGGAAATGTGCATCATCAGAATCCAGTTCCCAGTGAGAGTGGGCAGCCTTTAATCGGAATTACACATCAGTTGTTTCAGCATTAGCTTACACTGTAAGCGGCCCTCCCCCGCACTGTCGGCGCCCCAGCAAAGAGGAAGGTAACCGGCCGCCTGAAGGCTCATACCATCATCAAAACTCAGGCGTGGTCTCAAGTCACTTCCTGACTTATTAGGTCCAGGCCTGATGAATGAATGAATGAATGAATATATCTTAATCGTAATCATGAAGGGGAAAAATTCTATGCTGATGGAAAACTCATTTAAGAGCTCATATTGGGCCTTATGAAGGTTATCCATTGCAGTGCAGGTTTTTTTATTAGATTTACAACTGGTTTTTGGGAGAGGTGGAAAATTGTTAACGCTAAATTATAAACTCTTTTGGGCCAAAGACGTAAGTTTCATAGTTTGTTTTGTAAAATGCTGGTGCTTTAATACATCAAAATACTAATTTAACATATTCCTCTAGTGATCTGCAATGGTCTGCTCTCGAATGCCTGTCCAAAGTCACATAATTTATTTATGTATTCACGTCATAGGAAAGAGAGGTAGGAAACACTTTTATTAAACATGTGCTAGATGTCAAGCATTGTTCTTGGTGCTTCACGTACAACATTTATCTGTTGCTCAAAATAGCCTATGAGGTAAGAGTTACATATTCCCATTTCACAGAAAACAGGCTCAAGGAGACTAAGGAGCTTGCAGAAAGCTCTGAGGTTACTACATCAAGGCTTGGGTTGGAGCCATTTCTGATTTCAAATGCTCTATCCTTTAGGCATTTTATAATAGCAAAAGGTGGAACAAACTAAAATAATTGCCCAAACTTAGACAAATAATTAAATAAACTAGAGTATATTTGGTTAGTCAAATATATTATAGCCAGTTTTGCTTAT
>NW_016107357.1:18191834-18196717 GCF_001604975.1 Cebus imitator | reverse complement strand
GAGTCTCGCTCTTGTTACCCAGGCTGGAGTGCAATGGCACGATCTCGGCTCACTGCAACCTCCGCCTCCTGGGTTCAAGCAATTCTCCTGCCTCAGCCTCCCGAGTGGCTGGGATTACAGGTGCGTGCCACCATGCCCAGCTGATTTTTGCATTTTAAGTAGAGACAGGGTTTCACCGTGTTGACCAGGATGGTCTTGATCTCTTGACCTCATGATTCACCTGCCTCGGCCTCCCAAAGTGCTGGGATTATAGGTGTGAGCCACCATGCCTGGCCCAGTTTTGCTTATCTTTATGAAGACTAATATGAAAATATTCTCATGGGGATAGTCTTAAGTGACAAACTCTGGATAGAAAATTATAAAATAATTACAGATGAATTTAAATCAAGCATGTAATCAAAGGCACATAAGACCTATACATAGGGGGGAAAAAGACTAGAAGGAAACATACAACTCATAGGGTAAAGTTTTTTGTTACTTTAATTGAAAAATTATTTTATCACTATGTATTTTGACACTTGGAAATCACAATGGTATATGGAAAAACACTGCATTAAATTCTACCATTACAATAATTATATCATTAAAATCATCTATCATTCTATTATTATAATCTCAACCAAGGAAAAATCCCACAATTATGAAATCACAGCCTCACTCAAAAATGTGTCCATTAATTGGCCAGGTGCTGTGGCTCATGCCTGTAATCTCAGCACTTTGGGAGGCTGTGGTGGGTGGATCATGAGGTCAGGAGTTCAAGACCAGCCTGGCCAACAAGGTGAAACCTCATCTCTTCTAAAAATACAAAAATTATTCAGGCATGGTGATGGGTGCCTGTAATCCCAGCTACTTGGGAGGCTGAGACAGGAGAATCCCTTGAACCCGGGAGGTGGAGGTTGCAGTGAACCAAGATCATATCACTGCAGTTCAGTCTGGGTGAGACTCTGTCTCAAAAAAAAAAAAAAAAGAGAATTAATTAGAAAACCAAAAATGTCACGAACTGTGAGACCAAGATTGACTTGGCCTGACCTTCTTCTGCAGGTGTCTCCTGGCTTTGTTTAGGAGACTAACACCTCCTGTCCCTATTCCCCAGACACCAGCTCTCGAGATTCTTAGAGCTTTCCTTGGTATTCTCCAAATCCTCAGATACATAGCAGGTGAGTTTTAACTTGAGGAGGCTCAAAAATGAATGCCTGTCATATCCTTTCATGTCTGGGACCAAACAGGGGATCAGACGAAGGACTCAGACATACGGTGACAAAAGATCACGTCCTAGTTGACAGGAGACTGGGGTGTTAGGTGACCTTATTAGTATTTCATCCCAAAATTAAATGTGCTCACACAATCCTGGACAGAGATGGAAAACTGCAGGTCCCCCTTACAAAGGCCTGCGCAGCTCAGCTGAAGAGTGTGGGAGGCAGGAACAGAGGCCTCCGGCAGAGGTGAGCCCTGCAGAGGGGAAGGAGCTGGCCTGGGGCCTCTGTCCCCACTGTCAAATACAGCGATCTGATAAGCCTCTCCGTTTCCCCAGACAGCAGGAGACGGGGAGAGGACCAGGAGTGTGGCCCCAAAGAAGTGCATCAGAGGTGGAAACAGGAGGCCAGGGACTGGTGTCCAACCTCCAGTGGGAGGCAGGGAGGGAAGGAAGAGGAGGACAGAGGGCGGGAGGAAGCCTTCCCCCTGAAGTAGCTCTGCCTGGCACACAGGCTGTACTGTGCTCACGCAGTGTTGGAGAACAGGAAGAGGTGGGGATGTGGGAAGTAGCCCCAGCTTGTCAGAGACTCAGAGGAACTCACAGAGAGCTGACAGTGTGTGACACATTTATTTCTGATCCAACCTTTGGGTTCATGGTTCCTGTCTGAGCCTTATGGCTGGAGGCAAAAACCAAGGAGCTGCTTTCGCCAGGGACTCCACACGGGCAGTGCCCGGCCTTGTCGCTGGAACACCCTGATGACAAGTCCACGTGGCTTTGGTTAATCGCGAACCGCGCGGAGGCCAGCACCGCTTTGGCAACCGGCCGGGACACAGTGGCCTTGGCCTGGAGGTCAGCGCTCCCCGGACACGTGCGCAGGTCAGGCAGTGGTGAGGCAGCGCCCCCACGTGGCGCTTGGAGGCAGAGCATCTGGGGAAGCCCTCCTCCATGCCCCGCAGGAGACACGCCATGGCCCCCCAGAAGTATTTGGGTGGGAGGATATTTTACAGAAAACAGAGACCCAGATTAATTCATTTAGGGGAAAACAGCTACAAAACGTGGGTTTTTAACTATTAATGAACTATTACTAACCCATTAGGTTAGTAAGCCTTGTTAAAAAGTTAGATTCAACTTAAAACTGAGGTATCCATCCACTACTGTATTTTATCTTTCCAAAACTACAATGTCAGATTTTTTTTAAAACAGACTTTCAGAAAGTAAATTAACATTTGAAAATTTATCAGAAACCAGTTCTGTGACCTTAGACAGCAACATTTCAAAATTGCTTCCATCTCATCTTTAAAATGATGAGATTAAACTCCATGATTCCAAATTTACTTCCAGCTCAGAAATATAATATTTACTTCTAGGGTGCATAATATGCTTTTCTTTAAAACTTATATTAGAATATCATAATTTCATTAGAAGTGGTCAAGATGACAGGAAAGAGAGTTCCGCTTACTCTGGCTTATGCTAAGGGTGCGCATTTCCGAGAAATAAAAGAATCTTATGAGCAGCCATGAACATAAGCTAAATAACAGCCAAGCCCCAAGGAGAGAGAAGCCAAATCTGCTTCCTGCCTCTCTCTCACGGGCCAGAAGGGCCCCTGACAGCGTCTGCTCTTGTGAGCACATATGACCCATTCTCCCCTTCTCCAGCAGCCAGCTTTCCCTTTTAACACATACCAGGACTCCTGTTTTCTCATGGCCCCAGTTTGCAGGTGGCCGATAGTTACCACCTGGGCCCTGAGTCTGTGTAATGAAGTAAGCTCAGTTCCCATAGCCAATGCGCTCTCAATTTTCCAGTTCCAAAATCCAGGGAGAGAAATACGATTGATGTAGCTCACCTTTGGAGTCAGGTTTCAGAGTATAGATCATTAGCCGCTTGTGATTGGTTGTCCTTGGATGGAGGTAACCACCTCTGGTCCAATCAGGTGGAGGGTAAGGTCATGTACTATAAAACATGGCCACTTAATTGTGGGTCGGGCAGATTCTGTTAGCAAGTGTTAACATTAGACTGTATACACCAGTGCTGCTGAATAAGAGTCACTAGCCATGTGTAGAATTTGGATTTGCATTAACTGAAATAAAATTTTAAAATCAGTTCCTGTTTACACTTGCCACATTTCCTGCTCAGCAGCTATATGTGTGGCTAGTAGCTACTACATTGAGAATGTTCTCATCACTGGAGAAAGTTCTGTTGGACAGCACTGACCTCTAGACAACAGAGCTATCTAGGGGTGTTATTGAATGTAGAAGATGATGTGAACAGAGATTGCATTTACTATCTTCTTTTCTATCTTGATGTCACAACTTAGATTCTTAGAGCCCTTGGAGAAGCATGACACAGGCAAAGCAGAGGCAGTTTTTCCTCATGTGCTAGATGCTAAGGGAGGACCCCAAGGCAGCCGTGGGGACATTCTATCAGCTACCACTTTCTCAAATAGGAAGAGGCTATTTCCTGGGCTATGGTCTGGGTCACTGGTTCTGGATCAGCAAGATCTACAGAGACATAATGGGAAAAGTTAGCATATACATTTTTTTTTTATTGGAATTGATGTGTCCCTTTCACATAAGGCACAAATAGTGTTAAAACTGTGGGATTTGGTACCTGTTCAAACAGGGGTTCCATTGTCTCCTTCATTAAGGTGACTCTCAAAAAGCAGTCTCTTGAAACAAGACAGTAATATGCACTGGAGGCACAGTACTCAGTCATGGCAGAATAAGGAAAGCAATAAATAGGTCAGGGCCCTGTTGCCTCTACTGTCTTTGCTCTTATTTTTGACCAAAGCATAACCAGGGTACCGTTCACTGAGTCCTAGCGGTGGTAGGGGGTGATGGTGAAATCCTCACTAGCTGGTTCCCACGGAATGACTCTGCTCCGTCACCTGCTGCTTCATCCTCAGGCCTGCCTTGGCTCTTGCCTATTTACCAGCCTGACTCTCCAGCCTCACGTGTTTTCCAGGAACCCCTGCACACAGAGAAGACAGTTTCCCCTCGGAGAGAAGGACTAAAAATTCACGTGAGCCTGACCTGCCAGGGGCTATCACTACACTATTTAAAGAGAGCCTGATAGAACTGCATCAGATTTAGGCAGGACAGAGAAAGAGGGCAAGAGGGAGAGAGAGAAAGAGAGGGAGGGAGGAGGAGGAAGTAGTGAGAAGAGAGATGCATTATAGTGACTTCATTTGTACTCTTGGAGTCACCAGTGTCAGAAGTGGCACCTATCACTTCCAGGTATGTCAGCCAGTAGATTTCCTTTTGCTCGAAGGAATCTGTGTTAGGTTTCACTCGAGGCCAAAGGAATCTTCATTTTCTCCACATCCTGAAGCCAGCTAATGACAGCAAGGAAAATGAACTCACAATTTAATTTCTACTAAGTTATAAATTACTCATGACTTAATATTTCCAACTTGAAGATTAATTTGAGTTTTGGAAAGCCCTCTGAAGACTTGAAGCCATCTTTCTATAATGCTCTGTCTGTACTATTTTGAAAGCTGTTTCTCCTTCTCTTTCTCTTTCAATAGAGATTTTTAGAGCAGTTTTAGGTTTACAAAAAAGGTGAGCAGAAAGCACAGAGTTTCCCTGCACTCCTCCTCCTCCTCTCCCTGTTCTCCAGTTTCCCAGAGTATTCACATCTTGCATTGCTATGATACATGTGTTCAAATTGGACCTTTTTTTTTTTTTTTTTT
>NW_016107357.1:18186822-18191819 GCF_001604975.1 Cebus imitator | reverse complement strand
CTTGCTCTGCCACCAGCCTGGAGTGCAGTGGTGCAATGTCGGCTCACTGAAACCTCTGCCTCCCGGGTTCAAGCGATTCTCCTGCCTTAGCCTCTGGAGTAGCTGGGAATACAGGCGCACGCCACCACACCCAGCTAATTTTTTTTTTGTAGAGATGGGGTCTCATCATGTTGGCCAGGATGGTCTCGATCTCTTGACCTCGTGATCCATCCACCTCAGCCTCCCAAAGTGCTGGGATTACAGGCGTGAGCCACAGAGCCCAGAGAACCATTACTGATGTATTTTTATTAACCAAAGTTCACGGTTTACATTGGGGTTTGCTCTTTGTGTTGCAATTTCTATGGGTTTTGACAAATGAATATTTTCATCTATCCATTACAATATCACACAGAAAAGTTGTTGTGCCCTAAAAATTGCTTGTCCTCTGTTTTTTCATCTCCTCATCCCACACACTACTAATCCCTGACAACCACTGATCTTTTTGACTGTCTCTATCTATAGTTTTGCCTTTTCGAGAATGGCATATGTTAGAATCATACAGTATAGAGCCTTTTCAGATTGGCTTCTTTCATTTAGTGATATGCATTTAAGATTCCTTCATGTATTTTCATGGTTTGATTACTCATTTCTTTGAACTGCTGAATAAGGTTCCATTCCCTGGATGAACCACAGACTGTTTATCCATTCACCTACGGAAGGACATCTTGCTTGTTTCAATATGATGCAATTATGCATAAAGCCATAGATTGGATGACTTCTTTCTGTTACACCCTGTATGCCCTGCCTGCCCTATTTTGAAAGCTGCTTTTCATTTTTCAAGAGCCACTCAGACGTCCATTTGCCTAAGGAAGCTGCCTCAGCTCCTCTGGAAGGTGTCCGTCATACCTTGCCCTCTTCCTTTCCTGTAAGGGCACTCTGTATCTATTCTGTAATGGCATATCACATGTGGTTTCTTTGTGTCTGTTCCCCGCCAGAGTGAATTCTTCCAGAATGTCTTACTCTCTGGTGAGTTACTTACCCTCCCTTTGTCTCAGTTTCCTTGTCTGTCAAATGAAGATAATTTTCATTTATTGTGAGAATTAAAGAAGTATATTTATATACACACCATCTAGCATAAATGTATATATTCTAAATATACACGTATACTTAGGATAGTAGCTGGCACACAGTCTACACTATATAAATAGTATTCTTTTTTATTGCTATTAATATTAATCTTTGTACCTGTAGCATCTAGCATGTAGATGCCAGTTAATAAATACATTTTGAACCAATAGTTTCCTTCTGGATGTTGGTTGATACCTGACTAGATGTGATTTATAATTTAAAATCATAATAACTATGCCAGAATGTCAATATCTATTATTATAGCGATTCTTCTCACATTATTACTCAGTGATTTTAATGAAATCTGTAGACTTTGGGTTAAGCTGCTTCTGTGAGGAGGGCATGACGGAGCTAATGAGGCCTGGAAGAGAGAAAGAACTGGGACATTTGCCATTTTCGGACCCACAAGCTTTACAGATCCAGAAGCTTCGCTTTCAGTTCCTCTGTCTTGATTCATTTCTATAGAATTGACACAAACTCAAAACAAACTCCAAAGGCTCTGGTGAGTAAACTAGAATGGCAACTCTAATTTCCCATGAAATCTGTAATTGGCAACGGCAGGAGGATGCTTAGATAACCCTGCCCAGTACCTTTATCTTCTATTTGTAGAAAACCTCGATATAATAATCATACCTCTATCTGTGGGCTTAACCCATTTCCTAGTTGGAGGAAAAGGAAGTGAAGCTCGCTGCCCAAGCAGTATTCCCAAGGCAAATGGGAAATCGGTTCGAGAGCTTTTGCCAAATTTGTATACAACCTGTGCCATTTGTGTAAGGCTTCCAGAAAACACGAGAGCTTCCTTTATATTATCCCCTTTCAGCAAGAAATCATGACAGCTGAGTTCTTGTCGTGTCCACACCCAAGCCTCAAAGTGAAACATGGACATATTTCTGAGTTCAACTAATCTAACCACCTCTCATTTTTGGTTGGTAAAATGGAGATACTTCTTTTTTTAATTTATTTTTTCTTTATTCTAAAAAAAAGATACATGTGTACAACGTGCAGGTTTGTTACATAGGTATATATGTGCCACAGTGGTTTGCTGCACCTGTTGACCCATCCTCTAAGTTCCCTTCCCTCACCCCCAACCCCTCAGCAGCCCCTGGTGTGTGTTTTCCCTTCTCTGTGTCCATGTGTGGAGTCACCTACTTCTAAAGGTCATTGTGTATTAAATGAGAAAGCCATTCAAAGCACTGGAAGACAGAGAGAACCTGTCATAACTTCACTGCCCACATCATTTGCTGGGACAGGAAAGGCCCAGGGTGCAAATTCAGCACTTCCTGCTGAGATCAACTCCCAACTCCAGCTGGATTTCCTAATGTGCTATAAGGCTTAGGCATAACCAGTTTTGCAAAAGTTGAGTCAAAGATTAAAATTTTTTGAAAATCAAATTCCTTTGGGCAACAACAGTACTCGGGATTTAATTGCTTTATCAATGAGCTTTGATCTCACCGTTTTGTGACAGTGTTTCCACCACCCCCCCCCCCACAGTTCTGCAGACTTTGCCTAATTATCTTATCTTGCTAAGTCATTAAATATGCATTTGTTAAAGCCACTTTCCTCCTCCTTTCTCCCTACCCCAAGAGATTTTAATCCTAATTACTGATTTAGTTTTTTCATTAGATGATGATGAGTTTGTGAATCTTTTGTTTTGCTAACATATCTATGTAGCTGGGTGGCCCTGGGAATTCTTCTGTGCCTGGATAACCTGTTGTGACTGCCTTCCATTTTCCTTCCAAAGGAGAAAGTTAGTGGTAGTAAGAGAGGTCCAAGCTATCCAGTTGTTTAATTGAGCAATTACTGAAATGGTTAAACAATTGGTGTCTTAGCCTAGATTCCCCTGAGAGCAGAGACTTGAACAAAGACTTCTGAGCAGGTAGTTTGCACATCAGTAGTCAGTACGTAATGCAAATGTTTGCATGTCATCCAGGGAGTGGAGTGAGGGACCAGCGGGAGGGAAACGGGAGGAGAGAGACAGAGGCACTGCAAGGTCGCGTTGCCAGGGCAACCAGTGCTCCACTAGACAGGGGCTCCATCTTACAGCTCTTGCTTTTTCTTCCCCCACAACCCAACTTTACTGAGATATAGCTGACTCAAAAAAGCATATATATATATGTGTATATATATATATATGTGTATATATATATATATGTGTGTATATATATATGTATATATATACACACATATATACACACATATATATATATACATATATATATGGTGTACAAAGTGATGATTTGATACAGATACACATTGTGAAATGATTTCCACCATCAGGCTAATAAACATATCTGTTCCCTCACACAGCCAGCTACCTCTGGATCTCTCTTAGTAAATTTCAAGCATAGGGTACAACGCTGTGAACCAAGACATGTTAAACTAAATGTGGCCTGAGGCTACCTTCATATTTTGAGTCTCTGCATAACAAACTGCAACCTAACTTAGTATCTGCGTGAGTCTGTTCTCACATTCCCATAAAGAACTACCCATGACTGGGTAATTTTTGAAGAAAAGAGGTTTAAGTGTTACACAGTTTCGCAGGCTACACAGGGCGCATGGCTGGGAGGCCTCCGGAAACTTAAAATCGTGGCCGGAGGCGAAGGCTAAGCCAGCACATCTTCAAGTGCTGGAGTGGGAGGAAGGGAGAGGGAAACGGGAAATGCTTGCTACATGCTTTCAAACAACCAGATCTCACCAGAGCTCAACATCATGAGAACAGCAAGGGGAAAACTGCCTCCATGATCCAGTGACCTCCCCCCGGCTCCCTGCCCCAGCGTTAAGGATTAAAATTTAACATGAGATTTGGGTGGGAACACAGCCAAACCATATCAGAACCTAAACTCACTGAAAGCCTGACTTAGGAGTAAACTTTTGTAACAAGTAGCTGAGTCTCAGCCAGCCACAGCAGCTGAGCTTGGTGTCATCAATCACAGGCAGCTAACCAACGTGACCGTGGGGAAATACGGTAAGCGCTGGGCGCGAGGCTGGAACCAATAGAGCTGTCTCTGGGCCTCACTTCAGTTTTCTGTCCAGAAAGGCTGCGTGCCCAGAAAGCCGAGTAACCTGTTCTGGTCTGAGGGTTGTCCTTTGTTCAATTAAACTCTGTTAATTTAATATGTTTAAGGTTTTTTTGTTTTGCTTTGTTTTAGACTGAGTCTTGCTCTGTCGCCGAGGCTGGAGTGCAGTGGCGCCATCTCAGCTCACTGCAACCTCTGCCTCCCGAGTTCAAGCGATTCTCCTGCCTCAGCCTCCCGAGCAGCTGGGATTACAGGCACGCGCCACCATGCCCAGCTAATTTTTTGTATTTTTAGTAAAGGCGGGGCTTCACCATGTTGGCCAGGCTGGTCTCGAACTCCTGACCCCAGGTGATCTGCCTGCCTCGGCCTCCAAAAGTGCTGGGATTACAGGCATGAGCCACCACTGCTGCCGGCCTTAAAGTTTTTTGATTTTTTTTTTTTTAACAGTTATCCTGTAGTTTAGATAACCAGAAGTCATTCATCTTGTTAACTGAAAGTGTGTGCCCTTTGACCAACATCTCCCATGCCATTTTCTGAGAAGCCTTTCTACATGCTCTGAACCGTCCTTCCAGGGGGAGATAAGGTCAGAATTTATTCATTGCCTCTGGTCCCCCATCCATCAAGCATGGCTGCATAGGATGTAACACTTCAGATTGCAAGTGTCTGTGCTCCAAGGAGGTCACCTCAGACATCTCACACTGCACCATCAGAAAAGCCCAAGGCATAAAACAAGAGCTACATGGCACAGGCCAGGCAAGCTGGTAGATGCTTGCATAGAAATACAGTCATGTGCTGCATAGCAACTGCTTCGGTCAACAACGGACTGCACGTATGATGGTGGTCCCATAAGATTTTCATAGAGCTGAAAACTTC
>NW_016107357.1:18172342-18186708 GCF_001604975.1 Cebus imitator | reverse complement strand
GAGTTTCACTCTTGTTACCCAGGCTGGAGTGCAATGGCACGATCTCGGCTCACTGCAACCTCCGCCTCCTAGGTTCAGGCAATTCTCCTGCCTCAGCCTCCTGAGTAGCTGGGATTACAGGCACGTGCCACCATGCCCAGCTAATTTTTTGTATTTTTAGCAGAGACGGGGTTTCACCTTGTTGACCAGGATGTTCTCTATCTCTTGACCTTGTGATCCACCCGCCTCAGCCTCCCAAAGTGCTGGGATTACAGGCGTGAGCCACCGCGCCCGGCCCTGAATAGGGTCATTCTTGTCATACCCAACTATACCACAGTGGAGGGACCAGAAAGAAAAGCCACTCAGGGTACATAACGTTGCTTTCGAATGATGTTATTCTCTGCAAGGAACTGCCTGTTGTAACGCAAAACCGGTTTCATCTACAGGCGCTGAGATAACTTGCTGCAGCTGTTGGGCTAATTTTGCCCACTGCCAATGCCCATCCATCGGAGCTTGCCAAAACCTTACGAACACCAGTGAACTTTCTCTCAGGACCACAGAAAACATCCCTCTTTTGTTCTTTATAAAACCCCCAACCTTCTCTTTGTTCTTTGGACATAGTGAAGATCACCCAAACTGAGGATATGGCTTGAACTGCATTTTTTAAAAAGAGACAGGGTCTCACTCCATTGCTCAGGTGGGAGTGCAGCAGTGAGACAGATGATGGCTCATTGCAGCCTCAAACTCCTGGGCTCTGCCGATCCTCCTGCCTCAGCCTCCTGAGTAGCAGGACTACAGGCCCATGCCACCATGCCTGGCTAATTTTTTATTTTTATACTTGTAGAGATAGGTCTCGCTATGTTGCCCAGGCTGGTCTTCAGCTTCTGGCCTCAAGCAATCCTCCCACCTGAGCCTCCCAAAGCACTTAGATTACAGGATCAGCCACCGTGCCCAGCTCCTGAAGTGCAATTCTTTCTTCCAAAATAAAAATTTAACTTTGGAGATTCATCTCTACATTTTTATTTCGATGTTAGCAATAGTAAAAAGCTTATGGAATAAGGACATAAAGAAATAAAATATTTTTATACAGGTATACAATGTGTGTTTTAAGCAAAGAGTTATTACAAAAGAGTCAAAAGCTGAAAATTTCAAGTTTATAAGGTAAAAATGTTTCAGTGAGGTAAGTTTAAGAAAAATATTGTTCAGAAATTTAGCGTAGCCTAAGTCTACAGTTGTCAACAAACGTGAATCTGAAAAAGCCAGTCCTTCAAGATGTATCCCAAGTGGTTAACTGAGCCTAAATTTAAAATACAGCCAGCTGGCCATCTGTTGACTAAGGGGTCACACAGGTACTGAGTTCCCTGAAAACCTGCACCTTTATATTATTGGGACGGTCAGCGTTCACCTAAACCAACCAATCAGAGCTCACCTATCCTGGCCAATCAGGGCTCAGCTGTATCACCCAATTAGGATTCAGCTGTATTGACCAATCAAAATTAAGTTTCAAGTCTCCGTTGCCTACGTGGACCTGCTCGGAAACCTCAGGTGGGAACTTTTGTTATAAAACCAGGGCTGGCTTTTTTTCCTCCGAAACACAGCTTCGTTTTACACTGAAGGCTGCAAACTCTTCCCTGGAATAGTTTCTTTTCTCCATGTTTTTTTCGGGGAACTTTAGTTCACAGTGTTTACAAAGTCTGCAGTGGTGTCTAGTGATATCCCAGGCCTTCAGCTTCACTCAGCACTCACTCACCGACTCACCCAGAGCAACTTCCAGCCCTGCAAGCTCCATGCATGGTAAGTGCCCTAGACAAACGTACTGAAGTGTACTGTTTTCTATTTTATGCACCGTGTGTGTTTTACTATACCTTTTCTGTGTTCAGATACAGAGATATTTACCATTGTGTTACAGTTGCCCACAGCATTTGGTGCAGTAACATGCGGCACAGGTTTGTAGCCTAGGAGCTCAATGGCTATACCATCTAGCCTAGGTGTGCTATAAGCTACACCATCTAGGTCTGTTTGCACAGTGGTGAAATCACATGAGGACACATTTCCCAGAACGTGTCCCCATCATTAAGAAATGTGTGACTGCGCAGGGATTAGAAGAGGGCACTGGAAATACAATCCACATATATACTCTCAGCCCTTTTTGTTTTTTATTATTTCACAAGTGGCACAACCCTTCCTTAGGTCCTCTCTCTGATCTATTCATTTCCAACTGAACTTTAAAAAGATAACGTGATTCCCACACTGTTTAATGGTACTCTGGGTGTTATCCGTTATTTCAAGGAACATTGTAAAATTTTCTGAAGTCATTTGAACCTGCTTTCTAAAGTATGTGGAACACATTTGAACCATTAAGAGGAGTCATCAGATGGGGAGGAACGTGTGTCTCATTAAGGTTAACAGTGATGAGATGTCCTCCTCATAGAGCATTAGGGAAGTTTGCTTAAACCACAATACTCATCTTGCCACTTCCATGGAAGCAAGCGACTGTCTGAAACTTCAGCCATTGACTGCAAATGCCCTTAAGAGTAGGAAGCTGGGTGATTTCAAATCCTGGGTGATGTAGGTAGTGAAGGAATGCTTTCTACAAAATAGAATATTGGCTGGTCATGATGACTCACACGTGTAATCTTTGCACTTTGGGAGGCCAAAGCAGGCGAACCACTTCAGGTCAGGAGTTCGAGACCAGCCTGGCCAACATGGTGGAACCCCGTCTCTACTAAAAATAGAAAAATTACCTGGGCGTGATGGCTCCCAACTACTTGGAAGGCTAAGGCAAGATAATCACTTGAACCTGGGGGGCGGAGGTTTCAGTGAACTGAGATGGCACCACTGCACTTCAGCCTGGGTAACAAGGAAAAACTCTATCGTGGACAAACAAAAAACTCAGAGTGTATTTGGGAAAACAATTTCCTTCGGCAATGCAGGAAATTATTGCAAGCTTCTGAAGTGTCTTGAATGTGATTCAGTGGAGCATTTTCAAATCTTTTCAGTGTAACAAAAGCAATTTAGAGTCTAAATTTAAATGTGAAAAGTCCTAGAGGGCAGGCAGTTGATTTATATACTTATCACATTGTGGCTAATCATGTACTTGAAAAGCAAGAGAAAATTACACTAAGTAAGACAGGCAAATATGTAAAGGCCAGGGTGTCTTCAGAAATCAATTACTTAACTCTAGTTAAAAAGCATGCCGATGGTAACACACAGAAGGCTCATATTCAGATGTAGAGAAAACGTGACCTTCACCATCTAAGCTAACGAAAGAGCCCTGTGTATTGCCCCGAGGCAAAACAATCCTCTAACCTGGAAGAAAGGGGAGCTAGTAACCTAATAAGCTATAGACACGTGGATTGTAGTTCATCAGCTGTGATTTCTCTATCTCTGATGATGGCTTTAGGAAGAGCGCAAGATATCAGGACAGTGCCGTGGGATATCAGCCTCAAAAGATTCAGTCTAAAGCCATTTTCAAAGTTCAAATGTATTGCAATTTCTGGGGGAGAATGAGCTTTATTGTATCTCTCTATGCTGTTTCTAATACAAGACAAGGAAAACTGGGTTGAAGTTGATATTCCAGATAATGCTGTGTGGTGTTGGTGGGGGTGCGAGCAAGAGGCTGGGGGGTCGGTTATTCACTGAGAGGATGTGTCAGTGAAGCAGGTGATATGCATTGAAGACACAATGTTGGCGGTAAGACAAAAATTAGGAACATTTGTGAGACAATGCTCTTTACCTAGTACAGGAAGCAAAGACAGAAGGTAAAGTGTTGGTAGAGGAGAGCCAAGGTCAAAGCCTTGAGAAACAATGGCAATTCGGAAAGTGTATGAGGCTGGAAGCAATATATTGACAAGTAGGTTGTGCTGAAGGGACGCTTGTATGAATGAGGGATTTAACTGCAAGCTGTGGATGTATTTGGCTGCAACTCAATAAAAATGATTATGGATAAGAAAAGAAAGACATGATTTTATTCCCTTATCCAATCATGACTCAAGTTTAACATTCATAGTTCTGGAGTTAAAGGTGTGGCAAAAACTTTAAAAAGAGCCTGACAGAAATAAGAAAGGTAAGATGCAGGGAGGGAAGGTGCTTTGGGATGCATCAAAAGAGAAAAGCAGCCTGCTAACATCTTGATTGATTGATTGAGACAGAGTCTTGCTCGGTTGCTAGGCTGGAGTGCAGTGGCGCAATCTCAGCTCACTGCAATTCACTTGCCTCAGCCTCCAGAGTAACTGGAATTACAGGTGACTGCCGCCAAGCCCACCTAATTTTTTGTATTTTTTAGTAGAGATGGGGTTTCACCATGTTGGCCAGGCTGATCTTGAAAGCCTGACCTCAAGTGATCCACCCGCCTCTGCTTCCGCCTCCCAAAATGCTGGGATTACAGGTGTGAGCCACTGCCCACGTCTTTAAACTGTGATCCATTTCCCTCTTTACATTCTCATAAGGGGGATTTTAAAAATAATTGCTCCATAATTGATTTGGGTACGTTAGGTGGCAGATATGCAAGTAACATGGAAGAGAAATTCCAGTTAAGGAACAAAAGAGAAGCTTTCCAGTAAGTAAGTAAAATGATAAATGAATAGAAAAGACTATAAACTTTATGTGCCACAGGAAAGGGTCATCTCAAACACACACAATTTATTGCAAGCCCATTGTGAAGATAGCTAGAACGTAATCTCAAACCCTAACCACAATTGGATTTTGCAATATTTTTAACTACTAAAACAACTAAAAGCACCAAGTAGATTCAATGTATTTGATTTGCCATGTGTTTGAAACATGGATACAGCCTACTAAAAAGTATGACAAAAACTAATATTTACCAAGTATTGTTCATGTACATACTAATATTGGTAGCTTTATCATTTAATTCTCATGACAATGCAATGAGGTAAGATAATATCATTCTACAGAGGTGGAAACTGAGATTTAAATGGTTTAGGAAATGTGCCATATTCTGTTCACCACTTTGTCCAAAGTACCCAGCCTGGTGTCGAATAAAAAGGTATTTAGTAATTCTCTGTTAAATGAATGAATGAATGAAGTAGTGATACCTAGAATCACACCTGGAATGTCTAATGCCAAATCTTTGAGGGCTATTTAACTTCAAGATAGGTTTTAAAAATTAGAGGAAATATACTTTAATGAAGTAGCTGCAAACCCCCAAACTTATGAATAAATGAAACTCCAAGATATTTAATATTCAGGTAATCATCATGGTGCTGATTTTTTTTGGGGGGTGGGTAAAAGGGTAGGGAAGAAAATTGTGCTTACAGGAGATGAGTGAACGAAGCCACTTCAGAAAAGTTTTAAAACATAGCTGAGAAACAAAATCAGAGTTGTACAACTCGGCTGATGTGTGCTGTATTCACCAAGGCAAGAAAATATCCTGTCCCATATCCATTAACGCATCTTCTTCAAGGAAGCAGTCACGTTGTCTCAATGTGGTGCGACATGGTCCTATAATAATTGGAGCAGAGAATGCAGATAAAAATTGGAGGTTTTGTCATAGCAGCCTCATGAGTGACCCACTGCCTCTCCCTGCTGTCTCCTCTGTAGTGATCCCTAGAGAGACTTCTAGCTTGAACCAACCCCCACCTCCCACCCTCCCAATCCCCCCACCCCCGTGCTAAGGCATGCTGTGTATCTTTAGCTCTGTTGAATTGCTTTCCCCTGGCTGATAGTGTCTTTTCCTGTGGCGTTAATTAGGTTGCCAAGCTCCACTACAAACACTGAAACAGCCTCAGTAGAATGCAGAGTTCCAAGAGAACCCTGCCCAGTTTACATGGTTGTGTCTTTATAAGGAAAAGCCCTAAAATACTTAGGAGTTAATCCACCAGCCTCATGCAGATTAAACCAAGGCCATTCCAGTGGGTGGTGCCTTGCAAGACAGCCAAAAGACCAGTCAACCAGAAAACATTTTTGTAAGATAGAGCTTGAAATTCTACTCGCATCACAAACTCAAATGGCAAAACGTTTGTTCCTTTAACATTTATTGAACATCTATAACTTATTGAAAATTATTGTAAGCATTGCCTGGTAGAAGCAGAATAAAGCAGTAACACTGACCTTCAGGAGTTCACCTTCTCATAAAAAAGGTTTGCTTAAAAAGAACTTTCTGGCTGGGTGCAGTGGCTCATACCTATAATCCCAGCACTTTGGGAGGCCAAGGCGGGCAGATCACCTGAGGTCAGGAATTCGTGACCAGCCTGGCCAACATGCTGAAACCCCATCTCTACTAAAAATACAAAAATTACTCGGATGTGGTGGTGCACACCTGTAATTCCAGCTACTTGGGAGACTGAGGCAGGAGAATAGTTTGAACTACAAGGCAGAGGTTGCAGTGGGCCAAGATCATGCCACTGCACTTCAGCCTGGGCAATCAAACAAGACTCCATCTTAAAAACTGTCATTAAAGTAATATTTAAAAATCCATACAAAGTACAGTAGAGAGGGAATTTGTTGGTGAAATGGTAGCTAACAGTCCTGATCATCCCAGGGAAAGCAAAAATACTAAAAATATAAAAAGCAACTTTGGTTTAAATAACCATTTTTATTAAAGTCTAACATACATAAACATGTGCAAACAATTGCATAGTCAGATTATCACAAATGAACACACCTGTCTAGTAACCGCTCAAATCAACAAATGTAACCCTACTGGCGTTTCAAAAGCCAGCCTGTGCCTCTTCTAGTCACAAACCCCTCCTTCCACCAAGTGGCCTTTATAGGTAATTTTTGCCTGTTGGGAATCACACAGTATTTCTTTTCTTACATCTGACTTCTTTCACTCCACTGTGAGACTCATCCATATTGCTGTATGTGCGGTCATTTGTTTTTTATCAGTGTATAGCATTCTATTGTGTGAATAAAGCACATGAAAAGAGTCTACTTGTCTACTCAATTGTAGGATGTTTTCCTGCAGTATTTAGCTATTATCAATAACACACCTATGAAAATAATTACATGTATCTTTGTTGTACCTATATACACTTGGGTATATCTACCTAATAGTGGAATTTCTGGATCACACAGCATCTAAAGGATCACCTATAGCAGACACTACTACACAGAACTATCAACTTACTAAAAACCCATGATGCCTTGGCAAGAAAGAATTTGAAGCTACAGAAGAATTTTCTTCCCCTCCCTCTCTTTCTTCCCCCCACCTCTCCTCTTCAATAATTCAACTTAAAAACCATTAGATGGGTGTCTAGGTGAGGAGGAGGAGGCAGTGGTAGCGGCCCAGTGTAGCATGTAGGAATCCCAGAAGAGCGAGGAGGGCATCACCCACTAGAGGAGTGAGGGTGAAGGTGTGGGCAACCCAGTGAGGGCTGCTGGAGGAGGAGAGGGGTGTCCGTGCCAGAAGCCAGTGGTGGCCGTCGTAACTGGCTATGGAGTGGCTGCTTAGGGGAGAGCAACCCAGTGCAGGTGAGGGGTCAGAGACTAAAGTGAGGAATGTATTCAAACAGAGGATGGTGTGGCCATTGGAGATTGATTTCACAGAAGGATTATTGGCTCAAAACGTAAATCTGAGGATAAAAGGGATCCAAGTTTCTAACTCTTGGAGAAGGGAGTTACCCGATGAGAAAGTGGAGAAACTAGAATGAGCTCTGTGGTGTGAGATTGGAGTCAGAGGGGTTAGTGTGAATCCGTGGTTTTTAATATATAGAGATACATATGAATAGAACTGTGCATTTTATTCTTGAGCTTTGTCTGCTATGAATGAACATCAATTTACTTCTTTCTTCTCCATTTGGATGCCTTTGATTTCTTTCTCTTGCCTAATTTTCCCCCATAGAACTCTAACCACCCTGGCTTCCCCAGGCCCCCAGCAATGTTTCTTTAACTTAAGGTCTTATTGCTGTTGTAGTTGTTTCAAGTAAGAGAAAGTATCCAGCATGAATAATTTATATTAACTTCAAATCAAGATATTAAAAGTTTACATTCTTACGGAGAATTCGGTGATATCAAAGAATATATCTTTGAACATCAGTTTGAGGAAGCAGTGATCTATATGAAGAAATCCAGAATCTTTACTTCAGGTCTGATACGGGTTGAATTGTGTCCTTCTAACAAATATGCTGGTGCCCAAGCCCCCAGTACATACCTCAGAATGTGGCTTTTTTTTGTTTGTTTGTTTGAGATGAGGTCTTCACAGAGGTAATTAAGTTAAAGTGAGGTTATTATGGTGGGCCCTCATCCAGTATAACTGGTGGCCTTATGATAAAGGGGAAACATGAACACAGGGATGGACATAGATGGGGAGAATGAGAATACCACATGGAGATGTCTGCAGAGATCTACAAGCCAAGGAATGCCAGTACAGATTATTTTGTCACCAGGTACAAAACCTTGTATTCAATAGTTATCTTTTCTCCCCCTTTCCCTCCTCCCACCTTCCACCCTCAAGTAAACCCCCAGGGTCTGCTGTTTCCTTCTTTGTGTTCCTGAGTTCTTATCATTTCACTCCCATTTATAAGTGAGAACATGTGGTATTTGGATAATAGCCTCCAGCTCTATCTATGTTTCTGCAAAAGCATGATCTCATTCTTCGGCTGCGTAGTATTCCATGGTGTATGCGTACCACATTTTCTTCATCCAGTCTACCACTGATGGGCATTTAGGTTAACTCCCTGTTTTTACCATTGTGAACAGTGTGACAATGAACATTCACATGTATATGTCTTTATGGTAGAACAGTTTATGTTCCTCTGGGTATGTATCAAGTAATGGCATTGCTGGGTCAAATGGTAGTTCTGCTTTTATCTCTTTTAGGAATCACCATACTGCTTTCCACAATGGTTGAACTAATTTACACTCTCACCAACAGTGCATAAGTGTTCCTTTTTCTCTGTAACCTTTCCAGCATCTATTATTTTTTCACTTAAAAAAAATTTCTTATTATACCTTAAGTTCTGGGGTACATGTGCAGAATATGCAGTTTTTTTACATAGTTATACACATGCCATGGTGGTTTGCTTCATCCATCACCCCATCATTTACATTAGGTATTTCTCCTAATGTTATCCCTCCCCTAGTCCCCCACCCACTGACAGGCCCCAGTGTGTGATATTCCCCTCTCTGTGTCCATGTGTTCTCATTGTCCAACACCTACTTATCAGTGAAAACGTGGTGTTTGGTTCTCTGTTCTTGTGTCAGTTTGCTGAGAATGATGGTTTCCAGCTTCATCCATGTCCCTGCAAAGGACGTGAACTTGTCTTTTTTTATGGCTGCAATAGTATGTCATGGTGTATATGTGCCACATTTTCTTCATCCCGTCTATTATTGATGGGCATTTGGGTTGGTTCCAAGTCTTTGCTATTGTGAACAGTGCTGCAGTAAACATATGTTTGCATGTGTCTTTATAATTGAATGATTTATAATATTTGGGTATATACCCAGTAATGGGATTGCTGGGTCAAATGGTATTTCTAGTTGTAGATCCTTGAGGAATTGCCACATTGTCTTCCACAATGGTTGAACAAATTTATATTCCCACCAACAATGTAAAAGCATTCCTATTTCTCCACATCCTCTCCAGCATCTACTGTCTCGTGACTATTTAATGATCCCCTTTCTAACTGGCTTGAGATGGTATTTCATTGTGGTATTGATTTGCATTTCTCTAATGACCAGTGATAATGAGCTTTTCTTCACATGTTTGTTGGCTACATAAATGTCTTCTTTTGAGAAGTGTCTGTTCATACCCTTCGCCCACTTTTTGATGGGGCTGTTATTTTCTTGTAAATTTGTTTAAGTTCTTTGTAGATGATGGATGTTAGCCCTTTGTCAGGTGGGTGGTTTGCAAAAGCTGTTTCCCATTCTGTAGGTTGCCTGTTCACTCTAATGATAGTTTCTTTTGCTGTGCAGAAGCTCTTTAGTTTACTTAGATCCCATTTGTCTATTTTTGCTTTTGTTGCCATTGCTTTTAGTGTTTTAATCATGAAGTCCTTGCCCATGCCTATGTCCTGAATGGCATTACCTAGGTTTTTTTCTAGAATGTTTATGGTTTTAGGCCTTACGTTTAAATCTCTAATCCACCTGGAGTTAATTTTTGTATAAGGTGTAAGGAAAGGATCCAGTTTCAGCTTTCTGCATATGGCTAGCCAGTTTTCCCAACACCATTTATTAAACAGGGAATCCTTTCCCTATTGCCTGTTTTGTTAGGTTTGTCAAAGATCAGATGGTTGTAGATGTGTGGCATTATTTCTGAGGCCTCTGTTCTGTTCCATTGGTCTATATCTGTGTTTCAGTACCAGTACCATGCTGTGTTGATTACTGTAGACTTGGAGTATACTTTGAAGTGTGATGCCTCCAGATTTGTTCTTTTTGCTTAGGATTGTCTTGGCTATACAGGCTCTTTTTTGGTTCCACATGAAATTTAAGGTAGTTTTTTCCAATTCTGTGAAGAAAGTCAATGGTAGCTTCATGGGAATAGCCTTGAATCTATAAATCACGTTGGGCAGTATGGCCATTTTCATGATATTGATTCTTCCTAACCATGAGCATCAAATGCTTTTGCATTTGTTTGTGAGCCTGCTTTGGCCCGTGCTCTTTAGGCTGCACCCATTGTCCATCCAGTCCCAATGAGATAAACCAGATACCTCAGTTGGGAATGTGGAGATCAACTGCCTTCTGCATCAATCTCACTGGGAGCTGTGCACCAGAGCTGTTCCTGTTTGGCCATCTTGCCAGCAATCTGCTTTTTTGACTTTATTAGAATGGCCATTCTGACTGGTGTAAGATGGTATCTCATTGTAGTCTTGATTTGCATTTCTATAATTGGTGATGTTGAGCTTTTTTAATATTCTTATTGGCTACATGCATGTCTGTTTTTGAAAAGTATCTTCATGTCCCTTGCCCACTTTTTAATGAGGTTGTTTGTTTCTCCCTTCTAAATATAAGCTCTTTATAGCTGCTGGATGTTAGATCTTTTTTCGATGAATAGTTTGAAAAATTTTTCTCCCATTCTGTAGGTTGTCTGTTCACTCTAGTGATAATTTCCTTTGCTGTGCAGAAGCTCTAAAGATCCCATTTGTCAATTTTTGCTTTTGTTGTCATTGCTTTTAGTGTCTTTGTCATGAACTGTTTGTCTCTTCCTACGTCCAGAATAGCATTGCCTAAGTTGTCTTCTAGGGTTTTTCTAGTTTTAGGTTTTACATTTAAATCTTTAATCTATTTTGAGTTAATTTTGTATGTGGTGTAAGGAAGAGGTCAGTTTCAATCTTCTGCATATAGCTAGCCAGTTATCTCAGCACCATTTATTGAATAGGGAATCCTTCCCCTGCTGCTCGTTTTTATCAGTTTGTTGAAGATTGGATAGGTGTCAGTGTACAGCCTTATTTCTGGGTTCTTTACTCTGTTTTTGTACCAGTATCATGCTATTGGTTACTGTAGCCCTGTTTGTATAGTTAGAAGTTGGGTAGCATGATGCCACCAGCTTTTTTTCTTTTTGAGACAGACTCTCACTTTGTTGCCTAGGCTGGAGTGCAATGGCACAATCACAGCTCACTGCAATGTCTGTCTCCTGGGTTCAAGCGATTCTCCTGCCTCACCTTCCTGAGCAGCTGGAATTACAGGTGCCTGCCACCACACCTGGATAATTTTTGTGTGTTTTTAGTACAGATGGGTTTTTGCCATGTTGACCAGGCTGGTCTCAAACTCCTGACCTCAGGTGGTCCACCTGCCTTGTCCTCCCAAAGTGTTGGGATTACAGGCTTGAGCCACCATGCCTGGCTGCTTTTCTCTTTTTGCTTAAAATTACCTTGGACAATTTTATTTTCTTCTATATGAATTTTAAAATATTTTTTCTAGTTCTGTGAAAAATGTCATTGGTAGTTTAATAGGAATAGCATTTAATCTATAAATTGCTTTGGGCAGTATGGACATTTTAGCAAAATTAATTCTTCCTATCCATGAACATGGGATGTTTTTCTCTTTGTTTGTGTCATCTCTTATTTATGTCTTTAAGCAGTGGGATTTTTTGTTTGTTTTTGAGATGGAGTCTTGCTAAGTCACTAGGCTTGAGTGCAGTGGCATGATCTCAGCTCATTGCAACTTCTGCCTCCCAGGTTCAAACCATTCTCCTGACTCAGCATCTGTAGCTAGAACAATGATACACACCACCATGCTTGGCTAATTTTTGTATTTTTAGTAGAGATAGGGTTTCACTATGTTGGCCAGGCTGGTCTCAAACTTTTGACCTCAGGTTATCTGCCCACCTTGGCCTTCCAAAGTGCTGGGATTATAGGCATGAGCCACTGTGTCTGGCTTAAGCAGTGTTTTGTAGGTCTCCTTGTAGAGATCTTTCACCCTGCCCTTGGTTAGCCATATTCCTGAGTATTTTATATTTGGGTGTGTGTGTGGCAATTGTGAATGGGATTTAATTATTGATTTGGCTCTCTATTTGACTGTTGCTGGTATATAGGTATGTTATTAATTTTTAACATTGATTTTATATCCTGAGACTTTGCTAAAGTTGTTTATCACATTAAGGAGCCTGTGGGCTGAGACTATGAGTTTTCTAGATATAGAATCATGTCATTTGCAAACAAGGATAGTTTGACTTCCTCTCTTCTATTTGGATGCCCTTTGTTTCTTTCTCTTGCCTGATTGCCTTGGCCAGGACTTCCACTACTATGTTTAATAGGAGGGGTGAGAGAGGGCATCCTTGTCTTGTGCTGGCTTTCAAGGGGAATGTTTCCAGCTTTTGTCTATTTAGTATGATTTTGGCTGTGAGTTTGTCATAGTTGGATCTTATTATTTTGAGGTATGCTCCTTCAGTACCTAGCTTGAGAGATTTTAACATGAAGAGGTGTTGATTTTATTGAAAGTCTTTTATGTGCCTGTTTAGATAATCAGTGATTTGTTTTTAGTTCTGTTTATGTGATGAATTGCATTTATTGATTTATGTATATTGAACTAACCTTGCATCCCAGGGATAAAGCCTACCTGATTGTGTTAGATAAGCTTTTTGATGTGCTGCTGGATTCAGTTTGCCAATATTTTGTTGAAAAATTTTGCATCGATGTTCATCAAGGATATTGGCCTGAAGTTTTCTTTGTTGTGTCTCGGCCAGGTTTTGGTATCACAATGATGCTGGTCTCATAAAATGATTTAGAGATAAGTCCCTTCTCCTCAATTCTTTGGAATAGTTTCAGCAGAAATTGTACCAGCTCTTCTTTGTACATCTGGAAGTATTCAGCTCTGAATCTCTCTGGTCCTGGGCTTTGGTTGGTAGGCTGTTCGTTACTGGCACAATTTCAGAGCTTGCTATTGGTCTGTTGAGGGATTTCATTTCTTTCTGGTTGGTCTTGGGAGGGTGTGTGTGTCCAGATATTTATACATTTCTTTTAGATTTTCTAGTATTTGTATAGAGGTGTTCATAATATTCTCTGTTGGTTATTTGTATTTCTGTGGGGTTAGTGGTAATATCCTTGCTGTTGTTTCTGATTGTGTTTATTTGAATCTTCTCTCCTTTCTTCTTTATTAGTCTAGCTAGTGGTCTATTTTACTTTTTCAGAAAACCAGCTCCTAGATTTGTTGGTATGAATGTGTGTGTGTGTGTGTGTGTGTGTGTGTGTGTGTGTGTGTGTGTGTCCCCCTATGTCCTTCAATCCAGCTCTGATTTTGATTATTTCTTGCCTTCTGTGAGCTTTGGGATTTGTTTTCTCTTGGCTCTCTAGTTCTTTTAGTTGTGATGTTAGGTTGTTAACTTGATCTTTCTAACTTCTTGATGTGAACATTTAGTTCTATAAAATTTCCTCTTAACACTGCCTTAGCTGTGTCCCAGAAATTCGGGGACATTTTATCTTTGTTCTCATTGGTTTCAAAAAATTTCTTGATTTCTACCTTAATTTCATTATTTATCCAAAAGTCATTCAAGAGCAGGTTATTCAATTTCCATGTGATTATATGGTTTTGAGTGAGTTTTTTAGTCTTGATTTCTAATTTGATTATGCTGTGGTCTGAGAGATTGTTATTATTTCAATTCTTTTGCATTTGCTGAGGAGTGTTTTACTTCTGGTTATGTGATTAATTTTTAGAGTATGTGCCATGTGGTGATGAGAAGAATGTATATTCTTTTTTGTTTTGGGGTAGAGAGTTCTGTAGATGTCTATCAGGCCCATTTGATCCAATGCTGAGTTCAGTACCTGAATGTCTTTGTTAACTTTCTATTTTGATTATCTACTATTGACAGTGGGGTGTTAAAGCCTCCCACAACTATTATGTAGGAGTCTAAGTGTCTTTGTAGGTCTCAACCTGCTTTACGAATCTGGGTGCTCCTGTGTTGGGTACATACATAGTTAGGATATTTAGATCTTCTTGTTGAATTGAACCCTTTACCATTATGTAATTCCTTGGTCTTTTTTTTTTTTTTT
>NW_016107357.1:18154891-18172331 GCF_001604975.1 Cebus imitator | reverse complement strand
CTTGATTGGTTTAAAGTCCATTTTGTCTGAAACTAGAATTGAAACCCTGCTTTTTTCTGTTTTCATTTGCTTGGTAGATTTTTCTCCAGCCCTTTATTTTAAGCCTATGTGTGTCACTGCATATGAGATGGGTCTATCGAAGACAGAATGCCCATGGCTCTTGGTTCTTTATTCAGCTTTCCATGATGTGTCTTTTAATTAGAGTGTTTAGCCCATTTACATTCAAGGCATTGATATGTGTAGATTTGATCATGTCTTCATGATGTTAGCTGGTTAATTTGCAGACTTGTTTAAGTGGTTGTTTTATAGTGCCACTGGTCTGTGTACTTCAGTGTGTTTTTGTGGTGGCTGGTAATGGTCTTTCCCATATTTAGTGCTTCCTTCAGGGGCTCTTTAAGGCAGGTCTGGTGATAACAAATTTCCTCAGCATTTATTTGTCTGAAAAAGATCTTCTTTCTCCTTCACTTAGTTTGGATAGATGTGAATTTCTGGGTTGGAATTTCTTTCCTTTAAGAAAGTTGAGCCGTGGTGGCTCACACCTGTAATCCAAGCACTTTGGGAGGCTGAGGCAAGCGGATCACGAGGTCAAGATATTGAGACCATCCTGGTCAACATGGTGAAACCCCATCTCTACTAAAAAAATAAAAAAATTAGCTGGGTGTGGTGGCACACACCTGTAGTCCCAGCTACTCGGGATGCTGAGGCAGGAGAATCACTGGAACCTGGGAGGTGGAGAATGCAGTGAGCCGAGACCACGCCACTGCACTCCAGTCTGGCAACAGAGTGAGACTCTGACCCCCCACCCCCCAAAAAAAAAGAATGTTGAATATTGGCCCCCAGTCTCTTCTGGCTTATACGGTTTCTGCTAAGCATTCCGCTATTAGTCTGATGGGCTTCATTTTGTTGGTGACCTAACATTTCTCTCTAGCTGCCTTTAACATTTTTTTTCACTTCTACCTTGGAGAATATGAAGATTATGTGTCTTGGGGATGATCTTCCTGTGAAATATCTTACTGGGGTTCTCTGCATTTCCTGAGTTTGAACGTTGGCCTCTCCACCTAGGTTGGGGAAGTTCTCTTGCATGATGCACTGAAATATGTTTTCCAAATTGGTTCCATTCTCCCCATCTCTTTCAGGGACACATAGTTGCCAGCAAGAGCCCCTCCACACCCCCAACTGGGTTGTCTCCACCACTATAGTGAATGGCGGCTAGAACCCGCCAGTGCCCCAGCACCTGCTAGCACTGCACTGAAGCTGCTGCTACAGGGATGGAACCTACCATTACCAAACTATGAAACACTTTGGCTGACAACACCCTTCAGAGTATAGTGATCAGAGGTCTAGGAGCCCCTTGGCACCCCCCAGCACAGCAGATTTCTAACTCCAAGGAGCCAAAGAACAATCTCGGGTCCCAATACAAGTCCCCCAGAGTTAAGGTATAGCAGTGTAGTAGCTGGGAGCTGCCTGCTGGCACCCTAAAAATCTTCCAGAAACGAAGCCAGTTAGCTGAATCCACCTTATACTACAATCAAATCCTCAAGCTCATCAGATAGGATAAAAGAAGAAAAACCCATCCAAAGGTCAGCAGCCTCAAATATTGAAGGTAGATAAGCCCACAAAGATGAGAAAGAATCAGTACAGAACTCTGACAATTCAGAAAGCCCGAGCGCCTTTCTTCCGGACAACCACATCACTCTTCCAGCAAAAGCTCTGAAGCAGGGTGAGATGGCTAAAATGACAGAACTCGAATTCAGAATATGGTTAGACAGGAAGGTTATTGAACTATAGGAGTATGTTGAAACCCAATCCAAGGAAGCTAAAAATGATGATAAAACAATGCAGAAGTTGACAGACAAAATAGCCAGTATAGAAAAGAATGTTGCTGACCTGAGACAGTCGAAAAAATACACTACAAGAATTTCAGAGTCTGGCTCTGTCACCCAGGCTGGAGTGCAGGGGTGCAATTTTGGCTCACTGCAACCTCTGCCTCCCGGGTTCAAGTGATTCTCCTGCCTCAGCCTCCTGAGTAGCTGGCACCCTTGCCTCAGACTCTTGAGCTTCTTCAGATTTCATTGGTGCCACCTGCTTGCTGGGTCTCCAGACACTGGTTCCACCTCTACTTCCTGCGCCAGACGTTTTCCGTGGTTCTGCTGCTCGGGGCTGCCCAGTCTCCTGTCCTTGGCATGTTGGGCCCTTTGGATCCCCTTTTATAGCCAGGCTGTCCAGCTGCACCCAGGGGTTCTGGCTCTAACTGCCTACTACAGGGATATCCAGAATGAACTCCTAGAGGTCTGATGATTCCATCCAGCAGGTGGAAGGGGGACTTGTACGTTGGGGTGACCTTGGACCAACAAGAAATAGGAGATGGAAGAGAAGTAGCAGATTCATTCCCATTCTTTCTCCCTCCCATGGATGGCTCCAAGACACTATTTGTGTTTGCAGAATGCCTTGTGAGGCTCCAGTGTGCCAACTGGAGGCCCCTGCTGAACAGCTCTGTTGCTCTTCCTGGCTTGTGGTAGGGCAGCAGTTCCTCATGCATTCATTTGCATTGCTGCACGTCTTCCACTTGTGCCCTGCTTTTCTCACACTTGCAGTTGTAGTGGCCTCAGTAAAGCATAATCACTTCAGTTCTTGCCTCAGGTTAGAGTCATGACAACCCAAGCAGACAGCATACCGCGTAGAGACACTACCCATGATAAACAGGGAACGATTCCTTTCCTGTTTGTTATGCCAAATACGGAATACCAGAATAAAAACTTTTTTTTTTTTTTTTTTTTTTTGAAACGGTGTCTTGCTCTGTCACCCAGGCTGGAGTATAGTGGTGCAATCTCGGTTCGCTGCGACCTCCACCTCCTACGTTCAAGCAACTCTCTTGCCTCAGCCTCCTGAGTAGCTGGGATTATAGGCATGCACCACCATGCCCCACTGATTTTTGTATATTTAGTAGAGATGAGGTTTCACCACGTTGGGCAGGCTGCTCTCGAACTCCTGACCTTAAGTGATCTACCCGCCTCAGCCTCCCAAAGTGTTGGGATTATAGGCTAAACCATTTATTTTTGTGTGTGTAGCATGTAGCCTCAACTCATTCTGGAACTTACTCGTCATGAAATTTTAATATGCAGGAAGTCACTTCATAATTTATACTCTAAACAAAACCAGAAGAGTTTCTACCAGTTTCTCACTGGCTTAAAAAAAAAAAAACCTGCTTAAATAACTGATTTTCTTCTACTTGCATGTAAAATAAAAGAAGAATATTCAGGCCATGAATTTTTACTAGCTCTTATCTTGGCAAGAGTTGCGTTTCATTCTTCTTCATTTTGTGTAGGTGGGAGGCCTGTAGCTTGGTCATAATATTAAAAGCCTAAGTAGGTATTTCCGATTTCTCCTTCTGGCAGTGAAGAGCCTAATCATCTTAAGGTCATCTGTTACTCCTATTTTTGACATTACATCTGCCTATATCTACATTTCTGAATTTACATGTGCGATATTATGCATATCTAATTTTAGTACATTTTTGAATACGAGTCTCAAAACTGCAGGTAATTCAAATTATGTGTCACAAATGTTAGATTTGGTCTTTTAAAAAAATTTTTAAGAGTTTCTGCTTACACATTAATATAGTATAGCCCATGTCAGGTTCATTACATGTTGTACTTTGTGCTGTTCACCAGGCCTATAAAAAGTTATTTTTTTATATGAAGAAAAATTAAAAGGCCTATTTAGCAGTACTTAATGAAGATAGAATACACATATATGAAATTCATACGTTTTCTGGAACAAAATCAATATAAAACTTATTAAAGGAATTGGAACATGTTATGGATGTGCAGGGTTGGTAGGTGAAACTCTGGTTTTGGGAACATGAAACTTTAAGGATTGATTTAATTACCTGTTTTAGATTCACATTAGCCACACAATTAAATTATACCATTTTAGATGAAATGATACTGAACTTTGTTCTGTGAGAGATGTGTGCTGTTAATATTTATGGCTATTAAAAAGCCCAGGCTCAACCGGGCATGATGACTCACACCTGTAATCCCAGCACTTTGGGAGGCCGAGGTGGGCGGATCACGGGGTCAGGAGATTGAGACCATCCCGGTCAACATGGTGAAACCCCGTCTCGACTAAAAATACAAAAATTAGCTGGGCGTGGTGGTGCACGCCTGTAGTCCCAGCTACTCCGGAGGCTGAGGCAGGAGAATTGTTTGAACCTGGGAGGCGGAGGTTGTGGTGTGCCGATACTGTGCCATTGCACGACAGCCTGGGCAACAAGAATGAAACTCCGGCTCAAAAAAAAAAGCCCAGGTTCCATCCAGCACTTGTGTCAAGATTAGGATGCTATTTAACCAGCCACTATCACAGATATTTTTGAGTGCTGGGCAGAAGTGTTATCAGGAAGGTGACAGTGAGGTCACTCTCTTTACAACACAACAGACATGTATGAAATAATCTAGGGAATATCTAACTGTTCAAGCCTGTTCCATGTCAGGTTTACATGAATTCCATGCTTGGGTAAGTTTAACTTTCAAAAAGTTCTCTTTCACTGTGCCCAGAGTAAATGAGGCACTCAGCACTGATGGCCACCCAGACACCTTAACAACAACAGGGGTAGAACTGGTACATTCACCCAGAAAACAGGAGCTTTAGAAACATGTGAACATTTTCCCCGTGAAGCAAAGGAGTGAAAAATGTACAATTTTCCAAGATACGATTTTTACAAAGTACTTTCATTACAATATGACTTTTAAATGAGTTCTTGTGGGGTTGAGAACAATCTCCTGCACATAAAAAATCACCATCTTTTGGGTGCGGCAGTGGCCCACACTTGTAATTCCAGCACTTTGGGAGGCCAAGGCAGGTGGATCATGAGGTCAGGAGTTCGAGACCAGCCTGGCCAACACAGTGAAACCCCATCTCTACCAAAAGTACAAAAATTAGCTGGGTGTGGTGACAGCTGCCTATAATATCAGCTACTCGGGAGGCTGAGGCAGGAGAATTGCTTGAACCTAGGAGGCAGAGGTTGCAGTGAGCTAAAATTACACCACTGCAGTCCAGCCTGGGTGACAGAGCAAAACTCTGTCTCAAAAAAAAAAAAAAAAAAAAATGACCATCTGAAGAGTACCAATGGACAGTGATGACCAGAGTGCATTTGGAAAACTTCAAGTATGAATACAAATTTATTTTATGGAATAGATGCAAAAGATGTTTCTAAGGAAAGAAAGGAGAGGAGCAGATGAAATAAAGGCAGGATGATGTCTGTTAAGTATTGTGGCTGAGAATAGGAATATGTGGGCATTCATCATAATGTTTTCTTTGGGGGCTGAATGTTTGAATATTGGTCTGGTATTTCTTTCTTTTTTTTTTTTTTTGAGACAGAGTTTGACTCTTGTTACCCAGGCTGGGGTGCAATGGCACAATTTTGGGTCACTGCAATCTCCGCCTCCCTGGTTCAAGTGATTCTCCTGCCTCATCTTCCTGAGCAGCTGGGATTACAGGTATGCACCACCATGCCTGGCTAATTTTTGTATTTTTAGTAGAGACGGGGTTTCTCCATGTTGGTCAGAGTGGTCTCGAACTCTCGATCTCAGGTGATCCACCCACCTCGGCCTCCCAGGACTTCATTTCTTGACCTTGAGTAATGCAGTCCTGAGTTGAATTTGAATTGGAGAAGTGGAGAGCTTACATTGTGTTTGAGATTCACTGAGATATTTCCTGGGGGAATTCATGTTGATAAAGAAAAGCTTCCTCTCCTCTTTTGAGGCCTTGAGAAGAGAAGGAAGAGGGGTCTTCCTCTACTGGTGGGCCAGTGAGGAGGCTGGGAAGTGTGAATTTCTCCAGTAACCAGCTCTCTTCCTTTGCTCTTTCTCCAACATGGATGTGTCCCAAATCCCAGCCTCTTTCTCCGAGCCCTTCTGCCACCTCCCAGAACTTTAGAGCTGGGCAAGTCAGTCAGGAGGGCCTGTAAGAGCCAGAAAAATCTAGGGGCAGCTATGCGTTTATTCACTCATCTCTCACCTGTACTGTTACTTTGTGTCACCTCTGATTTGGGCATTATAAGTAGAACACCTGAATCTATCAGTGGACTTTATGTCCTGGATATTCATTCCTCTCCACTAGATGCTTGTTCTGCAGTGTTCCAGGGCAAACAGCAGTGCACTCTCTGATGTTTTGTGGAACTGACCTCATTTATTTTATTCAGTCTTCAGAGCATCAGATCATCTCCCTGAACAGGCTTGAAAACTCCTATGGTACAGCCAGATTTATTCCTTGCCCCATATAAAAGTCATACCAGAAGACAATGGCAAAATCTGGATACTGTTGCTCTGATGTCGTGCTGGTTAAGGTGTAAGATGACAGATAAGTCACTGGTACTCAGAACAGTACTTGGCATACAGCAAATGTTCAATTGGTATTTGAACGTTTAATACACCACTTATCAGGGTACTGATTCTCTTTCATACTAAGACAGAAAATGAAATCCTATTAAAGGATATGAATTTCCCCTGAGCAGGGAAGAGCTTTCTAAGAGAGCCGTATAAAAATTAAATAATCTGGGAGATAGTGATTTTTTTTTTTTTGTCTTTGGAGGTTTTCAATGGGTCTGGCTGACCCACATAACAGGGAAAGGGGGTGGGCCGGGTACCTGGTGACTCTGAGGTCCCACCATCATATATACAACAGACTTAGACAGCATTACAGGTTTCAGTGTAGTGTTTGGGATTGTCCTCTATCTACCTCAACTTACAAGCTCAAAGATTTCTGAGTCCCAGTTATAAGTTAAACGGAAAAAGAAGAGGATGAGAAAGTTAGTTAAATAGTTTAATCAGAGCAGTTTTACAATTCTAAAATTAACAAGCAGACTTGTAATAAAAGAGCTCCAATGTTTGCAAAATGACCTTGTTTCCATTCTGAATCTGACTTTTTAATTGTAAAGATTAGCATTACATTTAAAAGGACTCAAAATGGAAACAATGGAGTGATGTGGACGATCATCCGTTTTGTGATGCAACTGATGAAATCCCTGACTGGCTATTGCTTCAGCTTTGATATTAAAAAATGGCCTGACAAGAAAGTCCTTAATCAACAAAACTAATCACAGGTGGCTGAAAGAGAAAAACCCAAAACTACTGTCAAGTTCATAACCTATCACACTGTTGGTGGATGACACTGGCTCCAGATATACAATTAAGCCCACGACACTTTATTACTATGAATATAATTATGAAGTTTCTCTCACATTGATCAACTTGTTTCTGAAGGTTTTCTGTGTTCATTTAAACTTGCATAATAAACATGCAATGAATGGTTTCTTTTGAAAGTGTATTTTTTGCAGTCTTTTGTTTTCATACAAAGATTTCATAAAGTTGCAACGTTGCATCGGAGCATTACCAAAATAATAGCGGAGCATATGGTAGGGCAAATGTGAATTTAGCTGAATGAGAAGAGCCTCCTTTCATCCTGAGACACACCACCCGTGTTTTTTGTTTGTTGGTTTTTGTTTTAAGGTGCAAACTGCTTTTCTTACCCTCCCCCACAAAGAAAAGAATAAAGGAAAAAAAAAACCTCACAAAATCAATCTAAGAAAAGAAAGGTCGATGTAAAGAAAATAAAGATGCTTTGTCATGCACGTATCTTCTGCATAGCTCAACCCACATATAGTAAGGCACTATTTCCCTTCGCAACTCGTGTCCACGGCAACCTGTTAAGTGCTACAGTGCTCTGTGACCAATAGACAGTTTCCTTCCAGGATGGCGAAATAAAGAGGCCGGGTGAGTGTGGCTGCCACGCGTCTCTGTGAAGGTCCCGTAGCTCGAAGAGACTCCAGGAGTCTCAGAAGAAAATCCGTCTATGTGTGTTATGACAGTGTCCAGAATGGTTTTCTTTCCAGAGTTCCTTTTTTGTCTGAATATGAATTTAGATTATTCTTCAGTCTTTAGTCTCAAAGAAAATACAGAAGGTGTGTGGGGGGGAACAGGTCTTCCGTTTGAAACAGCTTCGATGCTCCCAGGAAACACACAACGCTGGCAATTCACAAACTCAGCCAAATGTTTCCAAGAGAGCAGAGAAATTGAGAGAGGGAGAGAGAGGGGTGGGGTTTTGGTTTGTAGAGGTGATGGGGTCTGAGTTTAATTTAGCTGGTCTTCATACTGTTTCCGGAAACAATCCCCTGCTGGGAAGAATTCCCAACACCTTTCTTGATACATCTTCCAGACATAAGACTCCTGTAAAAGTAAAGGGAATGTATTCATATCTTCCCCAAAGTGTGCGCTAACAAAACATAAGGTAGAAACACATTTCTGATACCTATATCACATGTAATGGAAAAGCGCACATTCATTTAGATGGTAACTATACCAGACCTTATTAATTTCTAGTAATAATCATCCTGATCGTAATTAATAATGATTAAAAATATGTTGGCTGGGTATACTTGTACCTGTAATCACAGCACTTTGGGAGGCTAAGATGGGAGGATCACTTGAGCTCAGGCATTCGAGACCAGCCTGGGCAACATAATTAGACCTTGTCTGTATTAAAAGAAAAAAGCCAGGTGTGGTGGTGCACACCTGTAGTCCCAGGTACTTGTGGGGCTGAAACAGGAGGATTTCTTGAGCCTGGGAAGTCAAGGCTGTAGTAAGCCCTGATCATGCCACTTAACTCAACTCCAGCCTGGGCAAAACAGCAAGACTTTGTCTCAAAAAAATATATACGTGTGTGTGTGTATGCTTTTGAGGGCTCTCTTAAAATATTGTAGCCTTCAAACTAACAATCTTTGCACATTGGTAAAGAAATTTCAAATAGCTTTAAATACCCTATACATTTAATATGTATTGTACATAATACTTTGGTTTGAAGTTCATTGGAAATCATCTGCTATCTGATTAAACAATCAAGGACACTATAAAATAATTAAGAATACTCCTTTTTTTTTTTTTTTTTTTTTTTTTTTTTTTTTTTTTTTTGAGAGAGTCTCACTGTCACCCAGGCTGGAGTGATCTCAACTCACTGCAACCTCCGCCTTCCAAGTTCGAGTGGTTCTCCTGCCTCAGCCTCCCGAGTAGCTGTGGCTACAGGCATGTGCCACCACGCCTGGCTAACTTTTTGTATTTTTAGTAGAGATGGGGTTTCACCATGTTAGCCAGGATGGTCTCAATCTCCTGACCTCGTGATCTGCCCAGCTCAGCCTCCCAAAGTGCTGGGACCACAGGCATGAGCCACTGTGCCCAGCCTAAGAACACTCCATTTTTTAAATAATGGAATTCAAAACTCAAATCCAGCATTTTCAGTTAATAAAAGCTTGTTGTCTTAAGTAAAATTAGTATAGAATTCTACTTTAACAAAGGCAGTATTTTTCCATACTCATCCAACATTACAGGAACTTTATATCAAGATAACTAATATCTGAAAGCAATTCCATCCCTTGCTGTTTAATGCACACATTTTGTTCTGACATTTAGGGCTTCTCATTTCTTTCAGAAGATGACATGTATTCATAATTTACCTACCTGTCCTGTGTGTTCTGTTTCATCTTTGTTTATAAGATACATCAGAAAAAACCTACAGATACAGAGAAACTGATCAGAAATGAACTGTATGGAAATATTAGGTTAAATGGGCATATTTAGATATATTGTTATGTTGCATTCAATTATGGCCAGCTCAGAGAAAACACCACGTGCAAATTTTTGAAAAAATTACAGTGTACCAGAAAGAGAGAAGGCTGTTGTTGACCTGACTTTTCTGATCTGATGCTTTTTTACCCTGGAGCCTTCAAGTTAGGAATAATACAGTGGTCAGAATCAAATCGGCACTGATGAATTAGAACTGAAAACTAGCTTAAGGAGAAGTTTTAATTTACTGATAAAGTTCCACTGAGATAGCTAAACCAATTTTTTTTCCCTATAATGCTACTCAGCATTTCTTCTGTTTGATACTGAAATTGGGTCAGAAAATCAGTAAGAATAACATTTTACCAAACAATAGTTTGGGCTAATCTCGAGTAATGGGAAGATTTCTATGTATTAATATTTTTTAAAATGCAGCTTTTAAGTTGCTGTCCATCAGTGCCTGATGAGATCTCTAAGTCCTCTGTAAGATCTATAAGAAGAAAAATGAAGACTTGCACCTCCCTAGGAAGCAGCCTGAGAATTCCTATCTGAAATGAGAAACATGACCAAGATTCCCAGAGTGACTCTGTTCCTTCCTCCCTGTCCACCTCTTCATTTCAAGTTCTAGAAAGTATCAATCACATGAAGAGCTGGAATTTAACCTCTTTAGCCAACCTACTCCAGCAGAAAAGAGAGCCATTAGCTGTTGGTCTTTTTCTTGAAGTATCTTCAGCAATTGTTTCTTTAAAAAGAAATGGAAAAACTCCTCTCTGTTCTTAAACGGGTGGGGACTGGTGGTGGCTGCAGGGAGAGGAGGTGAAACATTCTGAAACAGGCACACTCACAAGTAATTAGCCAAGTTGTGTTCCTGTAAAGTGTGGGTTTCAAAGCCATGTGGCACCGTGTCGAAGTAATCGTTACCTATTCCGCAGATGAAGCATTTGGTCTAGAAAACCAAAAAAATATTCACGTCAGAGTTGAGAAAGCAAAACAGAAGGAAAACACAACTGGCCATGTAGGGACAGCTATTTGGTTGACTCAATACAGGTCAAAGACCATCACGGGGAGGTTGTGCCAAACCCACGAATATAAATGGAACTGTCGCTGTAACTCTATCTTGGTGTTGGCCCAAATGACACAGGTACCAGCAGCAAGAAGTAGCAGACGCAGACAGGGAACAGAGGATGATGATGGCTGAAAAGTACCCACCCAAACAAAATGTGATGACCAAGCGGGGAAAGGTGTGGACTGCTTTCCTTTAGAAAAGGCCAAATCAAATACCAAGCTATGAGGCATCCCATCTACAATTTGGCGAGGGTCCACCAGGTGCTGTGCTAGGTACAGAATTAACCAGTGGATGTGTATAGAGAACAGTTTTCCCCTCTAGGAACCAGGTGCCTGGTCCTCTTGCGTCCACCTTCTCTGGACCACACCTCTCCTCATGCAGCCTGTAGAGAGGCACCTGCTTACATCTGCCATGTCCAGGCAGGCCTGGTCCACAAAACCCACGAAGAAGCAGACCCTCCATTTTATTAATAGAATTGCACATGTGTCAATTCAAATGTATTCAATAATTATTGTCTCATGTGATGAGTGCTCATCTTTCCCTGCCAGGTGTAAGCTGTTTAATGCCATCTGAAGCATGTTTGAGGCCCTGTATTTTAGGGACTACAGTCAAGGTGATTGATTATAATAGTGTATGCAGTTCTTCCTGCCTTACTGATCCATAACGGCTGACAGCTAATAGGCCACATTGAGGAATTTGGGAGAACAGTCAGTCAGGTCTTCATAACACTACAGTGATGTTTCTTAAATTGAACTGGCTCAAACCACACCCACCAGCTTTACCAAATGAACCTGTCCTTCCTCTGGGTTACCTGTGTTAGCTAACTATGCCACATCCGTCTGGTGGCTCATGCCTGAAACCTGGATATCCCCTTGCTTGCTCTATCCTCTGCATCCGGCCAATCACCAAGTTCCTCACGGAGGATGCAGGAACTAGATGGATTCAGGCAGTACTTGGCCAACTCCCAAGTGACACTTCTTTAGCAAAAGCTTCATAATCTCCCACCTGGAAAATGCTGACGGCCCACTTCCCTGCCCCGGTTCTTGCCAGTTTCTAGTTCACGCCTCACATGTTAAACCATAGTTATCGTTCTAAAATGCAAATCTGATCATCTGGCTGCCCTGCTGAAAGCCCTATTCTTGTTTCCCACAGCCCGTATATTAAACTGTAAATTTCTCAAATGAGTGATTAGGTGCTTCGTTCACTGGTCTTCCTCTCCAGCCTCATCATCAGAATTTAATCTGCATCTGGTAGCACTGAGGCTGCTAAGAAAAAAAGTGCATCAAATTCTCTAAAGTCAGCCTTGGGATATAATTTCAGGTGGTGACGTCCTCATAGACCCCATTGTGAGTGGTACCCCTGGAGATGTGTATGGTGTAGAAAAAGGGGTTAGGGAGGTTGCCCAAACTGTCCTCCTCTCTCCCTATCAAAGTCCACAACTTGCACAGTCTTCAGGCCTCAACACAGACATTCCTTCTTCTAGAAGTTCCCTGACCATCTAGGAGTGAATCAGATATCAGCCTACAGACCCCAGCACCCACGACTTTACTCCCATAAAGGACTCACCACACTGCTCTGTAATCATCTATTTACTTGTCATTGAATCTGTGGTGTTGAATGAATAGTCTCCCCATTTCTGGAGAGACAGGATGCTGTCCCTATTGCTGTTTACATGCATGTGGGGTCCACCAGTTTCAGCCTACCACGCTATTCAACTCTATGTATTGCTTGAATGGAAAACAGGCCAGTGAAACCACAAGTTGTGCCCTTTCCCCTCCTCTTCCCACATTCATGATTCTCTTGATAAAGGCAGTGAGGAGAATGAGTGCCCAGGACAGCAAAAAAGCTGAGTCGTGCCTGTAGAAGCTTACCTCCATATCTTCTTTGACTTGTTCCTGTTGGTCTCTTAGTTCTCCAAAAGCATCAATGATAAGACCTGGAGTTAAATAAAAACACAATTTAACCTTAAGCAATGAACAATAATTCACAGTTCCTTGGCTAATCCTCTCAGGGAAAGGGGACATGTACAACTATCTTGGAAAATGCTCAGAACGTGGTAAACCTGATTACATATCCCACACTTCTAGGAAGGGGGAGCTGGTGTTCTTGCTTTTGGGGGCATACGCTCACTGAAAGAGTGTTTTAAAATGAAGTGACAGTAGGAAACCCCTTTTGTTAACTTGGCATAGACAGATGTTATGTTGTTACCTACTTCATGCTGAAAAAGAGCAGCTGAGATTTATAAGTACAGAAAACTCTACTAATAAGATTTTTCAAGTACTAACGTGGAAATAAAACATTACCACTTGAACTAAGAAATTTGCCTCAAGACAACTTTTTCTTGGAGATAGTTTTGCTCTGTCGCCCAGGCTGGAGTTCAGTGGTGTGATCACAGCTCACTGAAGCCTCAACCTCCTGGGCTCAAGTGATCCTCCTGTTTCAGCTTCCCAAGTAGCTGGGACTACAGGTGCACCCCACCACACCCTGCTAACTTCCCTGTTTGTAAAGACAGGGTTTTGTCATGTTGTCCAGGCTGGTCTCGAACTCCTGAGCTCAAGCAGTCCTTTCGCCACAGCTTCCCAAAGTGGTAGGATTACAGGCATGAGCCATGGCGCTGAGCCTCAAATCACATGTTTCACAAGTCCCTTATAAGTAGGCTTACTGTAATTTCATTGATTGTGGTAATCAGAAACACTGCATTGGGTCATTTTGTTTCAGCTCTTCTTCCCTCCTGTGACCCACTGGCTTCACACTTTCTTCCAAGTTATTTTATAACTTTGCCCTCTTATAAAACATGTTATTTTTACACTCAATAAGGGCAGAATGAATTATGAGTCCCTTAAACTTGTCCACAGCACATAACTAAAAAATAGTGTTATTTGATGTCTGTGGAACTTAAAAGAGATTGTCACATTTATAGACATTTAATTCAAGCCAGGATAAATATGTTAAGCAGAAAAGATAACATGATTTTTCTGAAAGAGGAGAACGCCACACTCCAAGTTACCAGGAAGTAAAAGGAAGAACTAGTGGGTCAATACAGCACTGTGGTTTCCAGGGCTCTGGACCAGACTGCCTGGGTACAGATGGATTCGAGACCCAGCCCTGTCCAACTGTGCACTTTGGCCAAGTTCCTTAGACTTACTGTGGCTCAGTAACTTCACACATAAGATAGAAGCACCATTCTCATAATGTTGTTGAAATATAAAATTAGTCAATACATGTGTCCATCAGATAATAGGTATTCATCAATGATACCATTAGTAGCTTTATGATTATTTATAAAGCACTGACTATGCATCAGGTATTACACTGGGTACTTGAATGGTATGTCTTTTCTGTTTTCTTTTTTTGAGACAGGGTCTTGTTCTTGTTACCCAGGCTGAAGTGCAATGGTACAATCCCAGCTCACTGCAACTTCCTCTTCCTGGGTTCAACTGATTCTCCTGCCTCAGCCTCCTGGGTAGCTGGGCTTACAGGCACGCACCACCACACCCAGCTAATTTTTGTATTTTCAGTAGAGATGAGGTCTCGCCATGTTGGCCAGGCTGGTCTTGAACTCCTGACCTCAAGTGATCGACCTGCTTCGGTTTCCCAAAGTGTTGGGATTACAGGTGTCGCCACTATGCCTGGCCTGTATGTCATTTTTTAAAACCTCAACAACCAGAGGACTTGGAAGTTGTTGTTGTTGTTATTTTTGAGATGCAGCTTCCCTCTTGTTGCCCAGGCTGGAGGGCAGTGGTGCAATCTTGGCTCACTTCAACCTCTGCCTCCCGAGTTCAAGTGATTCTCCTGCCTCAGCCTCCCAGTTAGCTGGGATTATAGGTGTGCAACACCACACCCGGCTAATTTTGCATTTTTAGTAGAGACAGGGTTTCACCATGTTGGTCAGGCTGGTCTCAAACTCCTGACCTCAAGTGATCCACCTGCCTCAGCATCCCAAAGTGCTGGGATTACTAGTATGAGCCACTATGCCCAACTGGCTTAGAAGTTTAAAGGGTTAAATGGCTCACCCACCCAAGTAAAGCTGGGGTTCATGAGTCTGAAACCCAGGGGTGGGAATCAAGCCAAGAAAAGTGCCCTTTCCATTACGTTATTTGAAAAGGACAAAATAAAATTGTATCTTCCCGTCATACCAGGGTTCCATGCTGCTTTTATTTCCTGTCAATTGCATGATGAAGAAATACTCAAAGGAAAAGTCTGATTTGGCTTTGCCAGAAAACTACTTGCCATGATTACCCTACCTTGATTATTAACTTCAGCGATATGTGGCTCAAATTCTAGATGTTCCTCAGCTTCAGTGAGGATGATACTTGCCTTGTATTATGGCCAAGAGAATGACAATAACAAAGAAGAAGAAAGTGATGTCAAAGATGATCCGATAGATCTCATATTCGTCTCCTGCTGGGTCTTCAATCTCGTCCCCGATCCCTCCTCCAGCGCGAACTCCAACATACATGTGGAACATATAGCACTGGAAAAGAGACATGTTATCACTTCCTGGAGGGACATTACCCACTTTTTTTTTTTTTTTGAGACAGTCTTGCTCTTGTTGCCCACGTTGGAGTGCAGTGGTGCTATCTCAGTTCACTGCAACCTCTGCCTCCTGGGTTCAAGCGATTCTCCTGCCTCAGCCTCCTGAGTAGCTGGGATCACAGGTGCCCACCACCATGCCCGGCTAATTTTTGTATTTTTAGCAGAGACAGGGTTTCACTATGTTGGTCAGGCTCGTTTCAAACTCCTGACCTCAGGTGATCCGCCCACCTTGGCCACCCAAAGTGCCTCAATTACAGGCATGAGCCACTGTGCCTAGTCGATGTTACCCATTTTTATACTCAACAAACCTGAGTTGTCTCTCTAGTTCCTAATCCTCACTCTGGAAATGGGAATCATTGCATTCTAAACGGCCTCTTTTTGTTTGAATGTTTGTAGCTGTGAAGCAAACACTTGGCTTTTGCATGCTGCTGTCTTTTAAACAAAAGTGTATACTGCCTACTACGCTTAGCACTTTCTCTCTGGAGAAAATTGAAAATACTTCACTGGTATCTTGGCTCCGAACCAGCTGGGATAATAAGGTAGTCGTATTATGAACACATTAAGAGGTATACAACTATATTGTATTCAATTATTTTGGATAAAACAGACATTGGAAAGGCGAGGTAAAAGCCCGACATATAGTAAGATGGAATCTTAGAAATTAATACTAACACCCTCCCTTCACCTAGGATATATGAAATGTGATGCTGAAATTCTTTTCTACTTTAATATCTAGAATAAAGAAGAGATGAGACCCAAGGAGGAAATAGCATCTTATTGTTTAAACCCTAAAACATCAAAGCAACCAACAAGTACACTGCCTGTGCCCAGTGCTGGCAAAGGAGGGGTTCACTAAAGTGCATTTTGGGGCGGTGTCCTCAGCCTCAGCACCAATGACATTTTTGGCTGGATAATTCTTTGGGCAGGGGCTATTTATTCTGTGCACTGTATGATACTTTTAAAAGATCCCTGGATCTCTACCCCCTAGATATCAAGAGCACCCTACCTCATAGTGACAATAAAAGATATCTCCAGACACCAAGTGTCCTGGGGGTGGCGGAGGGGGAAGGTGAGCAGTAAGGTCATGCTGGGTTGGGAGTCACTGGCTTGGAACCTCCAATATTTTATCATTTAAGCTAAGTCCAAACTCCCTTTTCAGGCCCTTGAATTTAGCCACACGCACCTTTCCCAAGAACTTCCCTCTCGGCTCTCCTCATTCCTCCTCCAAATGAAACTATTCCTGATTCCAGATCTTTGAGCATACATTCTCCTTCTCTTGCAATATCCTTTTCCATTCTGATCCGTTCCTACTCATCCTGTAGGGCCTAAATTAGCAATCCTTCCTCTGAGATTTTCTTAGATTGTTCCAGACCCCCTACGTTACTCAACGGATGCGTCACCCATCAATTCCAAACCTAGTTGCTGCTGACCATAATGAAGGGGACAAAGGCCTTAACACAGAAACACTACAGTCCTCTGCTGCTCTTCATTTCTGGTCATTGCTTCTCAGTCTCCCTGGCCAAGTCTTCCTCATCTCCTTGTAGCTTCATAAGCAAATGCCCTAGCACTAGGTTCTTTGAACTTTTTCTTTCTAGGACACTCCCTTGGGGGAACTTGCCCAGTTTCCTGGCTTTAAGTGTCATTTCCGTGCCAATAGCACTCATTTCTATTTCCAGCCTGGATCTTTTCCTTGAATTCCACACTTGGATATCCAGCTTGCTTATTTTGTGTTGTCTGTCTCATTCCACTAGGACTGACTGCATTCCAGCAAGAAATACTTTGGTTATTACTCTGTTGCCAGTGCCTAAAATAATGTCCAGCACGTGATAGGTCCTCAAATAATTTGTGGGATGAATGAGGAGTGAGACCAGCTGTTCTCATGGAGCCTTCACTGCCTCAACTCACAGATCTCACATTCGCAGGACACTTTAAAAAGCACAATGTGGGCCGGGTGCAGTGGCTCACACCTGTAATCCCAGCACTTTGGGAGGCAGAGGTGGGCAGATCGTGAGGTCAAGAGATCAAGACCATCCTGGCCAAAATGGTGAAACCCTATCGCTACTAAAAATACAAAAATTAGCTGGACATGGTGTGCATGCCTGTAGTCCTGGCAACTCAGAGGCTGAGGCAGGAGAATCGGTTGGACCTGGGAGGTGGAGGTTGCAGTGAGCCAAGATTACGCCACTGCACTCCAGCCTGGCAACAGAGCAAGACTCTGTTAAAAAAA